>NC_028456.1:17638745-17805633 GCF_000263155.2 Setaria italica
TGGGGGGGGGGGGTGAGTGACTCAAATCAGTCACTGGCTAACGGCCGGACTGGCGCCACCAGAAGAGAGCCAGACACCTGCATGAAATCATCGCATGGCGTCTGCATGGGGTAAAGCAGCCTGCATCTTTTGTCCGGGAGATGACATCACCATGTGTAGGCCTTGTCTGCCAAGATCCTAGTGTTTAGCAACCTGCATGCAAACCCCAGATGATTTGGGTGAGATCCTCATGTTAGGAACCATGCATGAAAGCTTTCGCAAAAGTGTTTGTCAATTCAATGTGGTCTGAGAGAATGTGTGGATGGCGAGTAGTGAGACCATAATTTAGTTATTTCTTGACAGTCGGGTTAAAACAGTTAATCGGTCTGCTGAAACATACACTTCTTGTTATTCATTGCAAATGTGTCGATGAAATGTGTGCTTAGCCTTAGCAGGTCCAAATAATCAAGACTGAGTAAAGTGATGTTGGTTATCAGATTACAGAGAGAATATAGCATGCCAAATCCCACTTTTTGGGTGCACGCAGTAGCTTTTGCTGGAGCATGGTAAAAAAGAAGGCAGGACATGCAGGGTAAAATTAAAAGGGAGAAAGACTGCACAAGATCCAACAAGTGCATCCGAGTGCGTGGGTTTTGCTTTATGTGGGGGAAAAGCTGGGATCAAAGGGGACATGGAGCATGTCAGGCCACCATGAATTTATGTATCCATGCATGCATGTAAGCTCTACCTAGGTCAGCTTTTTTTGGTTTTGGGGGCCCTTGTGCTCTCCACTAACTTAATTCTAGCCTGCTACCGCTACTACTGCAATACTGCACCAATGTGTGCTACTACCACTCTTATCACATGATCTCACCAATGTTACTAGTGGTAGTGAGTTAGTGACGTGTTGGTATGGATCTTGCATTGAGAGACAAAGAGACTGTCCTTTTGGACAATGATGTATGCATCATGGTCCTTCAACGGTGCCCAGCAGACACACCCCAGTATATGCAAGAGAAAGAGAGCCTTTGGCCAGCATGAGCATGAATCAGCCTCCACAAGACAAGGGTTTTTGCCCATTTTCGATCTTGGACTGTTCTTTTCACTTTCCTATACATAGCTCTCTATCCTTTGCTTTTGCACTTTCAAGCAGGTAACCACTGCTCCAGCCACTACTTTGGGCACATCATCGCACTACACAGTACAAGTCCCTGTGTGAGTTCATGTAGGGTGGTGTGTTGTCAACATTTACAGGCTTCACAGTTGCTCAGGTCATTGGAAAAGGGGGAGAGACGCTGACCTTACACTGTCTCGAGCGAGCTTTACATATATCTTAACCTGAGTGAGGACCAGAACGCTGGTCATAGGGAATGTACAATCTGTCAGTTGTAGCGCAACATCTCTGGCATTGGGCAATCAGCTCTTATCCTAAGGTCTCATTTGAAAAAAGAGTATAATACATTATCATGGTCTTACATCACGAACTAAATTACAACCATGCATGGCTGATAGGGCAAACCAAAAAAGATTCGAGGACAACAATGCAGCTTCAGCATGGATGAAGCTCAATTTTTTTCTATTTCGGCCATTGTGTATTTGAAATCTTGCTTTGAATCATCATCTAAATTCAAAGTTTGACTACAGTACGACTCTGTAAGAAGTTTGATTGGTGCTAGCTTAAGGGATTTGATCGGCCATATGGTTTAATTATGAGCAGATCCAATTTCTTCGATGAAATTAATTAAGTGAAACACGTAGTTTAATTTCAAAGAATTAGAATAAAGTCGGATTTAAAAAACAATTGAAGTTATTGGTTTTGGAGTAAGCTATTCATTACCTGCAGTTTCCAAAGAATTGAAGTTAATAAGCACAAGGTCGCAACTCAATGCCTCCATGTCGGAGTATCCAAAACAGACGCACCACACATGGGGTAGTCAGACCCTCTTCCTAACCCCTTATTAACGTTGTGTTTGGCAGCGCTCCTGAGCATTGGTTCTAGCCCTCAGTACCAGTTGGTTTTTGACCCGGTACTAATGTGAGCTTTAGTATCTTGTCTAACAGCCATTTCACCTAGTACTAATGTGAGCATTAGTACTTTATCTAACGGCTAGTTCCCCAGGAGCCTCCCGTGATCCCCAACTGGTACTAAAGGTCACCCATTAGTACCGGGTGGAGCCTCCACCCGGTACTAATGTGCCTGAGGGCCTTTAGTACCGGATGGAGCCTCCACCCGGTACTAAAACTAATAGGTGACCTTTAGTACCGGTTGAAGGCCCTAACCGGTACTAACTTCCCTCCTATAAATCAGATGTCTTCTTCCTCCTGCCCAAGCCATTTTTTCTAGCTCAGGCTTCATCCATTCATGGCAAAATAGGGGAGGTGCTGCCGGATTTTTGACCATTTCATGGGGATTTCACTCATTCAAGTGTTCTAAAGGTTAGAAACTTCATCCTCCCTTGATACAGGGTTAGTATACTAAGTTTTATGCTTTAGAGCTAGAGTAATTTGTGATTTTAGAATAAGGTACAATGGAGAAAATTTTCATTTATATGCATGTGTTATTTAGAGCTCATATTTGTGATTTTTAGAATAAGCTACAATTTTTTGGATGCTATGTTTCGTATTGGTCAAAAAATTGATATGAGGTTACTTTACAAATATGAGCTAAATAAATTATGGGGAAAAATATAATTTGTTCATATTTTAGTTATTTGCAAATATGAGTGAGATAAATTATGGTACATAGAGATAATAAGATGAAATAGAGGTACATAATTAGTCATTTTTAGAATAAGCTACAATGGAGAAATTTTTCATTTATATTTTATGTTTGAGCTAAATAAATTATGGGAAAAAAATATAATTTGTTCATAGTTTAGTCATTTGCAAATATGATCTAAATAAATTGTGGTACATAGAGGTAGCTACTGCTGCTAGAGGTAGTGGCGATGGTGGGGGCGATCGTCATTCCTCTCGCGGCAAGGGCAAAAACATAGCTAGCCCTCATGATAAGCCAAAGAAAATGAGCACGTGCGAGAGAGTAATGCTTCGTTATTTGCAAAGATATCATGGAGATGCTGTTGCGGCGGGTCAGGAACCTCCTTTTAGTGGTCGTTATACTCCACCGCCAGTTCCGGTTGTTTCAGGTCCACTTAGTACTACCATTGCAGGAGGCACAAATAAACCATACCATAGGATGAGGTTGGGTCAGCGAAACCTTCGTCTTCGCTGCCCAAGGATGCTTAAAGTCCTCCTATATAGTACTCAGTGGATGGTTTATCGTAGTGTATCATGTTATTTGGGTCTGAAATTTAAATTTGTATATTTCTATCTAAACTTTCAGCAACATTTGAGTTTGTCGTAGTATATCATGTTGTTTGGGTCTAAAATTTAAATTTGTGTATTTCTATATAAACTTTCAGCAACATTTGATTTTAATGGTATTTGTATCATGTTTGTTATGTTTCATGTATAATTCTATGGACGATCAGAATATCTTTGGTTCGGTAATACTTTGTAGATGGATCGGCAATGGATGTACAGCGCGGACAAATGCTCCATGGAGTATATTAATGGCTTGCGTGGTTTTCTCAATCTGGCAGAGTCCAACAAGCCGCCGTCTGGTTTCATTTATTGTCCATGCCAAATTTGCAAAAATGAGAAGGATTACTCATACAGAAAGATTATTCACACCCACATATATAGTTTGGGATTCATGCCTAACTATTTTGTTTGGACAAAGTACGGGAAAGAAGAGTTATGATGGAAGATGATGATGATGATGAAGAAGATGGTAACTACATTCCTGACTGGACTCAAGGAGGTGCCTTTGCAGATGCTGCAATGGGCGAGGCTGAAGAAGAGATGGTTGCAGAAGAAGGTCCTACCGATGATCTAGGTCAGGTGTTGCGAGATGTAAAGGAAAACATCGAGAATGTGAAGAAGTCAAAGAAGTTTGAGCGTATGTTAGATGATGATAAGAGATTGTTGTTACCCAGATTACAAACAGGGGCACAAAAAGTTGGGTACCATACGGCTGCAATGGAAGGTAAAAAATGTAGTTTCTGACAAGGGTTTTAATGAGTTAATGAAAATCATAAACAACATGTTTTCCGAGGGGAACGAATTACCATCCTCAATGTACGAAGCAAAAAAGGTTGTTTGCCCTTTGGGTTTGGAGGTACAAAAGGTACATGCATGTCCTAATGACTGTATCCTCTATCGCGGTGAGGAATACGAGAAATTGGAGGCTTGTCCTGTGTGCGAAGCGCTGAGTTATAAGATCAGGCGAGATGATCCCGGAGATGTTGAGGGGCAGGCTAGCATGAAGAAAGTTCCTACGAAGGTAATGTGGTATTTTCCTATAGTACCATGCTTGAAGCGTTTGTTCAGAAATAAGGCACATGCAAAGTTGATGCGTTGTCACAAAGAAGAATAAATGTGGATGATACTAAAATGGATGATTTTGCTGAATGCTTGGTTGTCAGATTGGGTCCATGCCCTTCACATATCTTGGTCTACCCCTGTGACTACTAGACCTCCTATGTGTGAGTTTGTGCCAATTCTGACTAAAATGGAAAAAATACTTTATGGGAATCTCCAAATTTTTATCCTACTCAGAAAGACTAATTCTTGTTAACTCCATTTACTCAGCCATGCCTATTTTGTACATGTGTGCTATGAAAATTCCAGGTGAAATACTTGCTTAAATTGATAAATATAGATAACATTATCTTCGGAATGGTGGTGACATCAACCGAAGAGGAGGGTGCCTGGTAGCATGGAAAAATACCTGCAGATCTAAAGAAGATGGTGGTTTGGATATTCTAAACTTAAAGACTCATAAATCAGCCCTTCTATTAAAGTTCCTACACAAGTTCTACAACATGGCAGACCTACCCTAGGTGCAGCTCACTTGGAAATGTGTGTGTAAAAATGAAACTCCTTCCCATGCTAGAGGAAAGGTTGGGTCATTTTGGTGGAAAGATATCATGTCTCTCTCTGATAACTTCCTCACTATTGCTAGCTGTAATGTGCAATAAGAGACACAATTGTCCTTTGGAAAGATCTCTGGAATTTGGAAATTCTTCGGTGGCAGTTCCCTCAGCTCTTCTCTTTTGCCAAAAATAAGAGTATTTCAGTGAAGAAGTTCCTTGCAAATTCATAGGAGAGAAACTTCTGACTACCTCTGTCAACAGTTGCAACGGATCAATTGATCATCCTAAATCAACTTTCACATGAGTTCAGCTTGTTGACACAACACAATGACCAATGGTCATATATTTGGGGGTCTACATATTTCACCTCCAAGCAAGCCTATATCAGTCTAAGTGGTACCATGCCTACCTCACCATTATTCAAGTGGACGTGGAAATCTCGAGTTTAAAACAAGCACAAGTTCTTCTTTTGGCTATTTCTTAGAGACAGACTCAATACAAGGAACCTTTTAAGGAGGAAAACCATGTCCTGGAATTCTACAAATGTGTGTTGTGTTTGCAAAACCAAAAGGAGGATAGACACCATCTATTCTTCGACTGCCCCTTCAGTCAGGCATGCTGGATACTTTTGGTCATTAACTGGGATACTTCGTTGGATTATGATTTAATGATCTTACAAGCTCGACATGACTTTGGAGAGGTTTTCTTCAGAGAAATTGTCATCATAGTGTCGTGGTCCATCTAGTGTCACCAGAATGGCATTATCTTTGATAATGTCGCTCTGTCCTTTGCGAAGTGGAGAAGCACCTTTGTGAAAGAAATGAAACTAGTTACTCTACGGGTAAAACTAGTCCTCCGCGACAAGATTAATATTTGGCTGAGTAGTCTTTTATGATAACCTCTTTCTTTTTTTTTGGGCTTAATGCCTTTCTAATCCACCTGTACATAAACCCCATTTTTGTTTATATATAAAAAAAGTAGGGGAGACCCCTGCTGATTCGTCAAAAAAAGATAATGATAAAGTTTAATTAATTTCAATAAATTATATTATTCATTTAATGAATAAATTATATCTATGTATTAATGTATTTATTTTTATTTGTTAAAGGATATATATTTATGGAAATATTAATTTTTATATTTATTTGATATATTGAATTATTTAAACATTTATTAATAAATATATTATTTCCAATATTCATAATTTACCACCGGTAACATGATTTTTTATCAAGTATAAAACCGTCGATAAAGCAAATTGATACTCGTTATGACGTTAGGTTCCGAGTCGAGTAAGTATCCCTATTCGTTTTGTATTCATATCTGATAATGTTTGTATTTGTCTCCGAATTCAAATATAAATATGATAAATAGTGCTATCGAATTCAAATATAAATGTGATAAATAGTGCTATCGAATTCAATTCCATGCACATTCGATTAATCCATCCGTGGTACTGCCGTGTCTGATAAGACGCCGTACAGGCTGTTCTCAAGCAACAAAAAGAAAAAAGGAAAAGATTTCCTATTCATATACTAGAACAATAGAACCCACAGGCCAGAAGCCATCTGGGCTGACTGGCCTTCTCCTGAGGCCCACTAGGCCACTAGCCCACTAAACACACGAAGAAGAAGAAAAACGACGCCAAAAAACACGGCGAAGAAAGGAAGGAAAATATTTTAACGGCTCGTCGGCCCTCCACGAAAACGAAGTCCAGCGGACAGACGCGAACCGAGAAAAATATCACAAAATCTCTCGCGGCCGCGGCGACCGGAAGAAGACGACGACGGCGGCGGCGGCGGCCATGGCGTGCCGCGCACTCGCGCTCCGCTCCCTCCTCCTCCCCGACCCGCTCAACCGCCTCCCGGCCGCCGCCTCCTCCTCGGCCGCGGCTCCACCTGTGGGGAGGGCGCCCCGCGGCAGCCGCCGCCCGCACCTCCGCTGCTGCTCCGGCAGCGGGGGAGGCGGCGGCGGGGACCCCGGGCAGCCGCCGCAGGAGGCCGTGCTCGAGGCCATCTCTAGTGAGTCGTCCTCCCCCGCTGCTGTTTATGAGTTGTTCCTCCGCTCGCCGCTCCTGCTAGTCGCTTCGGTCGGTGCTTGCTCGGTTGATTGGGAATTAATAGTTTAATAGATATAGCGATACTGAATCATAGGTTTCCCTTGCTTTTTCTATAATGGAATTGATGTGAAATGGGATTTAAGTGGCTTGGTGAATTTTGATTGCCCCAAGGCAGTGTCGGGCTGTCGGCTAATTTTTCCCAAGTCTTGTATGCATTGTTTGCTTGCTAGCGTGCATGTATGGCCTTCTGAAGATTTTCTACCTTTGATTGTAGTTTTACATATTAATTCAGGGCTTTTGCCAGTTCAAAAGTCTGGCAATGTGTTGGTAGGACAGAAGAAATCTGTTATAAGAACCTTGTGTTGCACTCCATTGTTCTTGAACGTATGCTATGATTCATTTCTTTTTAGTACGTTTCATAATCTGTTATAACATTGCGTGGTTGTTTAATTGGTACCTCCAGTCGTCAATATTACAATTTCATGATTCCAAAGTATTTACTAAGAGAATCACAAGATAGCTTGTTATAGAAACATTTTTTGGTACACATAGATGAATTGGAGTATTGATCAATGCATGATGTGAAGTTACACATTCTGTTATAAGACTATGTTTAGTTATTGCTTATATTCACATACTTCTGAAGTTTGCTTCATATAAGGAATGATGCTCGTTTCCACCAAGTCAGAAGTTTTGCTAGAGTCTTTACCGATGCTTTACTTAACAGTAGCTTTTAATTTTCTGAAACCAGAGATAGCAAGGTCCAAAGGAAGGGTTGCACTCACAACAAATATGGTCATGGGTGGTACTGTGACGGATGACAAAAGTGATGAGTGGCTTGTTCTGGATCAGAAGGTGTGTCTCAATGGACCTACTTTGTCCTATTTGCTGTTCAAACTTATACTACATAAGTATGGACTTACAAATGGACACTCTAAGGGGAGGTTGTTTTGAGGAATTCAATGGAAACCCTTTATATATATTTGAATGTTTTTTTGGTACCAACATTCCTTGTGGAAGAAATAGCTTGGTAATGTTACATAGCTTCTGTGTTCATTCATAATGTCGAATTTATCCTGTGTTCTGATTTCGTGCAATGGTGGATCATTGGAAGCTAGATCACATGACTTGTAACTTTATGACATGGTCAGTTGTGGTATTCTTTCTATATACTGAATACAATTTTACACCCTGTTTTCGGGAAACACTAGGAAGTGAGCCTAGCTCAACTGGTTAGGTTGGGAGGTGTGGTCGTGCACTCTAACCACTCAGGTTCGAGTCCCCTCTAGCTCGAATTTGGGTGCCTATTTCTTCTTCTTAACGAAAAATCACCTAGCTCCTCCTAGGTTGATCTATTTTTTTTTGTTTTCGGGAAACACAATAGTGATTGAGAACATCTCAACCCCTGCGGAGATTCATGATAGACTTTCATTTTCAAAATGCTTTTAGCATGATCATTTTTGCTGCATGCTAATGTTCATCAATCTGTGTGCAACAAAGTTCATCTCTCTATTTTTGATTTAGAAGTTTCAATAACCTTGGAAACTGTAAACTCTATATTTCATTTTAGGCATTCCTTAATATGCTGTGCTATTTTGCTTTGCAGGTAAATTCATACCCCACAGATAGAGGATTTACAGCAATTGGTACTGGAGGTGATGACTTTGTCCAGTCAATGGTAGTTGCTGTTGAATCTGTTCTTCAAGAATCCATTCCCAAGGTTAGTTGTACAATTCTCATAATTTCCTTGTAAATAATGTTGTTATTGAGGAAGATGCAGCTACCTGGGTTTTAAACTGGTGGTGTTCTGCATAGAATCAACATTCCTACATTTTGATCATTGATGACATCATTCATAAGTGAATATTGTTACTCCGATGGTGCTTTAGTTTTTTTTCCTTTACATTTGGTTATTTGTCGTTTACTTGATGGTTTTAGGCTATTAGTTCCATGCAAGCTTCGCTCTCCCATACTCCAATGTTAGATTGTAGTTGTTTCGTTTTACAATCTTTTCCTTGATTTGTTTCCCGGATCATCTTCATATATATCTCAAAACGGTATGCACAGGGTCGGGTATCTCAGAAGTTATCTTCCAGAGGAAAATATGTTTCTGTAAACATTGGACCAATTCGTGTAGTTTCTAGCGAGCAGGTAACCCAATGTTTCAGATACATCTTTACTAAGAAATTGATGCCTGTTTCTACAGTTTGTTTTTTTATCTATTCATTCCATTTTGTGAAGACATTCACACGTTGAAGCTTTGGTGTTGCTTTTCAGGTCCAAGCCGTGTATCGTGCCATGAGAAGAGATAACAGGATGAAGTACTTCTTATGAAGTGCAACTACACATCAGCTATGTTTCATTCTTCGTTCCATTTTGTAACATTAGAGTCTGTCATGCATTCTGCCATACTTGTAAGTACCGAACCAAATGGGAAGTTTGCGTTAATTGCCTGATTTCTAGTTGGTCTCATGTTATGTAGTGCGTTGCTTATTTGCAGGCTGGAGCTCCAGTGAACTGAACAAAAATGTGAGACGTATTCTGTTGCACTCGAGCCCAAACAGAAGCGGCTGAAATGATTCGATACAATGTATCTTTGTTGGTTTGGGTTACATTCTGTAGTGTAGTGGTCATGTTTAGATACTACGCATGGCTTCAGTTACATTATGTTCAATAATGTATTTTTATTGTTTTTATGTTATAGATATTTCATATTATAATGCTGTATATTACTGTTTTACGTTATAGATGTTTCATAGTACGTCATCCAATCTCTATGCATATATAGCAATTGTTGGGAGTATTCCTTAATTGCCAATGGATGTCTCCAAGCTTGCTCGTAAAGAAAATATGAAGCCAGCTGTCAATCTGTCATCACCTGTCCTTTGAGTGCAATTGTCCCGTAGAAACCATTTTCTGAAACTAAACTTAGCGTGCTGCTTGGTGTGTGATGGTGCCGCACGCACTCCGGAGGATAAGGATGCACACCTGGCCGAGATTTTACGGGCTGTCCTTGGAAGGCTGCCTCAACATTCAGTAACAGCAAGAACGAGATGGCCGCTGCGAGGAAGAACATCGAAACGAAAAAATATGTTCACGCGGTGGACATTAATCAGGAGGGAAAATTGGTTCCGTAGCATTGAAAGATCGCGGCTTCAGTAAAATACCACTGAAAGATCTTGGCTCCGTAAAATACCATGTGACGGAATGCGAGTTTCAGATAACGTATGCATGTTTCAATAGTATTTTACGAGCTTAAGGTCTTTCAATGGTATTTTACGGAAGTTGCGATCTTCGATGCTGCAGAACTAATTTTCCCATCAGAAGACATTCGCATGTATCTGGCTGGTCAAACATGTGGGGGCAATGTGTGAGATGTGAGCCTTCTTGGAGTTAAACCGTCCCTGGCAAATATCCACAATGCCGTCACTTGCTTGCCCACCATAATAGCCTAGGTGGTGCAATTAGTAAAAAAAAACGTCGCCATATCATCAAAATTGAAATGGATTAGGAGCTAAAGATGAATAGTGTACTGGTTTAGAAAACAAAAAAAATTAAGAGATCATCCGGACTTTGTCCATAGTTGAAGGGAGTAATTTCCTTTTTATTACAAATTTAACAAAAAAAATCAGCTTTTTTATTGCTCATAATTACAGCCTTATCTCATTCGCAAGAATGAGTTAGAAACAGTTAATCTTGGCATCCGATCTTTCTGACTAAAACATCAGAATGGTGTATTGGTGTGTGCAAGTTGTGTCAACGAAGCGTGGCTTTAGTTTTGGAGAACATGCAGTTCAGCTGTGTTGTGTTAGCAGGTGCGAAATATGTCATGTCCCGTACGGTTAATGGAGTTCACCATGTCCAATGCCAACATACGCATGGAGTAATGCACAAGTCTCTAAACCGTGAACGAAAATATTCAGATTTATTCAAATTGGCACCATAATATTCATATTTATTGATACATTCTAATCGGAAACATAATATTCAGAACTAAGCAGCAAACGGAAAACAGGCAAAACAAAAGAATACAATCCAACCCAATATCTTGATATTAAAGCTCCCACACTTATGGTACTTAAGCCATGGGCACCTTGGCAGCACATATCCATCAGAATCCACAATGGCCAAACTATGGTAGATTCATGTCGATTTGTGGCTCAGGAGTTGTGTCGTCCTTCATTCCTATGAAAAATAAAATGTGATTAGGAAACTGCATGTTAACATGACGTTCATTATTAACAGAGTAAGAAAAATGAACATTATAGCTAACCAGTTGGTATTGTTTGTCTTCTTTGTAGTAGCGGTCGAACCCTAGAGTATCCTTGATCTTCTTAAAAGATGGCATGATGGTAGGCGGAGGTACACCGCCATCTTTGATTGCATCTAAAGCATCCTGCATGTCAGACATTGGGAACTATATATAAGTAGTGCTTTTGGTGCAAAAATGAAATGGATGATGTATTGGAATTAACAGGTGTTACTCAACAGAAATAGTTGTGATTTTTTTTCATTGCCAGATTACTCAACAGCAGTAGTTGTGATTTCTTTTTCTTTTTACAAGAAGAAGGTGCAAATACTATTTGCATATATTGCATGCATGTGCTAGCGTGAGAGTCTATGCATAAGGAAAGTGGAGTTTCCTTGCTGTGCAGATATAAGAGTTGGAGTAAAGCTTGAGTTAATCATTTAGGAAACGTAATTGCTTTTTTTTGGCCAGTTGCCTGAACCCGTGTAGAAGGAAGTATGCGAGCTCACGGAATCCGGGAGCGAATGAAGGTTGTGGTGTTTCATATTGAGTTGCATGTTGCAAGGAGACTAGCATGGAGTCCTAAACGTGTACAAGATAGTAGAGCTTGTGGAAATAAAGAAAATAGAAAGCCTCAGAAACATTTGTGTTTCTCGTGTTCGTGTGTTGGATCCTGGTCAAAAGCCAACGAATAAGTATGCAGAAAAATGGATCCACAAGAACTACGACTACCTTGTGCTTGTGTTCAAACGAATTAAATTTTCACTCGATTCATCCTTGATAACACAGATGAATTAAAAAAAAGAATAAGGTCACAGGCTTCATATGTATAAGAATACAAACCTCCATTGCACGGATCGAGGCGCCCAATAAGGATACAGAATAGATTACGAGGCTGTAACCAATTTTCGCAAGCTCAGGAGGGCTCAATATGGGAGTTTTACCACCTTCTATTATGTTTACCTGCGGAACAGAGTGTAAGTCTTCATGGATCATGTCACTGCTAGAGGAAGGAACAAGTTCAAGCAAATAATAAAAAGGACATTCATTGTTGACGAGGGAAATATGAGCGGTAAAAGTAACTTTTACAGTTGTACAGATATTCTTTTCAATTCAGACTTGTAATACGAGAAAATGCATATAAACTACATGACAGAATTTCAACATCAAAGTGTGGCCTCAATTATTCTATTTTATAGCACATATGTTTTTTTGGTTGTATCCTTTCAACACTCTTGTCCAATTCACTGCAAGTCAATTAAGGGATCTGGACAAACGCAGAAACAGCCATAAACCCACAATTCACATGTAACTAGAAAACAAGCATCAAAACACATCGATCGAATGCATGCACACATGTTATTACCATCTTTGGAACCCCCGGGGCAACTGCGCAGAATTGCTTCATCTCTTCCACCGAAGCAAGGGCGTCAATTAAGAGAACGTCGGCACCGGCATCAGCAAAAGCTTTTGCTCTAGCTAATGCTTCATCAAGAGAAATGGCCTGACGGGAATCTGTCCTTCCAATGATAACCAAGTCAGAGCCACTCTCGTTCCTAGCATCAACAGCTGCTTTTATGTGCATGATGGCTTCCTCCCTTGGGTATACTTTCCTTCCTTCAGTGTGTCCACAGGCTTTAGGCGACACCTTCAAATTACTATACATGTCAACTTTCTTCCAGGATAAATAAAACACAAGTCCACTGCCTGCAGTTTTTCTTTCGGGCAGTGGCAGGGCTTATTATCTAAAGCTAACAGAAACAACAATAGTACTCATTATTAGCCAATAGTGGAATAAAAATCACACAGAAAATTTGGTCAAAATTTTTATGTGGTATTTGAAAATTTTGATAACTTAGCTAAGTGATTTTTAACAATTTTGTTGCTGCCCTAAATTTTATTTTGTGGAGCGTGTCGCGTTTAGCTATTATGTATAATAATTGTGTGAACCGATTCTCCCTCGACCAGGGGGTTGAAGCCGGATATTACTTCCATTATTATCTAAAAAAACAGAGTTAAACCTGACAAGGACCGTATTTGATACTGTGTTAGCTAATAAGGTGCCAATGTATGAAAGGATTGATTAGTATTCCAAAGAGAGCACACCTGATCTTCGAGCATGATCGCAGCGAAACCAGCATTGATATACCCTTTGATGGTTCTCTTGATGTTCATAGAGTTTCCGTAACCATTGTCTCCATCACCAATCACAGGGATCGACACAGCTTCGTTGATGAGACGCCCTTGGTCTACCATTTCCCCGTAGGAGATGAGGCCAACGTCCGGCAGGCCAAGTCGCGCGGCAGAGACACAGAAACCTGGAAAAGACACGTACGTGAAAAGAATCCAATGCTTTGACACACCTGCTTGAACATTTGCGCTGTAGCTGAAGAAATGATATGCACCCTAGCTACATTCCAAAGTTGTAATAAAACCATAGCAATAGTAGCATGGTACGTTAGTCAGAAATAGCCACGGAGCACCAGCAGACAGGATGGTACGTTAGTTGTCAATGCCATTTATACTGCCCTTCATCTTGAGGTTGGATTAGCTAGCATTACTCAGTTGTAATGACGCATGCGATTTCGTCGTGACGAGGAGGAGGATGTGTGTTGTCATGAGTTTATACCGCTCATGAAGGCGATGGGGAAGCCGGCCTGCTCGACGAGGCGCGCGGCGAGGGCGTCGAAGCAGCACGGCGCCTGGTGCGCGCCGGGCGAGGCGAGGATGCGGCGGAGCGCCGCCGCCGGGGACTCCCCCTGGCGGATGCCGCGGAAGGACTCCTCGGTGGCGAAGTAGGGGCTGCGCGCGGCCATCCTGAGCTGGCGGCGCGGGAGACTGGAAATTGGATGGAGGAGAGGGGAGCTAGTGTCAGAATATGTGACTGACTTTGGGCACTTTTGGCCGTGGCTGATGAGAGCCGAGTCCGATCCACCTGGGAATTTATAGAGCGGACATGGCCCGGCTGGTAGCGCCCCGGCGCCCCACCGGCCGGGACGACGGTGACGACGATGGCGGTAATTAAAACGAAACGCGATCGTTGGACAGCCGTACAGCGCTGTATGGCAGCCTCTTGTCGTAGGGGGCTGGACCGATGGCGATGCCTAACCAACTACGTAGAGAGCCACTAATGGCCCAGAATTGAAACCGGCCGCCGGACCAAAACCAACCCCCCGTATGAACCATGTAACATCGGTTACATACATCATACATGCATGTCGATCTTATCGACCCACCCCAATCCTAATCCAGCTCTCTGTCTACATGGGCCATGTCCTCAAATTAAACACGGTTCTTTCACCCAATAGCCAAGACTTCGCAGGACAGAACAGTACTTGCAGTTAGCCGTATGCTGCCAAGTTATAGTTGGCTAGTTGACATAACAACAAGCACAGAACTGCCACAGGAAAATTTGTTCAAGTAGGAAGAAAATCCAAATGAAAATGGAAAAACATGGTGGTGGCATCATTATCGTACATTTCCATCAGGGCCGTACCGAAGATTTTGAAGCCCTGGAGCGAAACAAGAAATGGGACCCTATATACACTATAGTAGTGAAATACAAATAATCGAGATATATTTGGATTCCAGTATAAGAGTAATAAGTACGTGCTTTTTTGCATACAAAGAACTGCAATATGAAATTAGGTACTCATGTTATAGGATTAAAGGACGAATATTACATACCAATATCTTCTTAACCTCTAGTTAAATTCTTAACCTCTAGTTAAAGCCTAATAGTTGGGGGCCCGACTCGATCGCTCCAGTTGCGCTGCCTAATGTACGGGCCTGATTTCCATGCATTACAACCACATTCATTGTACCATACAAAAGAAAATAAAATACATATATTTACTCGGGGTGGACTCAGGAATAGGCACACCCCATGTTGAACTACAGTTCTTTCCTCTGTACTCAAGAGAAAGCCAAGGACCAAGTGAACAGGCTGCAGCACCGGCAGCCCCGGTCCTAGATCCACCCCTGTATTTAGTTCTATACTATAAAATGAGAAAACGTTTTCCACCCCGGCCGTAGCTATCTATCAACCGGAGGGGACGACGACCCATCTACTAATAACTATCTAGGGAGATGAATCATTCATAGGGGGAGGACCATACGACGACGTATGTACATGCGGCGGATGGTAAGAATTGCGGTGAAAAAAAAATAAGCGGCTGGAGGCAGCGGGGCGTAGACATCGTCCTTTTAATTCTTTCGCTTGGACGTCGTCCTCGCGAGATCATACACAAAATTTTGTCCTCGGTATTTCCTTTTCGCGGCATGAATACCAGGTACCATCATGCACGTTTCCTACCCCCCTCATATGCTATAATTTGGTGGCCATGGATGGAGGTAAGGACGAGTGGACGAGGAGTCCCAGCTGCCCCAGGGACCATACAGGGTATGTCCTGCTTGGGCAGCGATGTCCATTTGGCGCTTTGCTTGCGTGGTTGGAAAATGGGATCCCAGGTCGGAGGGGCACTGTGGCGCCTCTGCAGTCTCGGCTCTCAGCTAGCATGGGGAAAAACTTAACAGGTTGGTGTGATGATCAGGGCGTCCTCTTATCCAGATGGCAAACGAGATTCCGAGACGCTAATCAGCTTAGATGACGACCCAGATTTGACGATGGGGTGTGAAAAGATAACCATGCCATGACTGATGAGGCGCTGGGTCCAGGTCCAATGCACGAAAGCATGCGACTCGATCAGCTACGGCACGACAGATATGAGATGGGACGGAGGTGTGTAAAGATGGAACTCGTTTCTTCTATCTCTTGATAACTTCGACGCCATATCACCGTACTTGATTATAATATATGTCGCATTATTTATGGAGAATGAAACTCCTATCGTTCATGAATTCGCTTGGGACGCCTCCAAGGCTGGTCCTGTACGTTTCACCACCGGTTTGTTCATATTTGTATCTAACATTTTCATACTGCCAAATTCTTTCGTTGCTCTCCTCCAGTACGTGGCAGAGATGGGCAATTCAGGGATAAAGAATATAGAGAAGGAAAGCAGTGATAAAAATAGAAGCAAATGGGAAAAAGGAAGAGGACGACGCACATGGAAACCCAAAGCTGAGTGAGAAGGCTGACGAAAGGTAACCGCATAATCTGTCAGCTAGCTCAACGATGAGACCTACAAGTAAGTTGTAAGCACATGTTTTGATGGTCGTCAATAATGTGAGCAACTGAGCAGGAAACACGTACAGACGAAGAGAACCACTAACCTCGAGCACGCAACGCTGGTTTGATCAAGATGCAGATTAATTAATGGCTGCTCATCAATGCATCGACAGTCACCTGCTCTGGCTAGGCATGCTGTTGATCTTAGCAAGAGGGCCGACAAGTAAATAGCACTACACCTACGTGGTGGACACCTCCCATGCCCCACAGTTCAGGAAGCTGGCGACCACACAAGGAATTGGTGCCAAAGTGACTACAGCCACACCAATGTGAGACACGTGAAAGGAATCAACGAGGGTGAATTAGGCTAACTTAAAATCTTAACTATATGGCTTCCACCTTTTGCATAAAATATAAATTAGATCATAGTATCTAAAAGTGCAACTATGGTTCGACTAGTGTATGCACCACCCACAAAGAATTTTGCAACTTAGTGCCAATCCCTCGCAAAAGTTAAACGATCTTAATAAAAAGGCACTTAAGTTGTAAATATAAAATGCGGAAATATAAAATATTATGTTAGAGAGGATGCAAACTCAGCACGGCGATTTATCCTATGGTATCAGTAGGTAAATGCCACCCCATGTTGGAGCTCCACCAAGAATATGCTCCAAGTCACCAAACCTCTCTCCTGATCAAGGTCAAGCTCGTCACTAAGACTCTCGTCTAGCCGAATGAGAAGATTTTTGCCACAAAGGAGAGGCTCACCAATCCCTTTTCTCCGATTATCTAGACATCGTCTCCACTATGTAGATTCTCCATCGTCCCCCGTACACAGTCGTTGTTGCTGCTCCACACCAAGCTGGAGGGTTGAATACTTGTGAAAGTGCATATATACCCCTAGTGGGTTTTGGTGAGTTCAATGATACCATGATTTAAGGTCTAATGAACTTGTTAAGCACATGAGCATGTATAAATATTATTGATGGATACTCATTCGTGATGAATTCAAATGATGCATTGAAATGTTAGCTCATGTGATGAGAAAACAAGTGTGACCAATGACATTGCATATTAGTAGAAGAATACAAGCAATCATGCTTAAATTGAAGAAGGTTTGGACACATGAGTATCTAGTAGCCTTTCAGTATAAAGATTGCTTGAAATGAAAGACATGTCAAAAATTAGTAATTATATGTTGAAAGCAAATGGTTAATCAATAAAGATTGAAGACAATGAAGATACAAGCATCAATGGAAGTAATCACTTGAGACATGAAGGTGAAAATAGAAAGCTAGTAAACATGATAATGAGACATGGGTTTATGTCATAACTTTGGTGTCATTAAAGTTGAAAGATTGTGACCAATACATAGCATGTTTCAGTGTTAATTAATATCAAGTATTTGAAGATATGAAGGATTGAAGGGTATTCATTATTAATGTCAAAGCAAAGCCAAATTCAAGGATCGGCAAGATTGATTGTAGAAGATAATTAAAACAAATTAGCGGTTTTCAAAGTGAAGATATTGTGATGCAAGCTAGTATAAGAGTGCGTTTGGCAGAGCTCCAAGAGCTGATTCTCTGTTGAATTCAGTAGGAGCTCTGCCAAACAGTTTTTCAGAGAGAAGTGATTCTCTACTGATTCTGTGAAGTGATTCCCTGAAATGAACTAAGAGGCTGGGAGCTCAAAAAAGTAGCTTCTCCTAATTCTGTGAAGTGATTTTCCATCCTAATTTTAAGAGTTTATGCTACAGAATCAAAGAGAATCACATTCAGCCACAGAATCACTTCTCTTAGAGAATCAGCTCCCATAGAGAATGAGAATCAGATGGAGCTCTACCAAACGGACCCTAAGATTCAAAGTGACACATGGATGAAGGAGTTAATCAAAGGTCTTGTTTTGAGAGAATAAGCAATGAAGGGAACAAGACTAAGCAATGAAGGGCAAGCAAGGTCTTGGGCTGACAAACTAAGCTAGGGTGAAGAAGCTAGAAATGGGATTGACACTAAAATTGCGAGTCATGGAGAGTCTCCTATTGCGAAGCATCAACCATTCATGTATCTATTGTGAAACAAGTGACGTGTGTACTAGAAATGGATTTCACTCGTGCAAGATTAAATTTCAGTTCAAGTTACTAGTTCAAGGTTAAAGTGCTCAAAACCAAACGACAAAGTTGGATGCAGTCCTCATGAAGATGCATTAATCAAGTGTGGTATGAATAAAAGATATGTTGAAGATCAAGTGGTTGAATTGTATATATTCTTGATCATGAGGGTAGGGATGTTGTACTATCAAGAGGGATGCATCACATGTTTTTTTGACAAACTTTCAGTGCTCAAGCTACCTATATCTGAGTCATTGACAGACACACAAAATCTCCTGAACACTTAGTCTTGATTTTGGCAGTGCAAAACCAGAAGTTCTAGTTTTGGTGCCACGTGTCTCTAATGGCTATCTGGTTTTAAAACATCAGAGGTTCTAGTCTCTAGTTATCTCTAATGGCTAGTTTGTGTGGAATTGAGTATTTTTACTCCACCTCCACTCTTGTAGCATGTTGCTGTTACTAAGGTTGCTATTGTGCTTTCTATTCATCCAGAGTTGAGCAAAAGAGAAGAATGCGCTCCCAGTCCCTCTTTGTGAGGTTGGGTGATCCTTGTGTGATCTAGTGAGTTGGATGTGAGAGAGTGCGAGTCTAAGAGCATTAGAATTATCCAAGCTCGTTTGTCTGACGCTTGAGAAAAACACCCCGCCGGATCAAGTAGTGAAATTGCATATCCACTTCATCCACTTACAGAAGCGTTGCATGTGAGTGAAAACTCCAACTCCCATCCGGTGCTCTGTCGGATATTCCAAAGTCTCACCCCAAGATCATGGCTAAAGCGCCTATCTTACTATTACTAATTGGAGGCTCCTTTTGAAGCCTCCAGGTGAAGCCACCTAGGATTCCTAGGTGGACACTCTAGAAAAAGAGAGAAATCCTAGAAATTCTCACAAAAAAGCAAAACATCCGACCATCTATCGATAGATTCAAATCATCATAGCCATTAGATCTATTATATTTTCTAAAAAATTACCCACCTATGCCATTATGAAAATAGCCTAAAGTAACCTCCTAAATCTATATATAAATTACCCACCTCTACCATTATATAAAATAAACTAAAATAACCCCTTAATCTTCAGCAAAATTACCCACTTATGCCATTATAAATAATATTTAAAATAACCCCCTAATTTGCAACCAAATTGTCCACCGCTATTACTTAAAAACTTAAAGTAACCCGTTAAATTTGCATCTATATTACCCACACATGCCATTATTAAAAATAACATGATAACCCTACGTTTGAATCAAATAACCTTAATTAAAAATATACAGGAATATATGATTCTAAATCATCTATATCTTGCACTATTGGTATATGATATAATAATTAAGGTCTATACACATGATGTGTCACCATTTATAAAGATATAGAGGAAGTGATGAGAATATATATTTCTATGTTAAAATTGTATCACAAACTTAGGGTTCATTAAACAAATTCAAGCGCATACCTGCGATGCAAAGTGAAAAGTTAAAGATTATAAATGTGGATGAAAATATTATAGAGTAATTACTAACTAAAATCTATCACAATTAGATGAAGATAATAATATATATCTATTGTGTTTGAATATTTAACAAACGAGAGGTAGCTTATGGTAATATTTTTTAGCAATGTAGTCCCATTTTTTTCCATTGGAGACTCCGCATTAGTTCCCATGAGACAAGCTAGAAAAATAAGAGTTAAATTCTCATAAAAATCAAAAACATCAAACACCAATCATGTAAACTCTAATAATCATAGCCATTGATCTATTATATTTTCACCACTATCATTGTGAAAATATTCAAAAATAAGCTCTAAACCTATATCTAAATTACCGAGCTCAGCTATTATAAAAAATAATCTAAAGTAATCCCATAATCTTCATGCAATTTACTAATACATATCATTATAAAGTATAACTTAAAATGTCATTCTAAAATTTAATCTATATTACCCACGTAAGTTGTTATTAAAAATAACCTAAATTAAACATCTAAATCCTAATCTAATTATCTTCATGTGCATCATACAGAAATATCAAAAATAAACTAATATATAATTCTAAATTACCTATTTATGTTATTATTAATATAAAAATACTAAGTTAGAGTATATACATATGATGAGTGTCACCATTTAGACCATTTATACATGTATGTGAGGAATCGATGAAAATATTGATTTGTATGCTAAACATAATGTATGGAGGATTGGAGGTGCGATACAAAATGGAAAAAGTATGAATATGGATGAAAAAGTGTATAGAGTAATTATTAATTAAAAATCAATCACAACTGGACAAAGATAGGTACATATCTATATAAGTATTATGTTGATGTATTGAAAAAAATAAGAGAGTAGTAGGTAATCAATTTTGATTATTAGCTAGGAGTTTAATTTCTAAAGAATTTTCAAATATAATAGCTTCTAAAAACATTAGCCTGTGCGGGAGCACGGATTGATGGACTAGTGCTTGTAAAATAGGGGCCGTCGGATATTCTGGTGGTTGTTCTTCTACTTGACTTTGATCGAATTTATTTCACTTCCTGTTATTTGGATGCCTTAGAATTATTCTCTCTAGATTTGACTACTATTTGGATGTTATAGAATAATTCAAAGTTCTTCTTTTTACCATGACACTATAGCTTGGATCACTTGACATGGATGAAAGTTGTGGAGCCACGTTGGGGCCATAGAGGGCCTCGATCCCCTGTCCCGAAAGAAAATGCTGAAGATCCCAATTCCCAACCGTAGCCTAACTCTCTCATGCCACTTCACGCTGCTGACAACTCTTTATGGCTGATCTATACATGCAAACATGTCCACTACTCTCCCTGTCTCCCACCCCCCATTTCTCACACGTTAGCCCTGTTCCGGGCTTGATCCAGCATTTATATTGCCACTTAAATTACTACATATTCTCAAATCTCAATGCAACAAGAGACATCGTATGGCATAATATCAAACAAGGGTTACGCGCACAAATGCACCGTCGCATTTTTCAATAAATCGATCAGTGTACTCGTTGGGTTATCTTCCAAAAGGATAAGAACGCACGTCAGACAGTAGTAGTAACAACACTAGCAGAAGTGAGCTCACGCAACCTTCGCCGTATTGCGCTAGCTCGCCGGCGGAAAGCAAGCATGCAAATTCGCATACTCAATATATTGTACGTGTTCAATTAACTAACAAGCATTTGCTCCCCGCCTTGATTTTAGTCCACGCTTCGCCAACGTGGATGATGTAAATCTTGTATGATTTGGATTTCATTCTTGACCTAAAATGCTTAATCACAAATAATGATCTAATTAGGCCATATTTCTTACACGACGCCTAACAGAACCACTTCAATACGGCATCTGGTACTGTATACTCCTTCCATTCCAAATTGTAGGTCGTTAAATATACATTATATCTAGATGCATAATAATATCTATGAACTAAAAAATCTAAAACGACCTACAATTTGGAACGGAGGGAGTACGACACAACATCATGGGCAATTAAATTCTTTGACAATGACCGGTAAATCGATGTCTAGAAATAGCCGTGCAGTATGGAGGACGAGGGTGAGGCTAGTTGTCAATCTCAGGGATGAGGCTGCAGGGACTATTACATATATCATAGGAACTCTATTAGGATTATACTATATAACAAATTAAGTTCAATTCCTTTGCTATTCCTCCACTGTGAATGATACAGACACATCAGTACATACATGATACGGACTGAAAATTACATGTTGCTCCAAGCAGGTAAAGGCCGGCCGCATGCATAATTTTGGTACACTACTAAGCAGTGATCAGCACTCTGAACATGTATAATTCAGTGCATGTAAACTTTCTGGCGTAACACACCCGTAATGGGGAATCTGACTAGGCGCCGGTCCCTACCAGTTACATCAAGTTGCATTCCAGCAATCAATTAGGCGAATCATTTCAGAAGAAGACAGGGTTACAAGTACTTATCAAACTGTAAAGCATTTCACAGGAGGACAGTATAAGCACGACACGTTATAGAAAACTACTTAGACCGTGGCCAAAACTGGAGTTAATATGCAGAAAAGGTAAGAAACAGCTACAGAACGGTGAGCTGCAGTCAATACATTAGGGAAACATAGCTACCCCTAAGGAACTAAGCAGGATGCATTACGGAAAAAAAAGATAGGCAAATACCACGGCTAGGCAGACAGTAGATGATTCATACTGAATCTTTGCCAGATGGATTGAGCAGAGTGATGTGTTGGAGTCTGGACAGCAAGACAAGTATGAGCACTGTCGAGCAGTGACAAGTAACACTGCAATAGTTGTTCAGAGATGACACCTGCACAAACTAATGCTACAATAAACCTTTCCCTCTCAATCTCATTGGATGCTGCAATCAGCAGGGGTAACATGGATTGAGCAGAGGATACCGCAAGAAAGCTTCAGGTAACCAGACTTAAGCATTCAAACCAAGGTACGTAACGTAATTGGTTATTCAGTGGACAAGCAATATGCATTCTCACAAGCAATTTCAACATATCAAAGTAACACAACATGTTGTTCCTTATCCTCTTATATGCAATCAAAATTACAACCTACTACTGATAATTACTAAATACTAGTTGTTTCTTTGGCAATAAAAAGGAAATACCCTTTAATTCTCCGTGTTCCTCGCGCGATCGAAAACATGAGTGGTCGATCGACCTGCAGTTGGACCAGCGAAAAACATGGGTGGTCGACCTGCATTTTTCGGTCCCATCGTCCGGGCTGGATGGATGGCGATGCCTCACCAATTACGTTGCACCGACATGGGACACGGAAGACAGCGGCGGAACGTGAGGAAAATTGATTGAAGGCGGGGGCCAACTGCAAGCTGTCCAGGAGAGCACCTGATCGAGCAAGGGCCGCAATGGTGGATCTACGTGATGCTTATGCATTGGCAACAATTAATGTCCAGCAGTGCAATGCCAGTTTGTAGATCTTGCTGGAGTTGCATGCAGGAATCCTAAAAGCTGCAGTAACGGGTGAATTTGGAGGGCAGGGGCAAACTGCCACCAGGCTTGTGGTTGCCGCCGCACACTGAGGAAAACAAGGAAGCCGGTGACGGCGTAGTTTCCTACTCCTTTTTGCCGCCGCTGGTCCTGTCCAACGTGCTCAGTCGTCCTGTAGCGATCTCCCTGGTTGCTCTTGCTCATGAAAACTAACCAACAAGGAGAATGGAAGAGCTACTTCGATGATCCAAGATGTATGGGCATTTGTAAAACAAAAAGTGTTAAGATAAGATTTTGCTAATGCTCAAATGGACTGAATCAGCGGTAATGATGGAACGAAGCGGCATCATTAGATGTTTGGAAAAAATTGCACAGGGAAGGGGGTGGCGGCCCGGCACCCAGTTTCGCCTTCATTAAGGTACGCCCTGGATACAGATAATCCGATAGCCCGATCCGGATAAGACCACATGGTGATACTACGTGGTTATCCAAAATCCAGGACACGCCGATATGATAAGTATGTACTAAAACAAAGAGGAATTTTCTAAAACAACAACGGTCATCCTAGCCCGAAGGCCCGTCCACACAGAGCTCTCACATGCTAGTACTGGCCCTTGGCGTGCTCCTAGAGCCGACACAGTACGCCGCGTGCGACTTCCGCGCCATCCTCTCCGATGGAGGCGCGCACGTCGCCATAGCTGCTGTTTCTTCATTTTCACAAGCAAACGACAGCAGCAGTGCAGGATCCAGAGGGATACAGCTACTGTTCTCACCTCTGCCTTGGATTTTTTTTTCATGAGATAGAAATAAGGAATTATTCCGCGGTGCAGGTCGGAGGAACAGCAACGGAGTCAAGATTGGAAGAGTAGAAGGACCATCGTCCATATAATCTTGAGTCAAGTCGCGGAGTTGTGCTCGTACATGTGCACATGTACCGCTTGAGGTGGAATATAGTTAGTGACGGACTGGAATTAGGTTCAAGAGAAACTGAGGTTTCATGCCTAATTTAATTGTTAGAGAGGAAATAAGGCTCTGTTGGTAAAAAATATCATGCGAGACGTTCCGCCAGATAATGGTTACGCACGTTGGATGTGCATGTGGTGTCGACATTACATTGAAGGTATGGTGTGTGTTTGTAGTCTTGGCACATGAACACACCAGGCGGTCGTGAAGCATTGCAACTATAGATAGGAAGTGCAGGAGCTGGCCGGGCTGGCGCGCTGCATGTGGTAGCCGTCAGCTAGCCTGGTGTGTTGTGTCCATGTTGGACACGGTTAAGCTGCTGTTGTACAGCGCAGAGAGAAAGAAGAGAGAGCGGCCAGTTTGGTTGGCCGCCGTGTGCGCATGCATGTGTTAGGTCCAAGGCCGGAGAAGGGTCGTGGCACGCCGTTTCGTTTGGTGGCATGTTTACTACGTACATGCATGCATGCGGCGGGAGGCACATCACTACTCCACACAACTACATCATCGCCGCCTCCAAACCAGCCTTCACCGCCGGTTTTGTATCCGTCATTTGACTTTAGCAGTGATGGGGGTACCCATAGCGGTGAAGCCTTATTAAAAAATATATTCCACCCTGCTGCCCCACCGCCGCCACCCCCCTACCCCGCTACTGCCGCCGCTGTCACCCCGCTGCCCCGCCGGATCCGACCGCAGCGGGAGCCTGGGCGTGGTGGGAAGGTGCGGGAGAGGGAGAGGGAGGCCGAAGGGTGGGGTGGCCGGGCGCAGCCGGTGGGATGCAACCAGGAGAGGGGCAGCAGAGGGAAGGGGAGAGGAGAAGGAGGAGGAGGATGAGGAGAGAGGGAGGGAAGGAGGGAGGGAGAGGCGCACCTGGGAGGCCGGATCTTGTCGCCGCTCCTCGCCCGGCCATTGGATCTCGTCGCCGCTGCGCCTCACCCGGCCGCCAGATCTCATCACCGCCGCGCCTCACCCCATCCCGCTGGCTCCCGCCATCGCTCCTCGCCTCAGGCACGAGGTGAGGGACGAGCAAAGGGGGGAGGAGAGGGGAGGCCGGGGAGGGAGAAGGAGGGGGCCGGTGGCAAAGGAGGAAGGAAGAGGAAGGAGAAGGAAGGGGCCGGCGGAGGAGAGGGGGTCGGTGGCGGCGGAGGGTGGGGAGAGGGGCCGGCGGAAGGGAGGTAGCGGGAGGGTGGCAGCTGAGTGAAGGGAGTGCGGGTGGAGTGAGGGAAGGTGAGGGGGTCACAGGAGTGCGGGGGAGAGAGGGAAGGTGAGGGGAAGTGCGTGGGTGGATGCGAGTCTCAATCGAAATCAAAGTGAATAAAAATTTCGGGTTCGGGAACCACCCATCACCCCCGTTTGTAATACGAGCCGGCAGCACCGCCGGCTTACAAACCAGTAGTGATGGTATTTTTCAATGCCGGTTTTAGTGTTCAACAACCCATTTACTATAAAATCAGCGGTGATAGGCCATTGGGTAAAACCGGCGGTGATAGGTCATCGGGGATGGCTCATTCTATAGTAGTGCATGCATGTTGTGTTTTGAGATTGACCAGCATGTTGGCTGGTTGGTTCGACCAAGACTTCGATTAGCTGTCCGGGTAAGTCAGGGTTGGGCCAGGAAATAAAAAGGGCAAAGTCCACAATACCACAACAGTGCGGACGAGGCGCGAGGATGACAGAAGGTCGAGAGGCTGCTGCTCTTCTGTTTTTCTTTAGAGAAAAAAAAGAGGGAACCGGTTTTGGATCCTCGTGGAGCTTTTTGTATGGATATTTGTGTAGGTATATCTTTTGAACACATTTTTTCAATGAAAATCAATCTTGTATAAATTGGTGTATCGGTGATATGTCCTTCCTCTCCGGTCTTTATTTTGCATACCTGGTTTTGATTTTAGATTGGTTTATTGATCAACATGATTAGATTAGTTTTGATCCATCAAAAACAGTGAAAGTGTATCAAATTATTGACCTGAGAAGTTTGTTTGGTTAGACCTTCGTAGTTTTTTCTTAATCACAAAATGAGTGTTTAACCTTTTCGCGACACTATCCGACATGTTTGTTTATTTTACATCTTAAGTTTTAGACCTCCGATTTACGTGATTCTAATTCGGTTAGTTATAAAATTTTATAAACTATTTTCCAACCATGTTTTATGGTTTTAGGATTTACCATCTAAGAATGACACAAGATTTAGTGGGCGAACTAGAATATATTTTTGGGTGAAAAAGTTTCCGCTGTAGTTTGAACTACGATTCACCTCCCCCTCTGATAGATAGGTTAGAGAGATTCGATCCTACAAGTGGCACCAGAGCTATTTTTTCTAATTTATCTTAATGGTGATTATAATGCAATAGATATTCCACAAAACCATGTGTTTTCAATGGTGCTGATTTTCAGCTCTAGAAAGCAAAGATGGAGGCATACATTTAAGAACAAGGCTCATTGATTTGGGAGAAGGTTACTACTCCTTTTCAAGTTTCTAATCAAGTGAACGGCACTAATCGAGCAAATGTAGAGAACAATAGCAAGACCAGGAATGTGATCTTCCAAGGTCTAGGAAGGAGTGACTTTAACTGTATTGTTCATCTCAAGTTGGCATATGAGGTATGGAAACTACTTTGTGACAATCATGAAGGATCGAATATGATAAAAGATGGTGCATCAATATATGTTTAAGAAAGAATACATGCGCTTTGTGATGAGACCCGGTGCATCTGTTGATGATTTATTTGCATGTTTTAATAAAATTCTTAGTAATTTACGTGTTGTTGGAGTTACACACACTGATGCTGCTAATGCTAAACAATTACTTGCTTTAGACATGTCCGTTTGGGAGATGAGGGTTAAGTCTATTTAATAATCAACTATCATGAGTACTCTTACATTAGATATACTTTATTCAAAACTAAAACTCATGAAAATTAGATGCTCTTGCTAGAAAATAAGGAAGTGCATGGCTTTGGTCTTTCAACCTAATATGCATAATGATACTTCTTCATCTAGCTATGCATTGTCTTAATTTGTCTTTACTAACTGATAAATACCTAGAACAACTTCCAAAAGATGATTTGGTCCCCCCCTCTCTACTCACTTTATTAAATCTTTGCATAATGTGAGATCAAGGAAGAGAGGGAATTGTAGTCCTCAAAATAAGATATTTTGAGTGTGTGGCTCGCGCAATCATATCCATTCTTAGTGCCTAAAGTTCCTGGTGAGGATCAGGGAAGACAATGAGACAGAACAATAAATTGATAAGGAGAAAAAGAAGCACCATAACTACGACAAGAAGAATAAGAGCTTTCTGAACCGTAGCATTCTCAACTTGAGTGACATTGATTCAAACAGCAACGATGAAGACATAACATATAAAGGCAAGAAGGTGCGTAATTTGACTTGCATATGTCTCATGGCAAGCAACAAGAACTTCACCAACAGTTAGTGACATAGGTAGCAACAACGACAAGGAGGTAGAACCTTCTAATGATGAACTAGCTATTTCTATTAAAAAATTGGTACTTTATTAGAGAAAAGAAATAAAAAGATTAAGAAATATGATGCTTTGATTGAACCTTTACATGCTGAAATTGTTAGACTTAAAACCTTTGATTCCTATTGATGATTCATGAAAATCATGTGACACAATATATCTATGATGAATTTACATATATAAGGGATGTGTATGCTTCTTGTATGCTTTTTTTCATAGCCTTTGGCTTTTGCCGTAAACTCGCATTTGAAAAGGTCCTATTGCACTCAAGAGTATGGTGGCACATGCCTACTGCAAATCACTTGAAGCTGCAGTTGTGGCAGCACATAAAACATTGGAAAACATTACATGCTGATTCCTCTACCACTTAAGGAAGCGGTCAAGTGTCATGTGCTGGAGTTGATAAAAAAACATTAAATGGAGAAAGCGCATGAGTCTGCTAAAAATAGACTACATGACGCGCAGAACCAAGAGCTCTTCGACATATATCCTATGATCCTGCAAGCTAAATGGAATTACTTTTGAAAAACATGTGAACGAACATCAGGCCATTGTGAGGATGCATTCAAACAACAACCACAGGTTTGGTACACAGTGTATGATGCCAAATGATAAGTATGAACATGATCCTGATGTGCTATGCAGTTTTTCTATTTGTATAATGTTATGGTTGCTCCTGAACATCTAGGTGTACCGGGTGAGCTCTAAGTACAATTTCTATATATGTTTGCGTAATATTCTTGATGTGCTACCATGCCATGCGCTGGTTCTCTAAACCCTACTGGTAGATATGTTATGTTTACTACTCTTAGCTTGCCAATATATAGTGCGAAGATAACTTAGATGGTTGTTTGATTCAAACGTCTGTTTTGTGTTGACAAAATGTAGTCGGTCATCACATACACCCGTACGTATTATTATAGATATTAAAATGGTTTCTGTACAAAAGAGCTGTATATTTATGCTGGTCCTACATACGGGTTTATGCGTCATCTACAAACGGTGTTTGGTAGCACTAAAACCGTCTGTCATTGGCTCAATCCAGATGTTGGTTTCACCATTTGCGCCGTGAGACAATATTTCTGACTCTCTCGTATAGACTCCATGAAGACCGTCGGCTAAATTGTTTTTTAACCATTTGTACTGACACCTTTTGATTTAGTGCATAGTGCAAAAACCATAAAGAGATAGGCTTATGGATCGATCATCACGCACAGTCAATCATGACAAGCACACCACATTAATAGGTACACAGTTTATAACATTCCAAAGATAGCAAGAGCGTGGCCTACCAAATTAAACAATAGCATCGCATCGAGGCCACCAACACAATCAGGCAAAAAATCACTTTATGTGGTTTTATAGATGGAATCCAGGAACTTTGACCAACAAGTGTAAACTCGTAATTGTCCATTGCACGCCCTTCTGGTGATTTGGATACTACCAGAAGGCCATGCAATGGACAATTACGAGTTTACACTTGTTGACCTTACCAATTTCGGTTGAAAAGATGACCCATGGGAACTCGTTGAGCATGTCACCTAAGTAACTGATCTTGCGAATGAGAAGAAGCACATTGTTGTCTTTAGAAAACAAAGAATTCTAGTAGTTGATGGTGTGTAGAGGATGTTGAGGAATACAATCAGCGCAAGAAATTGGAGCTCTTTACTGATCATCCACAAAAGATCAAATATGTTGAAGTAAGCACAGTCAAAGCCGTGAAGCCATGTGTGCCCACTAATATAACGGAACAATTCTTAAAGGCTAAATAGTATAGTAATGATATCTTGTTTTGTAACATAATTACTTAAATTTCCAATGATGTATAAATATATGCAACTTTTTATATATGCCTATAATTAATATAGTATGTCTTAAAAATACAATTATATAACGTATGCATATAGTACTATTCCCAATTTTCATATAATGATTAATTGTTTAAATCCGGCATTCGTGAAGAAAGAACACTACGATGTACCCTAATCTTTTAAAGTTAAATTGAAAAGGAAGAAATAATTTGTGCTTGCACGTGAGATAATAAGCACCCCTCAGAAAAAATGGCATCCATATAATAGCTACCCCATCAGTTCGACGTTTTCTAAATCCTGGACGCTCATCCGATCGAACAGCAATGTTGGCACACTGTCAGATTTTTCGGCAGCTGTAACATCTCGCTTTTTAGAGCATTTAAAAATATGAACCTTTTAGAAATTTTCTTTAATTATAACATAATCTCTTCTCCGAAACATTCAAAACTCTTTTTACAAATTAAACCCTGCATTAAATCAACATGAGTGTCGCATTTGATTGTTTCTAGGAAACCCTACATTGGTGGGAAAACGGGCATTAGTCCCGGTTGGATAGGCTCACATATCTCGAAAATCCAACCGGGACTAATCTTTCAAGACTAAAGGGCCCCCTTTAGTCCTGGGTCATTCACCGAGGACTAAAGGGGCCGCCACTAAAGACTTTTTTTTACCCTGAATTCTTTTCCATATTAATGCTAATTGTTGCTTCACTTATATATATACACCTATATGTATACATCCTTAGCATACACTACTTACACGTATACGCTCGTATTGTATGGATGTCGTATATATATTTCATAATAGTATAAGCATAATATTAATTTTAACTACTATATATACAATTCTTAGTAGTTTATACACATCAAACTAGTATTTATACAATTACTATATATACAATAATTTGTCCTCGTAATTCTTAGGATCCTCCCATCGTGGTGTTGCTCGGTTTGGCTATTGAATGTCCATCGTAATAAAATTCTCTATTGGGATTTATCACCTCCTTCACCAGAAATCCTATGAGAGCTTCTTGGATTGCCAAAAGCCTCTCCTTCTCCAAGAGTTCTTCTCTAATATGCATCATCTATAATTTGAAAATATGTGAATGTTACACCAACAATTAAATATAAGGAGCTAGAAAACGATTAATTATTAATAGGTTTATTTACATATAGTTATATTGTCCGATATCACCTTGTCCCTCACGAAATGATACATGTGCTCACAGACGTAGTATCCACATAAATTATTCCCTTGTTCCTGTCTCAAGCACTTTAGTGGAAAAAACAAGTTATGAAATATTCATGTTATAGAATGTTCAAAATGTGCAAACTTCATACATATGGGGAACGTTGTACTGAATGTAAGTTTTTCATTGAAATCACCACGGTGATACTTACGGAATGGTTTCCATGCACTGCGAAATAAAATAATAAATGATACAGTATTAGGTGAAAATTTAGGAATCAAACTTTTGCATAGAGATAAAGGTTCAGAATTATTACAAGTTAAGCATGTCTTGAATGTCTTGGTACTCATCCTTTGGTTTCCTCAACAAATTAAACACAATAACGTAGCTTTGATCAATCATAATTATAAGGAGAATCCGGTGAAAACTGCGTACATAAATGTTCATATTAGAACTAACTCACATTAATTAGGTAAGAAAAAGGAAAATGAAAATAGACGGTACCCACACTTACTTAAAGCTGTAGGGCAGTAGTATGTATTGCTAGTAATTCTGTTGCTCCAAGAATTTGTATATTCGGTCCAATATCCTTTGGGTGATCCCGAATCTGATATTGGTTAACAAGCGCTAGGTCCATGAAGCCAACGTTAAAGTACGATTCTCGGTGGCACCTTTGAATTTGCATCCTATATAAAATGAAAGACAAAGTTAGTAGGGCGACACACACACAAAATAATGATCTGAGCCAAAATTAACATCTAATAAACACACACTTACAGAACTCAGACACTGATGAGAGAGACATCAAGGGCATCTTGATGGTACACTTCATAAATATCCTTGAATTCGAATCATAGCAGTTTCTCACCTTCATCGAAAAAATTAATCGATCTAACAAGAAGAGCGAACATGACCCTTTCCTTGGCCAACTGCTCCATGTACCACTGATTGAATTCATACATCTTAGTTGAGAGCTTCTGTACCAATTCAGGCCTAACTAGAGGCTTGCCTAACTCAAAGGGCCATTTAGGTACAATCTTTTTTGAAGGTGGCGGTTCAGCTCGCCCTAGAACTTCAGCAAGCGAGAGACATGTGTCTTCCATAAACTTAATGACCTTGATTTGTTGTTCTAAAAGCATAGCTGCTATAGCTAGAGCGTCTTTATCTGCTTGCTGATCTTGCTGCCCGAGCTGGGGGACAGTACGACTGGATGACGACTCTCCTTGTTCTTTCTTCTGATAAGACTTAACTAACAAACGATCATAGTTCAATAGTAACATCTTCTTGACTTCTTTTTTATGCCAATAAAAACACTTTAATTTGGTTGGATCTAATAGCTTAGGCTCCATCTCCTTCGCTTTTCTTTCTGCAGCGATTTTTTTCAAACCACTCCCTTACATATGCTTGCGATGCCTCCACCAATTCCTCAGGAATCATATCACCTACTAGCTTCTTGATAGGTTCAGACTTCTTTGTTTTCTTCCTTAGTTCTTTTGCCTTTGGTTGCTTTGGCTTGGAATACGGTGGTCGCGACTTCTTGAGAGGTGCTGTAGGTTCCTTGCTCACACCAGACTTTAGTCCTAGTGTTGCAAACGGTGATCGAGGAGGGGTGTTATGGTCATCGTCGCTCGCACCTCCAGGATTCGATGGTGCTGGAGACGGTGATCGAGCAGGACTGCAGGATGGGACGGTCCCGGTGGTGACGACAGTTTTGGAAGTGGATGTGCTGGAGATGACGGTCTTGAGTTCTGAGGAGATGGTGGCTACGGGGGGTCTATGGGAAGAAATGATGCCTCTTGGCCGGGGATGATGATGTAATGTTTGCGCCATAGAATGATACCGTGAAGTGCATCTCCTAGTGTCCTTTCCCTGTCACCTCCCGGGAGGTCGAGCTCTAGGCCTTCATATTGACTATCACAAATCTGCTCCACCCCAACGCTGGAGTAGCTAGGTGGAATCGCCATACCATGGCTTGTCTACCCTGGTAGGATTGGTAAAGCACTTCCGTATGCCACTTGTACATATAGGAGAAATAAAGAAGTTATTAAAATCCCGAGACGTGGATCAATTGAGATAATTGTATAAATTATATATATGTATACCTTAATAGTGAGGTTGCCAAATGGTCTGTACAGCTCACATGAGGTGCGCTGAGTGATGTCATCCGCAGGGTACCATTGGTTGTCTTGCACGGGTAAGCTTGGCATGTTCTCACTGGGGATCCCTGTGGAAGCACAGCTGCTTCAGCATTGAGAAGGGCTGACAACAATGTTGGGATCCGGCAATGCTCCAGATTGGGCCATCTCAGTAACTGCCAGGGCCGCTCGCCGATTAATTTCTTCCTGCATTCTTACGTCTTGTTCATGCACTTTAGCTTCTAACATGCGCCGCCACCTCTCCTCTTGTTGTTTCTTTCTTCTCTTCCGGCTTCTGTACATGTCGATGTCCCTACAAAAAGCAAACTTCCACGGAACCACCCCGAAGCCTTGGCAACGTCCTAGGTGTTTGGGATTCCCGAGCGCCAAAGTCAGCTCATCGTTCTCTCTATCAGACTTGAACTATCCCGCTTTAGAATCTTCAATGTTTTTTATAAGCCTGAGGGCCTTCTCACGTATTGTTTCGCTGAAAATAAGTGTCACATCCTTAGGGCTAAGGGTGCCTCCGTGCGCGTAATACCAATTCTTTGATCAATCGGGCCAGTCAATAGTCGCTGCTACGATACCTCGATCGATTAGGTCTTGTTCCATCTTTCTCCATTTGGGAATTGCACTCCTCTAACCACCTTGCCCTAGACGATGATGGTACTCCTTCTTCTGGGCATTGCCTGAGTTGACACAAATCTTGTTCGCACTATCTTTACCCCTCTTGTATTCCAGAAATAAGTTTCAGTGATCTCTTAACTTTGGCCAGTCATGAAAATCTGGAGTTCGGTCCTTCTTGATATAGTTGGCATCCAGATTCTTCTTGGAGGTCCGAAATTAGGTTGCCATCTTCTTGAGCGTCCAGTCTTTCACAACTTTTTCATCGATGCCGTTAGGAAGTGTGAAGTGTTTCTTGACATCTGCCCACAACATATCTTTCTGTATCTGTGGGAGCACGTATGGATCACCTTTTTAACCCTTCCATTCTCGAATGTTGATGGGCTCGTTGTCCCTTACAATAGCCCCACATTGACTCACAAACTTTCTAGCGACTTTTTCGGAGCAATTGGCTGGCCCTCTTCTATCACTTCGGTGATGTGAAGCCTTCCCTCCATTATCTTTGTACGATCTCACGGCTTCTTTCGCTTCATCGATCCAAAGCGATAAAAGTTCAAGATTCGTTAATTAGTACATAGTAATAATGAATATGAAGTTATAGATGGGTAAAACAATGAAAATGATATATACCTCGCCGGAACCTTCCATCATGGTAATGTCTTGTTCCGCATTGTCATCAATGCCGTGCTCGGGCTCATCATTGCCATCACCGGACATGTTAAGGAACATTTCCATCTGGCTACCCTCATTCTCGGTGTAGGTTCTTAGAACGTTTGAGCCACTACCACTAGCAATAATCTGCTCCATTATATACCTTTCATCCTCTTCGTCTCCCATCTCAACTAATAATGACATTAGTTATACACACATGTAATCATAGATACATTAAATTAAAGATTGTCTCAAGTAGTATAGTAAATGTATATACATGAAATCATACAACAACCATGAAATCATACAAAACTTACGTATATATTCATAGACACATGATTGAAAATATACACTTAAAACCATACAATAAAACTTGTACAATTTATTACATGAAACTTACATGAAATTAAACATTAAAAATATTAACATGAAATAAATACGCATGAAACCATACATTGTACTAATTTTCTATCATTTTCAAAGCATTTGTACTAATTTCCTAAGCATTTATACTAAATTCTACTAATTTCAAAACATTTGCACTAATCTACTAAATTATACTAATTTTCTAAGCATTTATAATAAATTATACTAATTTCTACGAAAGTATACTAATTTTTTAAGAATTTCGACTAATCTACTAAATTATACTAATTTCCAAAGCAATTATCCGAAATTATACTAATTTCTACTAAAGTATACTAATTTTAAAGCATTTCCACTAATCTACTAAATTACAAAAATTTCTACTACTTAATACTAATTTCTACTATTTTCTCCTGATTTCTACTAATTTTCTATTGAATTTCCTAATTTATTTCCTAATTTAAAAATATTGGCTTGCATCAGCAAGCCGGGGGCTTGCGTAGCGCTACAATGCGTGCGTACCTCTTCGTGAGGCGGCGGCAGTCGGGAGGCGCGCGGCGACGAGGAGAAGGCCGGGGATAGGAATGGCGCGCACGTGGCGAGCCACAGGGCGACGATGAGGAGCCGCGGGCGCGATGGTTGGGGAAGAGGCCAGCGGCGATGGCACCGCGTCGTGTGCGGCGGCCGGCCGGTGGCACTGGAGAGAGGGGCAACGTCGAGGCTGGCGGCGCGGGAGTGGCCCATCAAATAAATAGGAAACCCCTCAATTTGTAAACAGGCCGCCAACCTCGTCTCGGCCCATCTTTCCTTCCCGGCCCGGTCCACACACCCAGCACGCTGCCCACCAGCCAACCCAACTCCCTAGCCTAGCGGGCCGCCTCCCTCCCACGCACAGCCCACATGCGCTGGCCCAGCCCAGCTCGCACACCTCTCCTCTTCCTCCTTTCGCACGCAGCACTGCCGCTGCCGGCGGACAAGTCCCCCAACGCTGCCGCACCGCACCGCCTCGCGAGACCGCGCCACCACCCAACGCCGATGCGCCCCCTTCCCTCTCCTCCCCTCTCCCTATGTCCTCCCGCCCAAGCCTATCCTCCCACCTACATCGCTCACATCCATCCCTCCCGACTACTCCACCTCCCCAGTGCTGCACCAACATTTGAGAGTCTACGGCCGTAGAGCTGCCATCGTGTGTGCACCCCCGGCCGTCCTGCTCTGCCACCAGTGCCATACTCCTTCGCCACCAAGGCACCCGAGTACACTCCCCCTCTCCTCCCTATCCCCTCCCTACCACCACTGCAGCACTTCCGCATAGCCGCGCCATTGCATGGATGCATTCCCCCTCGCCCGCCTTCACCCCCGCAAAAACCACCTCGACCTTGCCGCATACCGCCGCCCCTTCTCTTCCCATCCTCTCCCAACCAACCTCATCTAGCATGATAGAGCAGCCGCCGCCACCTCCATACATCCCCCCTTGCCGCTACTCCTCTTGCCCCGCTCCCAAAACCACCCAACTCCCTTGCGACCAAACCACTCACCCCACCCCGCTGCCCATACCACTTGCCATCCTTCTTTGCCCCTCGCCGTACAAAACCGGTCGAGCTAAACCAGCCAGGGTAAACAGATAAGTATTATAGATAGGGTAAACAGATCACATCCATATATATGGGGTAACGCAACCAAAAGTAGCATGAGCCTATTGTCTTCTTGTTGTAGTTCCAGCCAAAGTGGTAACCAAACTATGTAGCACCTTGATCAAAAGTCATCTCTCAGAAAGGTGGCTCGCAAGCGGCCTACTTTCTTGTGGTCACCACTGCGAGGTGCGTGTTAATGCCTCCAGTTTCCCAAAGTTTTATGTCAAATGACTCCTACAATACTCGCCATCGATCCTACTCAACATTACGCAATCGTTCGGTCTTTTCTTCCCACATGCTATCACCATGCAAGGGTAATCACACCAACTTCCTACGACTACTAAGCTGTATCCGCAAGATATAGACTAATCACCACGATTACCTCTATTCCTACTAATGGCATATGGTAGCTACACATATGAAAATAACCATGCATCATAGTAGATCAAAGTAAGCACAAGATTAGATTGATATCACCATCGTGTGTACATAAGCCTTGATGATCACAAGGCTCGGCTCCACAACTCCACCCGCGTAGGGATGCCATGGTGGCTAGGGTCTAGCCTAAGCCATCTCCTAGGCAACTTTAAGGACTTGCAGCGGCCATCAGCTCCCTCTGGTGTACGCCTTTGGTTTCGTTGAGTTTCGGTGGATGGATCCGCGGGCTCGGTGGATTTTTTGAGTATAAATAGTTTGGAGAGCGCGTGGCAGAAATTAGAAGACGAGAGGAGCAAGGAAAGCTCCAGGCCGATTGGCCTGGGGGGTCCAGGCTGATCGGCCTGGCCCTTCCTTTTATCCCCTCGCGCCCAACTTTGTCACCAAGTCTCCTCTGATGTTCTGGAAGCTTATTTTTTTATGCATGTGGGCCTGGCACGTCGATAGCTTTGGGATGAGATTGATCTTTGATAACTTTCCAAATCTCCGCTTGATATTCCTCTTTGATCCCAAAGTGCGACTTGCCATATCTTCATAATCTTAGCCCTTAAGTAATCTTGGAGGAATGCTTGCCAAAACTGAGCGTCAGAGGGGGTCAGAAGACCCCTAGACGATCAGCTTGGGCTTCACCAGGCCGATCAGCCTAGGCTCTTTCTGAGCCTGCTAGCCTTCGTCTTTGACAGGTTAATTGCTTGTTCAAGGCTTTATCCAAAAATATGCTTTTAGGTACAATTTCCTGCAAAAATAGAATATCCTTCAAAATACAATGCATATGTGAAAATGGGATTATTTCAGGTGCCAAGTGGCAGGTTAGTATAAGAATATTTATGAAAATACCACTTAAATAGCACTAAAAATGTGTCAATAATGAGCGTCAACAAGCTCCACCCTCTGCTCCCCACGGTGGAGCCCTTTCCCTCCCCTGCTCCTCGTTCAGCTGGTGCAAACCGCGCACCCGGACGCGGCCTAAAATGTCGTCCCGGCGTGCTCCGGCGAGCCCCCGCGGTAGCGGAGATGGCGGGCGTGGCGGTGCCGCTCAGCCCCGGTGTGAACCGGCATGCCGTCCGCCCTCCATCTCACCCCCGTCCGTCCTCCTCTCATCCTTTTAACCTGCCAGGTAGGCCCACGGCATAACATCGTTGCCCCCACCGTCCGTCTCTCTCCCCACTCCTCCGTGCATGCGGCGCACAAGAGCCACAGACCCAAGCCGCCCCGCGGTCCACCACCCATGGATGCAGTTTACCAAACAGTAAACCGCGGACCCCTTTTGCTTGCACCAGCCACTTCTAACTGCTACGTGCACCCGGAAAGTGTACACCAAAAACCACTCAGAGCCGTTCCCAACTTCCAAAAATTCTCCAAAAATCACCAAAAATCCCAAATAATATTCTGATCCTATCCATGCCTTTCTTCTCTATAGTTCACCTCATATGAGCCCATTTTGCTAAGATCCTAAAGCCCAATCTTATTAGAAAAGATGTCGTACCGCCTCCACCCATCGTAAAGCCGAAGGCCGAAGGGTCGAAGCCGAGTGCATCGTGTGACCTCTAGCCACACTACCCGCGTCGTTAACAGCACCCAGCCAGTTGTTCCTCGCTGCCCTATCGTCGCCGCTAACCCCTATCGCTGCTACGCAAATGCTTGATCTTGCCCAGCCCCACCTGTCGCCGTGTGGCTATCCCCTAGCATCGGGCCAGGTCGAAGCGGTGTCCGACGAGCAAACTCTCAAGTTCTACTCTTTAGGATCATTCCACAAATTTCCTAGTGACCCCAACCCCTTAAGGATCTGTTCAAGCCTTTGGTCCATTCCACCACCCAACCGTTATGTTGCCCAAACCAAACCTAGATATCATCCAGGTATAGTCATTATGTTGCCCAGTTAGAAACATAGATATCATCCAAGCCCAACCGTTGTACCGCACAACTGAAAAATCCGATTATCATCTTCCCCTAGCCATAATGTCATCCGACCTAAATCTCAATTATCGTCCAAACCTAGCTGTTGTGCTGCCCCGACCAAAACCCTAAAACAACCCTTTAAATATTTAGAAACCCATTTCTAAATAATTAATGAATTATCTTTCGAATACCTAGGAATTCACCCTTAATCATCAGGTAATTCCTAGAATACTCATCATTTTTCTTTCTTTTCATTCCTTAGGAATTGATTGGTGTACTGTTTTATTAATTGTTATTTTGTACGCTATTATCAGCCGGTAGATGACAAGGCTCCGTCCCGAAGCTAAGGATCTAGAAGGCTTGGAGCCAAGAACACTGGTCGCCCTAGGAGACGTTAAGGATTTTTGATGAAGGCAAGTTTCAACTCCTAGCGCATACTTTATCTCATGACCAACTTAATATGGATTGCATTAGTTTCTAAATTATCTCTCTACGATATTGTGCTGGCTAGATTTTCCCCTTTCGCTATTGAAATGCCATAGGCCAAACCACCCTAGGAAAACTACTACTCCCTCCAACCCTCCCTATAGTAGATATGCTAGGAAAGTTGAGTCACGCCCTGTAAAGGGGGATAAAACCTAGTTGGATCCTCTACGGGGAGGATCTAACACCCCACCATAAATATTTATATTTTATAAAAAGACTTAGGAAGGGTTTTCCTTTGGGAATGCGTGAGTTAATAACAAGATGATGGTAATACAAACCCTAGGGTGTATTTTGGACCTGTGGGTAAGGGGACAACCTTTGTGGAGGACATACTGCCCTGACGCTTACCCTGGCCATGTAAGGATCGGCTCATTGGGAGAGTCTTTCTTGTGACACGTACTGCCATATGTGCTAAAAAGGTACAGGCTTCGCGAGTGCTTGTTCATATGAGGCCTTGATTCGAAACCCGCTAGCTGAACCTAGTCATCCATCCCAAGGGGTAAAGGTGGGCAACGGATATACTAGAGCAGGACCTTCGCAGAGTCCCAGGTTCGGTCAGCATGGGTTGACTGTTTGGAGGGTCGGAAACCCTAAGCGCCAGAGGCCCTATTTTATTTATTTGTGCACATTTCCCGAGATTGGATCCGCAAGGCGGATGTTAGTGGCCCCTGTTTAGACCCCAGTATGTCTGTGGATGGACCTAGGGAATGCTAGTTAGAGATAGACGCGGGCGGGCATGGGTCTCGTAGGTCAGTACTACCTAGGATCAAGGTATGGACTGATCAAACGTATGGATATGTACACCTATGTGCAGAGTTATAATCTATCAATAGCCGAGGCTCACGGTTATGAGCCCACTTTTTTAAAGCCCCCATGATTAGTCTTTGGGTGGGAATTAGTGTGTTGAAAATGTCAGATGAAGGTCATGGACTGGATTCTAGAATTAAAACCTGGGGACTGGTAGGAGAGGTAGTTTCCCCCCCTCCAGGACCACAACTTTCATTATATACTATAATAATAACCTTTAGAGAGTCTTTACAAAACTCACCTTTTTTAATCCACTTTGCATATGTGAGATGCTTTAGGCATAGGTCTTGCCTTTCAACCATACTCCTTGGCCAACCTCCCATATTGCATATAATATACTAGTTAAGGTTGGGATTTGCTGAGTACCAACCATAAGTGTACTCAGCCTTACTTTTATCATACAAGTCTCCAGGTGTTTCAGACCATCTTGTTAGTGGATGGAAACCTGCGCAAAGATGAAAACCTTTCTTTTATTAAATTATACGCCTTTTATTGCTTAAATACTGAACTATGATGGTAACTGTATTAGTCTACTAATCCAGGGACTAATACAGGTGGTCAGCGGGACTCCTAGAGGGAGGTCCCCACAACAGCCATCCGCCAGTTCTGCATGCAACCATGGCCCCTGCGCTCCCACGTGTGACCAAGCTATCCTCCAGTCTTCTGCACTCTTCTCGCTCTTATGCGCGCCATGCCACCCACCGATCAGCCTATAGAGCGTGCCACCACGTGCGTTGGATGGTCCCCTGAGCCCTTGGCCGGGCCTAGGCTATGTACCCAATGGCGGAGGGAGCCCCCTGACTTGCAATTTTGCATTGAAAATTTTGAATTTGATGAATTTTTTAGAAAAATTAGCATTGTTGGCCCCCTAACGATGAAAAAATGAATTCCTGGCTACGCCCCTTTATGTACCTGTGAACAGCAGCGCCCTTGCTGTTTCCTTGGCCCTACACACACGCATCCTTGCTCGCCCTCTAGAGCATATGGTCACCACTGCCCCGGCCTTCGGCTCCACTCAAGCCACAGCGACATGCTGGCCTCATCTGTGTCGCACTGCAAGGGAGGCCGACCACCATCCTCGAACTTCTCCACCTGCTGACCACCACATTGGTCCTAAGCACACCCTTGCTCGCCCATCTGGAGGAGATGCCACCACTGCCTTGATTCCCCGTTGTAGCCCTTCACTGTAATTGCAGCCTCCCTGTGACATCCGACCCAACTTTGGATGGCCCAGTAGTGGCCCATGAGCGCAGGTGCGCATATTTAGTACCACATTGCTAGTTGATATCCAGGGTGGACCTAACTTATAAGCCTTTGTCCACCAGCCATAGCACCTTCGAGTTAACCCTTTTACACGAAATGAGGACGAAAGTGTAAGCAGGGTGCTATGTGTACGCATGCCCGCCCCTCGGAAGGGCTAGGCAGTGCGGCTTTGGAGGATGGGGTGTTACAAATGGTATCAGAACCGACCCTCGTGGTTGCGCATACGGGTTAGTGTGCGAGCATATGGCGCCGGCACTGGACATACAGTCATGCGCTAAGAGGGAACATTCCTGGATATTTGCCCAAGTGTGGGTGAGTTGGACTGACGAGGACATCGGGTTCTTTGAGGGGGGGTGTATGTGACATCCGGTCCAACTTTGGATGGCCCACTAGTGGCCCATGAGCGCAGGTGCGCATGTTTAGTACCACATTACTAGTTGAGTAAGGGTGGTGGAGCCAACTTATAAACCTTTGTCCACCAGCCATAGCACCTTTGGGTTAACCCTTTTACACGAAGCGAGGATGAAAGTGTAAGTAGGGTGCTATGGGCACGCATGCCCGCCCCTCGGAAGGGTTGGATGGTGCGGCTTGGAGGACGGGGTGTTACACTCCCTCCTATTTCTTTTTGTCGTTTTTCATTTCCAGTTGTATATAATTACTATATATTTATAAATTTTGAAAAGAAGTGTATAAAAATGCATTTACAAGCTAATTAGAAAAGGATGTTTTAATAAGATAAATGTGGTTATATTTTGTAGGTAAATCATGTAGTTACGTTGATATTATGTACATAGTGGCAATATTTCTTAAATTGTCTTTATTTCTTAAAATTTACTTTACATGTCTTTGATTCAATGTCAAAACTTAATTCGACTTTGATGGTTTTGAACCAATACTGTGTGTCTAACGCTAAGCGCATAGGATCCTGGTGTAATGCTAATCCCAATCATTTAGTCAGTTTGGGGAGCTTGGCTATCACTTGCACACAGCAAACCATGTCGATCACGGGCAATGCTAATCCAACTTATTGCAGGTGCATAGGATCCTGGACTGTTTCCTGGTGCAATGCTAATCCCAATCATTTAGTCAGTCTGGGAGCTTGATTATCACGTGCCCAAAATGTCGATCACGTACTGGCAAGCTTTTCATTATTAGTACCCTGCTGCTCTTCTCTCACAATCTCGTCAGAGTTTTGTTTCTCACCGGATGACAAATAGCATCTCCTATTGTCCTATGCCAACCACACCCATCATGAATTCATGCAAGAGTCAGCATCGGATCCTTGTGCTTGATTATTAATTGGAGCGAGCAAATACAATGTGACGGTACAGGAACCCATTGCTGTCTCTGCTGTATGATTTTCGCTTATTGATGCCGTGGTTTGATGACTCGATGGGCCTCAACCACGCGATCAGATCTGCCCACCCATCGATCAGATCTGCGTACCCATCGATCGGCGACAGGAGTACCTTATAATCAGCGGCCAGCTAGCTGTCTCTGCCATCGCTGCATTATTCATGGCCATCTGCGGGCCGTGGGGGTAGCCATCGTCAGTAGCCGCGAACGTCACGATCGATGTACCCATCGATGAATCGGTCACGGTTTGCAAGAGACAAGAACGAAACCACATCCACCGTACGTGCCGGCACCTCAGCCATGAGCCATGCATGTGACGGAGAGCTGAATGGCTGGAGCTAGAGGACGGGCCGGGACAGCTCCGTCACGGGGTCACGGCCATGCCTCGCACTCTCGCTGCATAGTGCTTATCACGAACAAATCCAATCAGAGGCGCTGCACGTACGACAGGCATGATCGGTGCCGTCCGACAGATTGTTTGTTCTCCATGCATATTGCATGGGAATTTGACCGTACCTCTTCCATTCCATATTGTGGCTGGGCCTGGGCTCGGCTCATAAGCTCCCGGGCGCGGCCATACCTGTTGCATCAGCTCTCGGCGCTCCTTTTCCCATTTCCAGCCGCTGGAAACACCGCACAAGAGCCAGGTCGATACGTCTCCTTTGCAGCTGGGGATGTCTCAATCCTCCACTGGCAATAATTTCTCGGCTCGGCTGCCACACAGGCCGGTACTGGAGCGCGTGTGACCTGGCTGTGGCCAGTGGCCATCCCCAACCATGTTCAGGCAAGAGGAAGCAGAGTCTCCCCGACCACATCCGTGGCCTCAGAACTCAGATCGGGTCCCCTTCCCCGTGTGTGGCCACATGCATGTCCTCTTGTCGTCTTGATCGTTCAGTGTTGAGATTAGGTTTACTGATTCACTGTACACGAATTTTGATATTACCTTTTGAGTAAGTTACTCATTTCCAAACCATTTTTCATTTTTGTCCGCAGATGGGAGATGGGGATTATTTGAGTCTGATGGGGTACTTTTCGAGGTAGACGGCTACACCTTTTTGTTATTGACGCTTGTGCGTACTAAGAGTTGTAAATATGAGTTGTAAATATGGGACTTGTAAATTTTGCACGACCCTCCAACCCACCAATAATTGTATAAGGGAGGAGAGACTCTTGATGATTTCCTAAAGTCCTACCTAATAAATATAGCGAGAGGCATCCAAAAAAGATAACGTGGAGACCCACTAGCTTGTATATAGGGAAGGCCTGTCGCTATCCACGTTGCGCAGGCATTCTCCGGCGAGGGGCTCCAAAGAGAACTAGAGGACAGCAAGATTTTTCTGATATGGGAGTTTGCACATTTGGTTGATAGCCGCATTGCGCCGCAGCTTGCCACAAATCCCGTGCCGCACTTCTGGACATCGTTTGATTGGTTTCTAGACTTCCGGCGCGCCGCAGAGTACTCGCTGGCCTGCAGTTCATTTTTCTCGCCAAGATGTGCCAGACTTGCTGCAGCCATTTTCAGCACCAGACATTTGGTAGCGCCGGACTTCAGGTGCGGCTAGGGCTCGACAGTATCCAAACAGATCTTTACCTTCTACGTTACTGATTGTACTTTACATTTCGCACTTATCTTTTTTTAATTGCCACGTGTAGTTTGTAGGATTAGAATATATGATGCAAATTTTTTACGCGGTAGAAATAACAAGACATTAAAAAACCAATGCACATCTAGATAGCTTTTGTAATAGTTTTTATATGTTCTTGAAGCCTTCGTTTTTTAAACACCTAGTTCACCGTTCACTTGTTAGGTTGTCACGATCCCAAAATTGGTTTGTTCAATAGACTGTATGATCTTAAAAGTACACATGATCTCAAAAGTGCTCCACAACAGCACTAAGCAAAAGTATAGCTTGGTTAAGGAAGCTTTTAATTCTTTGAAAATGTTACCCAATGAATTAGCTAATGATATGTACTCATGTTTAAATGTTATTGTCAATAAGCTAAGTGCAATAGGCTTGACCAAGCTAAACCATGCGAACGTCACAAGAAAGATCATTCATGTTCTTTTCAATGATAAATGTGCCTCCATTATTGTCACCTATTTCCACTGATTTGAAGACTCCAACAAGATAAAACCAAACAAAGTTATAAACAAGATTATTGCTCATGAGCCATCCGTGAATGCTCCATCAAGCCAAGACATTGCTCCATCAAGCAAAAAAGAAAAGTAGGAGGATGACAAGCAAGAATCTTCCGCATCATGCAAGAATCAAGCTCAAACTCAAGTTCAATTGAGGAAGATGAAAGTGACTATGAGGAGATAAGATGAGGACAATGATGAAGCAACTTGTGGCAGGATGAACAAACTACTAAATAAGATCAATTCCAAAGGTATCCCCTCTACCATTAATTGAGAAAATAGTTCACTACAACCAACAAAAATGAACAAAATAGTTGGTTGTGATGAGAATGGACACTACATAAATATTGTCTGCGCACGAAGAAGAGATGCGAGCAAAAAAAGAAGAAGAAAGAAAGAAAGGTAAGCAAGAAGGCCTCCAGTATTGGATCGATAGTAGTTGTTGCTGAATATGTTCTTCAGGAATCCATTCCCAAGGTTACTTTTTAATTACGCCTGTCAATAATTTCTTTGTAAATAATGGTTATTGATAAAGATGCTGCTAATGACATCTGATATTCTGATGTGACCAAGGTTATTACTTTTGATCCTGAAATTAGTCCTTGGTTACAGTTTGTTACGTGTGCATTAGTTTCATGTCTATTTGAAATAAGTTCATGCTTATTTGCATATTTTAGATAAAGGATAAAATTCAGCCTACTATTCAATGAGAGAGAGACCAGAGGCGCATATGCTTATGCCTCTGCATAAAAGAGGTTTGGATGCTGCCTGCGATCCAGGGGAATCAAAACCGTCCAACGTTTCTGGAAGAGAAAGGAAGGAAGCAAGAGATTTGTGTCTTTGGTCTGTGCGGCCACTAGATCATATGCCACGTCAAATGGGACTAGCTAAGGACCCATGGGTCCCGCCGTGAGATAAGGATGCATGCAGATCATGCTTCCTTTTATTCTGAAGAGAGTCCAATCATTTATTTTAATATATATAATAAAAAACCAGTCGGAGATGCATGTAAAAGGATCCGGTAGTTACAAATTAATACGGAGTATATTTCCTTTCAATTAGGCTGTTTCGTTAGGGATTTGTGTGATTCTGCTTGCATGCCAATATATGTGGCTTTAAATAGCCAAGAGCGCATCTAATGTAATTATATTAGATTAGTAAAAGTGTCCGTGCGTTGCTACGAATCTTTACCCTCTCTAAAATAATTATCTACTTATTCCCTCATGTTTCACGGTGCTTCTCCTTCCTGAAATTCTGCACAAGGAAAATTAATGAAGTAGATAAACTATCTCAAGGAGAAAAGTTCATGGATTTCATACCAGGTGCTATCACAAGAATACGGAGGTTCTGGATGTAACTAGATGCTGTGATCCGTCACCTTTTTAAATTCCTAAGTTATCTGCCATATTTTCCTAAAATCTTCGCATAAAAAAATGTAACTTTGATGTGCATAATTGAAATCACAATTAATTTATTATCAAAATGTATATTGATCCAATCATCCAGCAATTTTAGTATTAGAGTGCTCCATAAAATTTGTATTTGGTCCCATTCATATCCTCGGCTCGTTCTCCGGCTGTATAATCACTAAGTTAAAATTTAAATTAGTAATTCTGATTAGATTAAGGAGGTTCGGACAGCAAGATTGTAGAGCAGACCTTGAGACTATCTAGGTTGTTTTGCCATTATTTAATACAGGGTTTAAACATACATTGGAACTTCTGGTACATAGATTTAGTATGCACACAACTCCAATTTTAGCTTTCATGCATTACAGACATATTGTCTACAAAACTTTCAACCTATAAAAAAAACTGCAAGGCTAAATAAATGCTTACCCTTGATTAGAATTTGTTGGACCACTTCTAAATTTAAAACTTTCACTACATGCAAATTCATCTAACAATTACCGAACTAGCTTGAGCATACTTCGAGCCGCATAGTACCAACGAGCACTCCAGGCAGCACCACTGCATCAGTAATGCCAGGCGGATGCCAGGCATTGGTGATGGCTTGCGGTCAGTGTCCGCAGCAGGCAGCAGGGTGGAGATGCCGCACTTTGCATCTGTGCTAGGTAGAATGCTACGACAACAGCTTATGCTTTGCTGCTGCGTGGATTATATGTGAGATCGTAGCGGACCGCTTCTAAGAAGGCCGACGCTACATCAGGGCGGTGCGCACGGGTGCAACAATGGGCAACAGCACCCGTGCACGGCGAGATCGAAGCTCCGTGTCGCACCACCGGTACGGCATGGTGGAGAGCTTGGGAAACAGAGGAGATGGATGGGTTGTTTGACTGGACCGCAACAAGAAGTTCATGCTCTTATCGGGATGACGGGTTGATTACAAAAAATACGAGATTTTTTTTTTTTGCAAATCGTCAAGAACTATAATTGTTTAACTCCCAAGACTGTGGGTTGATTATGAGGAATTTTTTTGCAAAACAACCACGACGGTTGGAAAAAATAACCGCATTATTTAATATTAGGTATAGATATAGATTTTGATAGTGATGAATTAAACCACCGTGTGTTAGCCATTGTGCTGTCAGGGTTCATCCCAGTGTTATCAAGTTTTGATGAGATCTCTTAAAACCCACAGATTAAGAATTTATTTCTTGGGTTACCCGTCGAATCTATATGATTCAACTCTTCCTGTTCATGTTCTTGTGATCATTGTAGGAAGTTCTACAGTGTGGTATTGCATCTGTTCACCAGATCGTAAGATCGCGCTAGTTACATTCGGATATTGTTGTTTACATTTCTTAGATGGTAGTAAGCAAGTGTTATGTGGAGACATGGAGGAAAGAACTGTGCTAGAAGCTACAAACTCCAATTTTAGATTGTAGTTGTTTCATTTTACAGTTGTTGTTCCCATGATTTGTTTCTCTCGTCATATGTATCTCAAAATGATTTGCACAGGGCTGGATATCTCAGAAATTATCTTCCAGAGGAAAATATGTTTCTGTAAGCATTAGGTCAATTTGTGTGGTTTTGAGTGAGCAGGTAACCCGATGTTTCCATAATTCCAATATTATACTAAGAAATTGATGCCTACTTCTATGTTTGTTCTGTTTTGCTATTCCTTTCATTTGTAAAGACATTCACTCGTCGAAGGTGTAGCTTTTCAGGTCCAAGCCGTGTATTCCACTGCAAAAGATATTCACTTCTTATGAACTGAAATTATACATCATCTATGTTTCATTCTTTGTTCCATCTTTTAACAAGAGTCGTGCATGCATTCCACCATACTTGTAAGTATCGAATCAAATGGAAAGTTTGTGTTGACTGACTGAATTCTAGTTGGCCACATGTTATGCAATGTGTCACTTTGTTGCAGGTTGGAGCTCCAATGAACTGGACAAGAAGTGTGAAAGACCTATTTTGTTCTCCTCGAGCCTCATCAGAAATCTTTTTTAAAAAATTAAACTGAGCGTACGTTCTATTATAAATAAGATAATCCTTAATTTGACCTAACCCTCAAAATTTCCTATTTAACACCAAGTTCAACTTTCGTTCTTTACCCGACACTTTTTTGGATTTTTCTTTCGGGAATCATTAAATACCCTAAGAAAAAGATGATTTTGCCCCTGGGACTCCGCCATCCTTCTCCTCCTCTGCTCTACACCGCACGGGCCCTTCTCCCTCCGGGCCAGCAGGCTAGGCCCCGTGCGGGCGCACGTCTCCGCCGAGCGGAGCATGGAGGCCGCCAGCAAGGGGTTGGTGGTGGAGGAGGAGGACACGGTGAGGCTCTTCGTGGGCCTCCCCGCGGACGTGGTGGTCTCGGACAGCCGCGGGGTGTGCCGCCCGAGGGCTGTCTCGGCGGCACTGCGCGCGCTCAAGCTGCTCGGCGTCGACGGCGTGGAGCTGCCGGTGTCATGGGCCGCGGTGCAGCCCGGGCCCGGGGGCTGGTTTGAGTGGGCCGGGTACCGCGCCGTCGCCGCCATGGTCTGCGACGCGGGGCTCGGCCCCGCGTCGCGCTCCCCACCGACGGCGACGCGCTCCCTCAGTGGGTGGCCGACGCCGCGGCCGCCGACCCCAACGTCCTCTTCACCGACCGGTCCGGGCACCGCCGCTAGGTGTGCCTCTCCTTCGCCGTCGACGAGCTCCCGGTGCTCCTCGGCAAGTCGCCGCTCGAGGCCTACGAGGCCTTCTTCCGCAGCTTTGACGACGAGTTCAACGACATCTTGGAGTCAACCATTACGGTAAGAGAAATCCAAGAACAGAACACATTTCGTCTTCTTTCCAATTTTCGCCGAACTGCAGAGTAAAAGGCTCCTCTTTGAAAAGCTTTCTTGGTTCGTGTAGGATGTGACCGTGAGCCTGGGTCCCAACGGCGAGCTCCGGTACCCGTCGTACCCGCCGAGGAACAACGGCGCTGTCGACGGCTACTCCGGCGTGGGCGAGTTCCAGTGCTACGACATGTACATGCTGGCGCGGCTGAAGCGTCACGCCGAGTCGTCCGGGTAGCCGCTGTGGGGCCTGTCAGGCCCGCACGACGGGCCGCGGTACGACGAGTCGCCGGAGTCGTCTGCCTTCTTCCGGGAGCGGGGGGCTCGTGGAACACCGCGTACGGGCTGTCCGCCAAGGTGCCGCTCCTGTGCGGGTCGCGCCCGGCGGCGGAGGCCACCGCAGGGCTCCACAGCGGGTACGTCCCCGTCGCCGAGATGTTCGCGCGGCACGGGTGCACGGTGATCGCGTGCGGCGTGGATGCGCGGCTCGACGCCCGGGCGGAGGAGCACCCAACGAGGGTCAAGGCCGCCTGCGCGGAGCGCGGGGCGCGCCTCGCCGCGGAGAGCGGGCCGCTCGCCGTGGCGCGCGACGGCGCGGGCGCCACGGGCGTCTGGCTGTCCGCGGGCCGCACCCGGCCGCGCCAGTTCACGTACCAGTGGATGGGCACTGACTTCTTCTCGGTGTGGAGCAACGGGGAGGCGCGGCCGGGCGGAGGGAGAAGGGCCCGTGCGGTGTGAGCAGAGGAGTGAGAAGGGGAGGAGAGAGAGAGGAGGAAAAAGGGTGGTGGGGCTCATAGGGGTATTAACGGTTTCCGGACGGAAAATCTAACAGTGTCGTATAAGGAACAAAAGTTGAACTCACTGTCAAATATGGAATTAAAATTTTTTAAGAGCTAAGAAAGAACCAATAGTTTTTCTGGTGTCAAATAGGGAATTATCTCATTATAAATTTAACAAAATTCAAGGTAGAAAACAGGAATCTTTGCCACCTAATCTGATGAGCACCAGATATTCAGAATGGTGTATGAGTAGTTAGTTATCCAACGAACTGAACGGCGGCATGGCTGTAGGTTTGGGAGAACATGCAGTTGGATTAGCTGTTGAGCAGTATGTGATGTCGTGTCTCGTACAGAGGCATATCAGAATTTCAGGAAACCTTATTCGTGGAATTCAACTGCTAACATACGCATGCAGTGCAGAGGTCCAGATTTTCGATGGCTTGTATACCCAATAGGCCTATTTTATTGAAATTGGAACCACAAATTCAGGATTATTGACACCGCAACAGGGCAGCCAACAAAAAACGAGCAAAAGGAAAGACTACAAGCCTCCCAGATATTAAACCTCCCACATATGTTGCACTATGCAGCTATGGTTACAGCTTCAACACAAATACAATGGGCCTGCATCAATTTCCGGTGGTACTTAAGCCATGGGCACCTTGGTAGCACATCCAGCAGAATCCACAACCACCAAACTGTGGTAGATTATTGTCAATTTGCGCCTCTAGAGTTGTGGCATCCTTCACTTGTCCTACCGAAAGTAACATGTGATTAGGAAACTGCATGAAAAGATAATGTTCACTGTAAACAGAGTAATAGAAGTGAACATCATAGCTAACCAGTTGGTATTGTTTCTCTTCTTTGTAGTAGCGGTTGAACCCTAGTGTATCCTTGATCTCCTGGAAAGATGGCAAGATACTAGGCGGAGGTACACCACCATCTTTTATTGCAACTAGAGCATCCTGCATGCCAGAGGTGCTTGTATTGAGAACAAATAAGTAGTGCTTGCACCTTTCGGCACATAAATGAAATGACTAATGTATTGGAATTGCCAGGTTACTCAACTTTAGTAGATGAGATTTTGTTTTTATAAAAAAGAAGGTTCACTCACAGCCATATCATATATTTGCTGAAAAAGAAGGAAAAGAAAAACACTAGGCGAAAACACTGTTGAGCATTCTGTGGTATATGTGATGAGATGAACAGTACAAGGTTGTGAGTGGAGGAAAGCAGAAAAGCCCTAAAATGACAAACGATTGTGTGGAGACTGAGGAATACATGAGTAATGATGGCCCCCTTAATAGAGAATGTTACAAAAAAAAAAGGGGCAGGAGAGTGAGACGAAACTACTAAAGATCCATCAGGACTGCTGTAGGTAGGAATGCTAATATCAAGGTAGGAGGTCCCACCAAGCACAAATAAGAGGTGATTGCTTAGGATGTCAACATGATCTAGACATATTGTGGATATATTCTCGAGACACATCTACTCATTCCACTTCCACATGTGCAATCAAGATATATTCATAGCCAACATTTAAAAAATCCAACTGCAAGCATTCAAAAATGGCAGTTATGTTTAATAGAGTGCGACTTAGAAAAACATCTTTGTGGAAATACCAGTAATATGGTTTAGAAGATTAAGAATTTCTGAGTAGATGAGCGGTAACAACCTCCCTCTCTCCTAGCTATTGTTGGTTCTCCACTCATGTTTATTTTCTCATTAACATGAAAGTAAAGCATATACCTGAAGGCTGGTAGTCTAGAACATGTTTTGGCCATGGGAAGTTTAGTGAGGTTGTTGTTAGGGAAGATTGTGTGGGATCAGAAAATTGGAAGACATCAATGCTGTATCTGGTCAATTCAAGACTTAGGTTTATAGCTTCAAAGCCTGCCTTATATTCCTTTAGGAGAAGAAAATTGCACTGGAGTCTCCAGCACAGATAAATGCAGTTTTTGGTGACTGATCTTCTGGTCCAAGTTAGGCAATTGTTTAATCTGTTGTGTAACAATGCCATAATAAAACAACCTTCAACAATTAAAAATGTAGACAACTACAAAAGGAGGGGAACTTATGGAGTAAGTGACTGGAGCATCCCAATACATGATTGACTGATAAATAGGGATGGAAGTGGGCTGACGCCTACTGACAAACGATAACACAGGCATCGTTTAGTGCAAGGGAGAGAATGTGTAGCCAGCTAAATGTAAGATCAGAATACAGAGGTACAAAGAAAATGTAATTCAATAAGTATGCAGAAAAAAAAAGATCAACAAGCACTAAGACTACCTTCTGCTTGTGTTCAAACAAATAAAAATGTACATGATTCTATCAGCAAGAACTAAGACACTCACAGCCCCATCCTTGATAACAGATAAAATACAAAGAATAAGATCAACGCGTCATATATATATGTGTGTGTGTGTGTGTGTGTGTGTGTGTGTGTGTGTGTGTGTGTGTGTGTGTGTGTGTGTAAGAATACATACCTTCATTGCACGCATTGCCACGCCAACTAAGGATAAAGGATAGACCGCAAGGCTGAAACCAATTTTCTCAAGTTCGGCAGGGCTCAATATGGGAGTTTTACCACCACCCTCTAACATATTTACCTGCAGAACAGAGCGTAAATGTACTCATGGGTCATATCACAGCTAGAGGAAGGAAAAACTTCAAGCAAATAATAAAAGGACACTTGAACGGTGGACCCAGTCATTGTTGAGTACGAAATATGAGCAGTAAAAGTAACTTGTATAGGTATTCTTTTCCATTCAGACTGGAATATGAGAAGATGGTTATGGTGTAAGCAAATCAGTTCATCATACATATCTAATACCTACACTAAAGCTGAGTCCAAATGGAGGCAGCAATCACCCCATTTCATCACTATATCATATCCAAATCTGAATGACACAACACACCTATGGGAACATTAGAATCTGCATAAATTTCTAGGGAATACTAAAATATCCAGAATCTGCTACGGAATTCCAAACTAAACCAGCATGAATGGGTATGACAATGCATATAAACTAAAAGACATAATTTAAACATCAAAGTGTGGCCTCAATTTCATTTTATAGAACATATATGTTCTGGGTGTATCCTTTCATCAGCTTTGTCAAATTCACTGGAAGAAGGGACTTAGAGGTAACACAGACACAAAAGGACAATGAGGAGTGCTATTCTATACTAAGGGATCTGGAGAAATGCAGAAACAACCATAAACCCACAATTCACATGTAACTAGAAAAGCATCGAAAACATAGAATACATCTTACCATCTTTGGAACTTCTGGTGCAACTGCACAGAATGCCTTCATCTCTTCCACTGAAGCAAGGGCATCAATAAACAGAACATCGGCACCAGCATCGGCAAAAGCTTTTACTCTCCATAATGCTTCATCAAGAGAAATGGCTTGACGGGAATCTGTCCTTGCCACAATAACAATGTCAGAGCCGCTCTCGTTCCTAGCATCAACAGCAGCTTTTATGTGCATGATGGCTTCCTCCCTTGAGATGACTTTCCTTCCTTCAGTATGTCCACATGCTTTAGGTGCCACCTTAAAATTGCTACATGTTAACTTCTTTCAGGATAAATAAAACAGAAGGATCAATTGCGAAACCGAAAGTCTTCTCCTCACCTCCTGATATAACCTAAGTATGCAAATCTAAAAGGAAACGGAAAAGCATCTGGTAAATGTGGAATTTAACTAGTCCACTGGCTACCATTTTTCTTTTGAGCAGTACTAGTGTTTATTATCTAAAGCTAACAGAAAGAACAACATGTTACACTCATTATTGCAGTCAGAGGGAGTTAAACATGACAAAGGACATATGTGATACTATCTTAACTAAGGTGCACATCTATGGAAGGATTGATTAGCATTCCTAAGAGAGAGCACCTGATCTTCAAGCATGATTCCAGCAAAACCAGCATTAGTATAGCCCTTGATGGTTCTCTTGATGTTCATAGAGTTTCCATAACCATTGTCTCCATCACCAATCACTGGGATTGATACAGCTTCATTGATTAGACGCCCTTGGTCTACCATTTCTCCATAGGAAATGAGGCCAACATCAGGCAAGCCAAGCCGTGCCGCAGAAACACAGAAGCCTGAAGAAACATAAACACTACAATGCATGAGATATATTGGCTTGAACAACCACCAAATGTTTATTTTAGACAGAGTATGCAAAATCTTGTCTGCTGTTACATCTAAGGCCTAAGAGCTATGATAAAATAATTTCCGTGGTAGCCCCTGTCATGGATTAGATACACTCTCTAATCGAAGAATTCCTGGCCACCTAAACTACATTTCCACCTTTTCAACCAAAACCAATTTTACTTTTTCAAGCAGAACCACAATCGCAGCATGTAGTCAGAAGAATAACCACACTACATCTCTAACCGGAGACAGGATGGCTACCAACATCATTCGCTTGTTCTTGAGATTGACTTAGCATTTAGTTCTAAGTATGCAGATAGCTTAATGCAATATTAAATCTTCGTCGTGGAGCTCGCAGTCTGCATAGTTTTAGAAACACAGATTAAAGGACAGTAGTTCCTCCCTACAGGTTGCGTGACTTAGTAAATCAGTATAGAAGGACGCGAAATGAATTAGGATGTTGTTAATCTGCTCTGATTGGGATTATACAACACGAAGCCAACCGATTAATCTATCGAGTTCTCCAACAAACGAACTAAACCCCATCACGAGGATTTTTCGACGACCAACAATGACAACAAAAAGACACAGGCGAGCGCGGAACAGATGAGAAGCCCCGCCCGAGAGGGGGGCCGACGGAAGCGCACGTACCGCCCATGAAGCCGATCGGGAAGCCCGCGCTCTCGACGAGGCGCGCGCCGAGCGCGTCGAAGCAGCAGGGCGCCTGGTGCGCGCCGGGCGTGGCGAGGATCCGGCGGAGCGCCGCGGCCGGGGACTCCCCCGGGCGGATGCCGCGGGCGGACTCCTCGGTGGCGAAGTAGGGGGAGCGCGCGGCCATCCCGGCGGGGCTGGCGGAGGAGCCGGAGGAGGCTTAGGCGCGGCGAGCCGGAGGGTGGGATGGGGATGGGGATGGGGATGGTGGGGGGAGTGTACGGTGTGGTGGTTGGCGTGGTGACTGACTTGGCTGAGGCTGAGAGCTGAGTCAACCTTGGTAGTCAAGGTGCGAGTCACGGAGCTCGTGTGGCTTGCCTTTTTTAAACTGAACTCGTGTGAACCCGCTAGGCGTGGATAGAATAGACGTGCACCAAGATCTCGTGGCACTTTTCTACGATGGATGCTTTGCCGAGCCAGCCCGTTGAGACTCTGGCCGGGCCAGAAACGTTGAGGCTCTGGAGAAAGGCCCACCTAATGAGGCAAAGCACCATTTTGTGTTTTTATATTGTTAGCACAATGTTTTCTTAAAAACACACACACACGAGCACAAGTGCCGCATTCAGACACTAACAGAGTCAGATGAAAGACTTTAGACAACATATATTGTTACGTGGATTAATTATTCCAATATTTATGCATGTAAATGCATATGGTTTATAGCCTGCTAGTAGGATACTCTTTTCTAGTTCTGTGAGCACGGAAGGGTAACTTGTAAGTATTCTCACATAATCCCATCACTAAGTCCGAACTTCATCCTTTAAAACCTGGATATAGTAAAGAACCCCCACCCTGAATACTAATTCAACAAATATATAGGCGCCATCAATAAAGAAATACATGGCTTCCTGAATTGACAATAATGATTTAGGACCTGTTTAGCACGGCTCCTGTTCATGTTAAAATGGCTCTAATTCTGACTTTTCTAATAAAGCAGCTTTTGTGGCTCTGGCTCGTCCTTTTTAAAAATATTTGGCAAAACGGTTTCTCCTGATTTTTTGATAGATAGATAACGTCAAGTGTCCATAATACCCCTATATTTTTTTTCTTTTCTTTTATTTACTTTCTCCTCTGCCGCCCATCCGAGTCGCTGCTAGCCTGCTACCTGTCTACCACGCGCCAGTTCGCTCTACCACTGCCACGCCGCTGCCGGTCCGACCCGCATTGCGCCGCTGCGGCATCCCGCCGCTCCTCCACGCCTCCGCCCCACCATTAGTCTGCACTGCCGCGCGTCAAATTGCTACTCCTTCCCGCTACTGTTCAGCGGCACTGCGCCGTTCAGCCACTACGCCGGTCCGCGCCGGGCGGCCGCACCTTCACGCCGCCGTCGTGCCACACGAGAGAAGGTAGGGGTGGAATTTTTATCGTAATTTCGATCAACTTGAGGGGAATTTCATTTGACTTTGCTGCGGGAGGGGGAGAAGCCGGGAGGAAGCCAGTTTTTCCGACTCTCTCACCCTAGTGCAAACATGCAAAGGCTTCTAGTGGCTTCAACGTTGAAACCGTTTTGATTCTTGCCGTTTGGTAGGACTTGGTCATAAGCAGTTGAATAAGGTCCCATTTGGCAAGGCTTGTTGAGCGGCTTTTCCATCGGCTTCTCATGAAGCCCTGCCAAACGGGCATAAACGAAATGGCTCCGCTCGAGAAGCCCCGCGATTCCCGCTGAGAGGAGCCAGGAGAGGGAGAAGAAGCCCAAAAAAGGGGCTCCCAGTGGCTTCGTCCCCTTCGTGGGGCCAAAGTCCCCATCTTGCCCATGGGCGCATGAGGGTCGGAGGATGGCGCGGGCGCAAGGAGGCCGGAGGACACCGTTGGTGGCGGCGCTGGTGCGGGGAGGGAGGAGGGTGGCAGCGGCAGCGTGGATGCGCAGGGGCCGAGGGAGGTGGCAGCGCGAGCACGGGGGCTGAGGGCGGCAGTGGCACAGGACGAAGGATGGCCGGCAGCAGCGGGTGTGGGGCGGAGGTGGCCGGCGGCGCGCGCTGGGGCACAGGGCGGGACGGAGCTGGACGGCGCGTGTTGGAGCGCAAGGCGGAGGATGGCGTGCGCTGGCCATGGGTGAATGGATAAGAAAGAGAGAGGAAGGGAAGGAAAGGGGAAGAATAGGAAGAGAAGAGAAAAGGAGAAAGGAAAAATAAAAAAGAGAGAGAGAAAAGGGAGAGAAGGGGAAATAAAGAGAGGAGAAAAAATAGGAAGAAAAGAGAAAATCGAAAAATAAAAATAAAAAGGATACGAGCAATAGACAATTCATCATTTTTATCCATATTATAGAAGCCGTTTTACCAAACGAGCCCTAAGCCAGAGCCAAAGCCCTACCAAAAGGCTCCTTACTGACCTGCATATCATGTGTTTGGTTTGATTAAATCGGCGCATACATGTACGACACCATCCCAAATGAGCGGTCGTTCGCGCGTTTGATTCCATGTGTTGAACAAGATCATCCAGGATACGTTGATTCATGCTTCAGGAATATGCTGTTTAGATCATAAACCGTCCCGTGGGTCAAAATCTCCCGAACCACACGCCATCCACGACGAGCCGAGCGCGGTTGAGAAGAGAACGGTCCTGTTGCCGGATCATCGCCGCCATTCATGTTCAAATTCAGGCAATCAAATATTAACGTGTACCAACTCGTACAATCTAGGTAAGAAAGAGGTCGACTCTTACTTCTCCTTAATGAAATACTTGCCCAGACAAATTCTCGAAAAAAGTACAAACTAAATTGTAGTAATCTAATTTAGAACCATGTGAACCATCTCATTCAACACGCAGGCTGCACTCTACTTGTCGACCCACCATGAGTCCTTCCAAAACACCAAGTGTTGACTTGGGACACGGAGACGCTGACCGGTCGAGCTCGAGCATAACCAGGTGTGCCATGGAACCAAAAGGCAAAAGCTGCCGTGCCATCTCATCCTCTCGAATCCTGAAGCGCTGCCGTTGTTTTCTCCATTTCCACCGGCAGAAGCATCCAGGTGCCGGCGACGTGTCCTCCCCGGGCATACGTGCCCCGCCGCATGCGCGGACACGTACGCGCCTCGCCTGCCCACGCGCCCCAGAACCCCAAAGAAAGCCCAACCCCATCTCGGCTTCTTCGATCGCCACGAGTAGATAACGCCGCGTACTCCCGCTCTCCCTCCTGCTAAATCCTTCTTCGTTCTCCTCCTCCTCGCCGGCTAGCTACTCGATCGCTTCTTGCCTGATCTCTCTTGTTCATTGCCAGTACTATTACAATGTCGGGGATCTCGCTGGCGGTGGCGCCGCGGTCGGACCCGGAGCACGGGTCGGAGCGGCAGCCGACGACGATGATGGGCGGCGTGATGGGTTCGCTCCGCGTCATCGAGCTCCAGCTCGTGGCCTTCATCATGGTGTTCTCGGCGTCGGGCCTCGTCCCGCTCATCGACCTCGCCTTCCCCGTCGCCACCACGCTCTACCTCCTCGCCATCTCCCGCCTCGCCTTCCCGCCGCTCCACTCCAAGCTCGACGCCGCCGGCGGCTCGCCCGCCGCCTCCCAAGAAATCTTCCGCGGCAGCAAGTAATTCATCGATTACCTCTTCTGATCACTAATTTGTCACGGTAATAGGTTCGATGCCGATCGCGCGCTGACATGGAAGGTCCGGCGCAGCTTGTTCCAGGTGTACGTGGTGGTGGGCACGACGGTGGGCCTGTTTCTGCCGCTGGCGCACGTGCTGGGCGGGTTCGCGCGCGGCGACGACGGCGCGGTGCGGACGGCGACGCCGCACCTGTTCCTGCTCTCGTGCCAGATCCTGACGGAGAACGTGGTGGGGTCGCTGGGCGCCTTCTCGCCGCCGGTGCGGGCGCTGGTGCCGCTGCTCTACACGGTGCGCCGGGTCTTCGTCATCCTCGACTGGGCCTACGACGTGTGGGCCAACAGGGCGCTCACCAGGGCGTCCACCGCGCAGGAGGCCGCCTGGCTCTGGTTCGGCCGCTACCTCGCCGCCGCCAACCTGCTCTACTTCTCCGCCAACCTCTTCGTCTTCCTCATCCCCAAGTTTTTGCCCCGCGCGTTCGAGAAGTACTTCCGGATGCGCGACGAGGTGTGTGCTAAGACGGCCGAGGACAAGCGCGCCCGCGGCCACATGGAGGCGCCGGAGCAGCGCGGCGATGTCGCCAAGCCGGTGGAATCCAAGAAGGCGGACTGAGAGAGCTTTGGATATGTGGGGTTCGAAATTCACTGGCGTGCAGCTTTGTAATTTCTTTCTTCGTTCCTTTCCGGGTGGCCGCCACGTATGCGTTTGTTGTTGTCATGGCTTCTGCGATCGTTGGATCGCAGAGGACAAGATGTAGTAGTGGCGTGATGATGAATCTTGCAGCGACACGTAGCGAACTTGCAATGATCCGGATTAATTTATTCGTACGGGTGCCGCCACGCTTCGCTTCAACGGAGAACACGCGCCCGTCGCCACCGGTTTGGACGCTCGCCCCGTGCCCGTGCAGGTGCAACACCACGAAATCCGAAGCCGCGCGCCTCCGGTTCTCGCCGGCGAACTCCGCCGTCGCGGACAGCCTATTCATTCCCACTTCCTTCGCTGCTCGCCTCTCCCTCGCAGCCTCGCTACAGCAGGCCGGCAGCACCGTGTCGGTGTCAGCATTAGCGTGAGGAAGGATAACAGCCAGGGACGAAAACGGATGGGACTTCCGTTTCCACATTTTATCACCGTTCCACATTCTAACATTTTATCACCGTTCCACATTCTAACATTTTATCACCGTTCCACATTTTATCACCGATTATCACCGAAAACGAAACGGAATCGGGTGGGATCGGGTTCGGAACAGGCGGACTACGGAAACGTGCGGGAACGGGTACCTTAATACGCACACATACAACATTGAGACGCACACGTATAACATTGTTAGTTTTTATTGCTTCCTATACATACACATTGTTAGTTTTTATTGCCTCCTATACATACAACATTGAGACGCACACGTACAACATTGTTGGTTTTTATTGCTTTCTATACAACATTGTTGGTTTTTGTTGCTTGCTCTAAAGACTTTAATCTTTCATGAAACATGGGGCTAGCATAGCCTCTTGGGGCATAAGAAGTATTGAGCTAGAGCTAGGTACATGCTAATGCATATTAAGTCTATCCTAAATTTATTAAATACGGGATAAATACGAGTCCATCCTGACTTAAAAAAAGATCCCGCAAAAACAAGCGAGATAGACCCTCTCCCGCTTCCTATCCCATTTCTGAATTTGTACGTAAATATGAAAATGGAAAGACCAAATGTGGAAAACGGAATGGGACGATACGGAATTTATCCCATCCATTTTCAACCCTAATAAAAGTTGTATACACATTAGATAATTTGCGAATCCTATAAAGACGCAATCCGATGTCAACTATGTGTGGATTTTGTGTAAGACCCGAGAGACTCCACCCTCGTGCACCTGGGCTGCGGCTTTTGCTGTTCATTCTCAACATTTGAAGAACTATGAGACGATGATCACTGCTCAAGTAAACGAAGTACGAAGCATACGTCTATTTGGAAAGAAAAAACAGATAGTACTGGATCCTACTTACGTTGATCGGCTATGTCCAGAAGGCGATGCAAGTTTGTGCTAAAAAAATAATTGAAAAAGAAGAGAAGTTCAGACGAAGCTCTTGGATCTTGGATTTCAGCCAATATTGACACGATCAGCGCCTTTGAGTCGGTCTCCACAAGATTTCAGACTCCAAGTTCTATAGAGCCAGTCGAATGCCATCTCTGCAAGCTTCTACCTCGACTGCCATCCCTGCAAGCTTCTGCCACTGCCACAAGCGTTGAGAAAACCGAAACTGCCATCTTACCTAGGCAAGAAGTTTCTTTCACGTCTAAATCAAAGTAAAAGGAAAAAACAAGTTAAATTGGCCAGCGTTTGTTACTTAGCCCATTGTACGAACAGCCCAATAGGCCCATCTATCCAGTCAAGTCGTCTTCAGCCTCCATTCCAATGATCCAATCTATCTCCATCCGAGAGACTGTTCCCACGCGCACATGTGACATGCCGAGCTTCGTTTCATGGTTGCAGCCCGCCGCCCGCTGCCAAGCTGCCCCCCGCGCCATGCGTCCTAGTTGCCTGCGCCGCGGCCGCCCGGCTGCCACGACCCGCACACGGCCACCCATGCGCGGCGCGCCATGAGAGTTAGGCGAAACTCCCTGGCGTCCCATTCGGACGCCAGGAGTCCAAGTCGCCGACTAGGCGTCGACAACAATGTATGCCACACAAAACATACAGAGATACAAAGTGCCGCTAGCACTATCGCGAGATTTCACGTTGACGTGCCATGGCAGCCCCATTAGCCCAAGATTACATTTTCTTTCACTCATTGTAGAAACTAGCTAGGTGAATTTACAGCAAAAGTGCATATATACTAAAACATAGCACATCTTAGTGCCTGTTTGGATTGAGGGTGGTTAAACTTTAACACCCTCAAATGAGGTGTTAAACTTTAACACATTGGGGTGTTTGGATGTTCTGTTAAAGTTTAACACCAAAGGATGGAATTGCCACTATTGCCCCTCATTTCTTCCTACTAATTGCAGCCAAATACCCCTGTCCTTCTTGCCGTTGCTTCTGCTACTTCCTGCCAAGTATTTGACATGCCAGCGCCGCAGAGTGCCGAGTCGCCGTGCCCCAAGCGGATGCGGGGTGCCGTCACCCCAATGCCTCCGGTCGTGCAGCCGGCGGGCTATTGCACGGCATCCTTCGCACCACCACTGTCGTACGTGCCTCACATCGCCGCTTCAGCAAAGCCTCAGCCTCCGCCGCCGCCAGTTCCGACCCGTCTTGCAGCGCCGCCGCCGAGTCGCTCGCCGGCGCCCACACCACTGCAGCCGCGTTTGCTATCTAAGCAGCAGGCGCCGCCGCCAACTCTCCCGGTGGTACATGCCTGCCACATGCCAGAGGACACGGCGATGAGGGGTGCAGGAGCAGCGTCGATTGCCTCGGCGAGCCTCTGCACGCTCTTCTCCAGCGCGTGAATTTCCCTGAGCAGGCCGCAGGAATTGCGCCGATCCTTGCGCTTGCCCTCCACGGCGAGGCGTTCCTGGAGCGTGAGGAGCGGCGGCGCCCAGGGGAACGCCGCGCGCGGCGGCGCGGCGGGGAGGTGGCTCGCCTGGAGCGCGCCGCCGCGGTCCGGGCAGGGGACGGCGGCGACGAGCGCGCACGCGGCGAGGTGGAGCAGGGATCCCATGGCATAGGCCGGCGCGGCGACGCCCGAGGCCTTGCTCCCGCGCGGCGCGGCCAGGCCGGACCCGATGGCCTGCAGCTGCCGAGCCGCCGACCAGTTGCGCGACACGCTCCACGAGAGCGAGCGGAAGTGGGTGGAGGACGACGACGACGAGAAGGACGAGGATGAGGAGGCGAGCGACGCGGCGTGAGATGGCGACGCCCGCGCACGGCCGAAGGAGCGGTTGCGGTGGGAGGCGAGGAACGACGCGACCCCGCCGCCACCGCCCGCGGCGGCGGCGGCGTCGTCGACGAGGAGCGCGGAGAGGTCCGAGAGCGCCTTCCGCGTGCGGCGGAGCTGGCCCTCGTGGATCTCCCCCTCGGGCGGCGCGAGCAGCACGGACGCCGCGATGGACAGGAACTCCTCCTCCTCCTCCCCACCGCCGCCGCCGCTGCCGCCACTAGCCCTCAGGTCAGCGAGTTGCGCGGCAACGTGGCCGTGGAACTCATCGACCTCCGGGTCCACGCCGGGCATCGGCATCGCCGCGGCCGCCGCCGCCGCCGACGCGGAGGCCGGGGTGTCCAGAGACGCGGAGGCCGGGAGGACAGAGACGGAGGGTACCCAGGGAATAGCCGGATGAGGACCAAAGTTTAACAAGTTTAACACCCCCTTGAGGTGTTAAAGTTTTTGGGGGTGTTAAAGTTTAACACATAAGTTTTAACACATCTGTTTGGATCAAAAAGTGTTAAAAAGTGTTAAAACTAGAGTGTTAAACTTTAACACCCTCAATCCAAACAGGCCCTTAGTTTAACGATGCGTCGTTGTTCTTTTGGTCTTCAAAATCTCTAGATATTTATAGTTCGGCCATCTTCTTGGTCTTGAGCTTTGAAACTTGACTCCACTTGAGTTATTGACTTACACAGAACAACTTTGAAACAAGGGTTCGCCAAAGTACTTGATTAATTCCAAATTTACATGTAAGGGTTACAATGTAATTATTTTTAGGAAAAGGGTTGCCGATCATCACTATCCTACACGTAAGTTTAAATCCATATTTTGGCTTCTTGTATGAATCCTTTGGTTTTACCAACCGAAAGGAGGGTGGTGTTGGTCAACCCAACACTACAAAAATCCTCATTATTACCCCAAAGTTGAATCCAGTTTTGGCTTCTTGTTAAGTGATTTTTATTTTTTTGAGACGACGGAGGTAATCTTTGGCCTCCGCACCAATTACAGGTGCACATAACCATTATATCCATTCAAACATGCGCATCAGGATTAGGATTTGAATCCTGGTGGTTGAAACTTGCAATCACAACTAGATAAGTCCATGATTCTATTCACCATGGTTCAAATCCTAGTGTCCACATTTTATCAGATAAAATGGTTGGTTAATGCAAAGGTCAGAAATTACCTACCTAACCTCTTGTTAAGTGATTCCTGGACCTCATAGGCCAATTTCAAATAGAAATGGTATTATGTCGCTCTTCTATCTTTTTACCTCATAAGCTTTTCTAGATAGAATTTGGCTTATTTAGGCTGAATGTTGGCAATTCACCATCAAGCCTGTGCTTAATGTTTTCTTTTTTTCCTTGATGCTAGTCTCTTTGTGCTAGTCATGATGACTGATGAGATCCTCGATTGCTATACGAAGCTTCTTTTAGCAATACATTAAATGTGAACTAAACTGAGCTGACAGCTGCATGTAATAGTTACTTAGTGGCCTATTTTTTCTCTGCGCATACCTTGACTCTTCCCTCTGATCATGACATCTATCATATCCAAATTTGACTGTTCTTTTTTATATTTTGTAGGTAAACTTGACCGGTTTTTGTTCTACGGGGTGCAAATGATTCGAGCGAATGGCTGAGTGAACCAAGTCAAGAATGTGGAATAAGGGATGCAAATAATTTGAGGGAAGCGGCCGGTCTGACTACGGAGTGCATGGCTGAGTAGTGAATCAAGTCAAGGATGTGGAATAAGGGATCCCTACAGATAGGATAGTAATTATATTCTCGACAGTGAGACAATTTTAGCTAACAACGTTTGTGTTTTCCATGATAAGGTTTCTACAAAGAAACTGTATCCATGGAAGAGTTGTTTGTGTTGTATGTTTGATTAGGATTCAATAGGAGTGTGCTATTAGGACTTCTATTTCTATTAGTACTTTGAGAGTTGAATCTTACAAGGTATAAGGGTCTCGGAGGGGACTATATAAATAAGGGGGTAGAGCCTCTAGGAATCTATGAAGCCAAAGGCAATCAAGGCTTGTGAGAGATAATTATAAGCGATCAAGAGGGATAGATTAGATAGTTCTATAGCACTAGATTCTTGTATAGGGTAAGAAATCAGAGAGTCCTAAAGGGTCAAGTAGGGTTGCGATGGAGCGACAATCACTTGTACTCTTTTAGAGTTGTGCTTAAAAAATTTGCGGTTAGCTTCGTCAAAATTCTATTCTCTTGTCACGGTTGCTTCAACGCTATCATTTGGATTTTCAACGAGATTCATCTACTTTATTCTTGATATATCGTACTCGCAATATCCTTTCTCAATACAGGGATTGTTGCGCACAATGAGAGGTATCACAGTTTGTACAAGGGTGAGGGCTTTTTAATGTAGCTTCATAATTTTGACCTTTTAATGTATGCCCCCTCTCAAATCTTGCTCTAGATCTACCCTGGCTTAGGCATGAATGCACGATGCCCATCAGCAACCACCCAGATAAGTCATCCAGTGCTTACACATTGTCCATCCTTGCCTCCTTGCCGCACCTACTGCCATCATTTCCCATATCACCATTGTTGTCGCCGCCTTGAGCTTACACATTGTCCATCCTATATCAACATGGCTTGCTGTATCGCTGCCATCTTATCGTCCCGCCCCGGACATACTTCCACTACTAGCCGGCGGCCTCCCTCTAACCCTACCCACATTTTTACACCCTAACCCCTTAAACTCTAACCTCCAAATGATCAAATCGCTAGAGGCCTTTTTTTTTTGCATCTTTACCCCCTAGCTAGCTAACAGATGATTGATTTCGAATTATTAGGAGATAGGGACGTTGAAGGGTAACACTATATGCAACAGTCTTACATTCTGAATGGATTTTGACTCTTCGCTAGCTGGAAGGGGGCGGGCAGAAAATATCCGTTTTGCCTCAGCAGCTAGCGTCATGCTTCCTAAGAGGGTATTTGGATAAGAGATGCTAAACTTTAATAGTGTCATATCGGATGTTTGGATGCTAATTAGGAGGACTAAACATGAGCTAATTATAAAACTAATTGCAGAACCCTGTGCTAATTCGCGAGACAAATCTATTAAGCCTAATTAATCCATCATTAGCAAATGTTACTGTAGCACTACATTGTCAAGTTATGGACTAATTAGATTTTAATAGATTCATCTCGCGAATTATACTTCATTTGTACAATTAATTTTGTAATTAATAATATGTGTTAAAATTTAATAGGGTGTTCCAGACACCCCTTAGCCACACATAGAACATCGACGTATTTGACGTAGCGCCCAGAAACAGCATGTGGTAGAGTGTGTTCTTAGCGCGGTGCTTGTCATCACCGTTGAAAAGATTTATTAGCCTGTCGAGCTAGCGAGAGGTTAATGGAACCAAGAAATTAAACCTTGTAATTAAGGACAGCGCAGCCGGTAGGTACTCGAGAGATGGGGAATGAACAAGCTGATGATCTGGCTAGTTGCTGAGGGGTAGCTATCGGTCCACCCTCCAGTGAAAACTAAGCATTTGTCCCGAGACTTAGTACCGGTTGCATTTTGATCTAGTACTAATGTGAGCATTAATACCGAGCCTAACGGCTAGTCCCCGATGAGGCCCCCGTGAACCACTTTAGTACCGGGTGAAGGCTTCACCCAGTACTAAAGGTTGCACATTAGTACCGGTTGAAGCCTCCACACGGTACTAATGTGCAACATTAGTACCGGGTGAAGCCTTCACCCGGTACTAATTTGGACTTCACTGGATTGAAGTCCACCGCACGCGTCCGCTCCTCACCGTCTTATCTGTATGCCTCCCTCCCTCTCTCTCTCTCTCCCGAACGGTCCCACGGCGGCCTCGCTTCTCTTCCTCCCATTCTTCCAAGCGCGTCCCTCCCCTTCCCTCACGGCTGCCCCTCCCCTCTCCCCTCCGCGCGCCCCTCACTGCGACACCAGTGAGGAGCGGCGGTGGGGCGAGGTGAGGCGATGGTACGGCAGTGGGGGAGCGCAGAGGCGGAGTGGCGGGCGACAGCGCGTGGAGTAGTAGCGGGCGACGGTGCGTGGAGCAGCAGGATCTGCAGGCTGGTGCGGTGGGAGAGCGTGGAGGTGCGGCGGGGGCATCGGGATCTAAGGGGTGGCGGTGCGGTAGGACGAGGTGCGTGGCCTCACCTCTCTCTCTCTCTCTCTCAGCGAGGGCAGCCAGCGGCACGAGGAGGCCAGTGGAGCGCGTCGCGAGGGTGGCCGGCCGGGCGAGGGGGCCGGCAACGGGTCGCGGGGGAGGCAAGGCGGCGGGGATGAGGGTAGGGACCAGGATCAGCCGATGAGGAGGAAGAGCGGCCGGTGGTGATGAGTCGGAAGGGCGGCTCTCTCTCTCTCTCTCTCTCTCTCTCCGGTGTGGGGCTCAGGTGCTGTGCGGCTGGGAGCGGACGGAGGTGGGGTGTAGCCGGGGCTCCGGTCGGCGAATTTATTTTTTTTAATTTTTTAATACCCCTTTAGTACCGGTTATTTTACTCGGTACTAAGGGTTTGTTTGGCATGGCTCCACTCCAGAACTCCAGCAACTCCACCAAGAAATCCAGCCAAACACCCTAACTCCAAAACTCCATGGAGTTGTAGTGCAAATAAAACTGGAGTTTTGGAGCACCTCTTTTCCTGCTCCAAAACAACCTCTTTTGAACCTCCTCGTGGAGTTGGTGGGTAATTACCCACCAAGCCACTGGTTAAAAAAATATTTCATTTTGTTCCTCCCGAGCCCCCACTCGCACCTCATTTCCCCACCCGTGTGTTCCTGCCACCCGTCGCCACCACAGCCCCACCGCCCATAGTCGCCGAGCCCCGTCAGCCGCCCCCGTCGCCACCCAGCCCCGCCACCCGTCGCCACCTCCCCGCCTGTCGCCAAGCCCCGCCGTCCGCCGCCATCTTGCTGCCCAAGCCCCACCGCCGGCCGCCCCTGTCGTCGCCCAGCCCCGCCACCCGTCGCCACCCAAGCCCCGCCGCCCATCACCGAGCCCCACAGTCCGCCGCTGTCTTGTTGCCCAAGCCCCGCCGCCGACCGCCCCCATCGCCGCCCAGCCCCGCCACCCATCGCCACCCAAGCCCCACCGCCCGTGTTGCTTGCGGATAGCTTTCTCGGTAGTTGGTACTGCAAAAACTATCCAGAGGAAGAACAATATGGGATAGAGAGGATGACAAGTGGGGTCTGAATTGGGGGGCAACAATGGCAATCCACACTGAAATCAGTCTTTTTTGGAGCATAGAGCACCCATCTAGCCAAACACCCCATTTTAGTTCTGGAGTTCTAGAGTGGAGCTGGCTCCACCTGAAGTTCTGGAGTGGAGCAGCTCCACCCGGAGTTGGAGCCATGCCAAATAGGGCCTAAAGGACCCCTTTAGTACCGATGTAGTAGTACCGGTTGCACAACCGGTACTAAAGGGAGGTTTGGGACCAGTACTGAAGGTGGATTCCCCGGCAGTGCTAGTATTCAAGAAACAATTTCGTTGCGACTCGAGCGCGCACGTAGGCAAACTCCAGTTTCCACGCCCCTTATTACCCACCTACCTTTTTTAGATTAAGGAAATAAATCCGATCTCAGCAATCATTATTTTGACAGCTTACAGCAATAAACTCCAGTACTCTTATTCTTGATTCTCTTCGTAACGTTCCAGCCTGCCTTCTGAAGACTTCTGTCACAGTAACTTCCAAACATCGACACCCTCTTCTCAAGTTGTCCCTCTCTTCCTCTTTAGATAGGATTGACCAGCTCCTGCTCCAGTAAGTCCCCCTGGAGATTACCTGCAAACAAGAGTTAGGTTTCGATCGTTGGAAGACCACATCATTCCTACTCAACCACAAAGCCCAACATATGGCAGCTGCATCAATTAAAATTTCATTTCTTTGATTAACCTGGAATCCTTTAATCCAAGAGCCAAAAAGATTACCTATGCTAGTTGGTGGTTGAAAGCCAAAGGCAATGCTAATAGAATACCAGACCAGTCGTGCCAAAGGGCACTCAGAAAACAAGTGTTGAATGGTTTCATCTGCACTACAGAAAGTTCTTCATGCTCTCGGGTGGGTGGGCGAGCGCGAGGAAGTCCTTCATGCTCTTGGGAAAGATGATGCTGGGGCGAGATGCCATCGAGTTCGCTGGGAAGGATCTCACGATCACCCCTATCTAGCGCGGCAACTATTGGATTCCGATAGTCCACCAAGGGGGCACCCAGGTGGTAGATTTGTAGGTGGGGGAGATCGCAAGACCAAGAACTCGAATGGTAACACAAAGACATAATGTTTAGACAGGTTCGAGCCTCCAGAGAGTAATACCCTACGTCCTGTGTTCTGGTAGATTGTATTACTGATATGGTATGCGGAGAGTTGAGATGCGTTGAGATAAGATAATGTGCCCTCGGGGGGGTGCCCCTAGCCGTCTTATATAGGCTGATGACCCAGGGTTACAAGTCGGATAGGATCTTATCCTAGTTGGTTGTTACATGGAAAGCAATCTGAGTCGGACTACAACGTGTATCCCACAATATCCGGGCATAATCTATTCGCCTGACCTCCGAGATTGTGCTCCACGCGTCTTCATGCCTTGCCCCGCACACCATGGTCGGGTGGGACCACTTGTCAGGCCAGCCAGTATCCTAGTCAGTGGGGACCCGTGGGTACCCTTATCCCTCAAGCTCTCGAGCAATATGAAGTCGAACAGGAACTTGACAGATGTGTAGCGAGGCCTTCAATATATCCGGATGATGGTACAGGCCCGTCATGATGACAGAGAGGCTGTGCATGCTCAAAAAGAAGAAAGAATTGCATTTTGTGCAAGTGTTGACCAAATGCGCGTGACACAAATAACTACCAAGCTTCAGGATGTCGAGCATCCTGCAGGTCGAAGAGAAGTACATGGAAGGCATCGCAAGACGCACTCTATATGGAGTAGCCTCTGAGCATTGAAGCAATTAAAGTAATCGGTCCAAGGGTCTAGAATCTTGTAATTCGTATAGTTTGTATAGCATTAAAGATTGGTCCAAGGAGGTACGCTGACCTGAAATAGGCACCCAGCCCCCGAGCGCGAGGGCTGGTGGGGCCAAGGAGACATGCTGACCTGAATACGACTCCCAGCCCCCGAGCACGAAGACTAGTGGAGCCAAGGAAGCACGCCGACCTGAATACGGTGCCCAGCCCCCGAGCGCGAGGACTGGTGGAGCCAAGGAGGCATGCCGACTAAAGTAAGACACCCAGCCCTCGAGCACAAGGACTGGCGGAGCCACGGGGGCACGCCAATCTAAATACGGTGCCCAGCCCCCGAGCGTGAGGACTAGCGAAGCCAAGAAGGCACGCCGACCAAAGTAAGGCACCCAGCCCCCTAGCCTGGGAGCCGGTCGAGTCATGGAAGTACGCCTAATCTCCTCCCACCCCGAGCTAGAGAGGTCGGCTGGGTAACGAAAGGCACGTCGAGTCATCCGTGGCGTCCAACCCCCGAGCCTGGGAGCCGACCGAGCCACAGAAGCATGCCGAGTCATCTGTGGCGCCCAACCCTTGATCCTGGGAGCCACGGAAGCACACCGAGTCGAGTCGATCGGGTGGTAGGAGGCACGCCGAGTCATTTGTGGTGCCCAGCCCTCGAGCCTGGGAGCCAACCGAGCTACAGAAGCACGCTGAGTCGCCTACCGCACCTAGCCCCCAATCCTGGGAGGTCAGCTGGGTAGCAGGAGGCACATCGAGTCATCTATGGTGCCCAAACCCCAGGCTTGGGAGCCGACCGAGCCATGAAAGCACACCAAGTCACCACTCGCCCAGCCTAGGTCGATCGAGTAGCGGGAGGCATGCTGAGTCATTTGTGGTGCCCAGCCCTTGAGCTTGGGAGCCGGCTGAGCCACGGAAGCACGCCGAGTCGCTACCCACCTAGCCTAGGTCGGCCGAGCACCGGGAGGCACGCCGAGTAGTTTCGGAGCTGTCAAAGGATAATACAAAGATTATGTAGCATAATGTAGAGCATTTAATAATTAAATAACTTAGAGTTTTATTCGGCGTAGAAGTAAATTCTTGTGCATCCTGTTGTTGTAGGCCATGTAATTTCCCCGAGTAGTTAGCCCATTATATTTATGCACCTGACCCTGCCGAGGTGTTGTCGAGAGCGGGCTCGAGCGTGCTTAGCAGGAAGCGACACATGAGGGACATGCTTCACAGATTAAGGCGTGTGTTACCTAAGTACTTTAGCAACTATTAAGAGAGACGGACAAGCCACAAAGCAGTCGGAACTGTGCGGAAAAGCGAGAACGTGCGCTGGGCACTCATAGGTCGCAGTCTCGAATGCCCATGTAGTGGACGAATCAAGCTGTATAAGTAGTCAGGGTGTGACCGAGGTGGTCGGCGGAAGTCATAGAGACATATAGAAGAATCGAGGCATGTGGAGATATACGGAAGCCGTAAAATGTTTAATTGAAAATAAGACTTAGCTTGATTTGTGGTCGAGTCGGAGAGTCAGCATCATCCCCGAGCGGGTAGCTATCGGTGAACAGTTGTTGACAAAGCCAATGTTGAGTCAAAGTGGTCGGTGGTGCTAGTTGTAGGGGCAGCGGTGCATGATGTTGTAGTTGCGGCTGTCTCGTCGAGGCTGCCGCCGAGCGCAGCGGACATGCATGAACTCCAACCCACACGGTCTTTCGTCGGTGCTCGGCAAGTTGGCCATATGGAGGATCAGGCATGCATCACATTAGATAACGGATTAGAATAAATCTTGTCGACCAAACAAACAAAAGAACACTTGAGATCGGACACAGGGAGCTTCACTCAATCACGTGTGGCAGCAATAGTTATTAATTCCTTTCTCCATGTTACGGAGCGTGGGGCAGCAGCTTGATGTCGAGGCTTGTCCCGATCTTCGGTAGTGGTGCAGCCTCATGCGTCCTAGCCTAAGAGTCAGAGTAGATGGATTGGAACAAGCAGCGCCCGGTGGCATGTCTCGGCCATGCATCTGATGCCCAAACCGACTGGGTCAGGCTGCATCTTGGCTGATGCCTTTTGTTGTGTGCCGAGTCATGGTTTGACCAACAGGCAGCAGCTCAGGATCCCCCTCGAAGGTGAGTCAGTGCATGGAAGAACACTAAAGCACAACGACTTCCAGGCATGTCAGATCGAATCACCGGAGACAACGTAGATGTTGATGAATGCAGATGATGCCCCGCGATTAGATCTAAGGGCAGGGGTGGGTAGGCGAGCGCAAGGAAGTCCTTCATGCTCTCGGGGAAGATGATGTCGGAGCGAGATGCCACTCACGATCACCCCTACCTGGTGTGCCAACTGTCGGATTTAGCAACCGACAGTCCACCAAGGGGGTGCCCAGGTGGTAGATTTGTAGGTGGGGGAGATCGCAAGATCAAGAACTTGAATGGTAACAAAGAGACGCAATGTTTAGACAGGTTCAGGCCTCCGGAGAGTAATACCTTACGTCCTGTATTCTGGTGGATTGTATTACTGGTATGGTATGCAGAGAGTTGAGATGCGTTGAGATGAGATAACGTGCTCTCGGGGGCTGCCCCTAGCTACCTTATATAGGCTGACGACCCAGGGTTACAAGTCGGAAAGGATCTAATCCTAGTCGGTTGTTACATGGAAAGCAATCTGAGTCGGACTACAACATGTATCCCGCAATATCCGGGCAGAATCTATTCGCCTAGCCTCCCAGATTGTGCTCCACGCGTCTTCATGCCTTGCCCGACACGCCATGGTCAGGTGGGGCCCACTTGTTAGGTCGGGCAATATCTTGATCGATGGGGACCCATGAGTACCTTATCCAGGTCCGCGGCTGCTTAACATGCCCAGGTCTGCAGTCTGCCGAGCCAAAGACCGGAGATACGACATCCATGGCCAACGTTTCTACCCTCTTCACGTCATCAACAGAGAAGCCAGCAAGAAAAACGTCGTTGAGAAACTTACCATCCATGCCCAATTCCGGCAACACCTTACCTTCATTTTCACCTTCCTTATTGGAGCTCTCCTTACCACCAAGCGCCCAAAAACAGGAGCCCCATCCTGTCCATTGCACTCGCGTCTCTGACTACGAGAGTAGGACCGGAGCTGAGTGCCTCCTAGGGAAGACGGAATCTGTCTCCAAGCTGGACGTCGACGTCGGTCCACCGTCGCCGCCACAGCGCCTTCTTCTGGCGGGGTGGCCAGTGTCTTCTTATCACCCTCCGATCACTCTAGGCTAACCGCCAGAGTGAGGCTCTGCCCTCCGATAGGGGGCCTTCTGGCCGGCAGCGCCGCTCATCCCCTCACACTCTCCCTCAAGGGTAGTATGAGGATGCCAATGAGGAGTACTTCATACACCAAATACACTGTGCTTTCCAAACCTCATGGACCTTCTCTTTTGCAAAGTAATCCCAAACACACCTACCTAACCGTTGTTCTGACCTTGTTTAGGGCGAAATGTGCACTACTGTAAAAATGACCTTTCGTCCACTCTCTTAGTACCAGTCACATTTTGACCCGGTACTAATGTTAGGATTAGTACCGGGTCCAAATTTGGGTACTGGGTTGTAACATCACTTGTCCTTTAGTACTGGGTGGTGTTAGACCCAGGACTAAAGGCCCTCCACGGGTTACTTCAAAAGGAAAGCATATCCACCTCCATTACATGCATTGCGTAGGTGGGATGGCAAGGAAGGTTCGTGCAAGGCTTGAGGTCATGAGTTTGAATCCCACGGAATCACGCACGATGCGAGGCTTTGTTTTTTTTGAACCTTTAGTACCGACCGTCCTTTAATACTGACGTAGCAATACCAGTTGTACGATCGGTACTAAAAGGAGGTTTGAGCGGAATCCGCAGTAGTGACGGTAAGGCATGGCATGCATAACCGTCGATAAACCATTAGCCAGGAATCAGGATTACACACTGGCCATCTAAAGTCTGAACAACATATCGATCGGCTAACAAGAAACGGAGTCGAGAGGCAAGCTTCTTTGGGCGAGTAAAGAAGATGCGGCCTATGTTATCCGGCGTGGACGAGCAGGACTCACCAAAACTTCGACTGAAATTTTACGAATTCCAAAAAATTTCGATCACGACCAAAATTACTATCTGCCTGAAATTAGGTGTTTCCTTTGAGCCGAAAGAAATCGTAAAACAAGAGGGTTTGCAGGTGCTCTCAGCCATTACGATGCTACGTTTTTATTTGGATTGGAATCTTACAAGTGTCCGAATAATCATCCAAATTAAATTAGCTAATAAATAGTACATTTCGCAACCGTGGTACATATGACAAGGCTTGGCACAAAGGGAAGTTTAGAAGCTATTTGGTTGCTGGTCACACACTTAACCTTAGGCGAGACATGTGTGATCAGGGAAGTAGGAACGGCGGCGATCGATCAGGTTATTTGTTCAGGGTCAATCCAGTGGTAGCTATCGAGGCATCATCCGACGAACAGCAACGGGTACCTGCTAACCATACTATTCAAGAAGATTATCCAACTTGCTGATTAAGACCTGTGTGTCGTCGGTGTGTGCAGCAGGCTCGATTTCTGATTTCTCACGAGCACCTCATCAGTCATCACCTACCTACCCTCGTGACCACTTCTCCGCCCTTGCTTTTCGTTCACCGCTGGCATCGCTGTCAAAACGCCGGGACTATCCCGATTTCCCAGTCAACTGAAGGCACCCAAAGGCCAACACTGGCCGCCCGTTTGAACGCGGCGTCCCTCCAATCACAAGCGCTGCCGGTTCAACACCTACCACATCTCATATTCTCTCCGACCGGTGGCATATCCTCGCCCGGCCCTATATATTGGTTGACCCAGTGCCACAACGTAGTTAGCTCATCGATCGAGTAAGAAAGATCATCCTTTTTAAGAAAGGAATTGTCTCGTGCATTAGCAGCTTTCTACGAGACAATTCTTTTCTCCAAAAATGAAGATCACCGTGAAGTCGTCAAAGGCCGTCAAGCCCGCCAACGGCCCCGCCGCCGCCCCGGACGTCGTGCCGCTCTCGGTGTTCGACAAGGTGAACTTCGACACGTACGTCTCCGTCATCTACGTCTTCCGCCCACCGACGCCGCCTAACGCCGCGCTCGAGGCGGGCCTCGCCAGGGCGCTCGCCGAGTACCCCGAGTGGGCGGGACGGCTCGGCGTGGACGGCCGCGGGAACCGGGCCATCCTCCTCAACGGCGAGGGCGCGCGGCTCGTGGAGGCCACGGCGGACGTCGCCCTCGACGCCGTCCTGCCGCTGAGCCCGGCGCCGGAGGTGAGGAGCCTGCACCCGAGCGAGGACGGCGCCGAGGAGGTCATGCTCGTCCAGCTCACGCGGTTCGCGTGCGGCGGGCTCGCCGTCGGGTTCACCGCGCACCACCTCGTCTCCGACGGCCGCGCCACCAGCAACTTCTTCGTCGCGTGGAGCCAGGCCACCCGCGGGGTCCCAGTCGACCCGGTGCCCGTCCACGACCGCGCCTCCTTCTTCAAGCCCCGCGACCCGCCGCGGGTCGAGTTCGACCACCGCGGCGTCGAGTTCAAGAAGCCGGAGCCGGCGGCACCGCCGCTGCACGCGGAGGCCGGTAACAACGTCGACGACGAGGTGTTGGTACACAAAGCCCACTTCAGTCGGGAGTTCATCGCTAGGCTCAAGTCCCAGGCGTCCCCGCCGGGCGGCCGGCCCTGCAGCACGCTGCGGTGCGTGGTGGCGCACCTGTGGCGGTGCATCACGGCGGCGCGGGGGCTCGACGCCGCCGGCGCGGCCACCACCAGCGTCTGCATCGCCGTCGACGGGCGCGCGCGGATGATCCAGCCGGTGCCGGACGGGTACACGGGCAACGTGGTGCTGTGGGCGCGCCCCACCGCGGCGGCGCGGGACCTGGTGGCGCGGCCGCTGCGGCACGCGGTGGAGCTCATCAACCGGGAGCTCGCCCGGGTCGACGGGAGCTACTTCGGGTCCTTCGTCGACTTCGCGGCGTCAGGGGCGGTGGAAGCGGAGGGGCTGGTGCCGGCGGCCGACGCGGCGGAGATGGTGCTGAGCCCCAACATCGAGGTCGACAGCTGGCTGCGGATCCCGTTCTATGACCTCGACTTCGGCGGCGGCCGGCCGTGCTTCTTCATGCCGAGCTACCTGCCGGTGGAGGGCCTCCTCATCCTCCTGCCCTCCTGCTACGGGGACGGCAGCGTCGACGCCTACGTCCCGCTCTTCAGCCGCCACATGGACGCCTTCAAGAGCTGCTGCTACTCCATCGACCTCCACTAGCTAGTTGTTGGCGATGCATCTCTGCATGCATGCATGCGCGCGTACTGGTACACGTGGAGTTGGATTAAGTTGGTATTATAGAGCAAACTTATTTTGTCCATACATGAGATAATTGTACCAGGAACCCCTACAAAAAGTTACTAGAGTTTCCAGTAATGGATGGCAATAGGGTAGCTCTGTTTCCAAATAAAAGACGCTTTGGTAAATACATAAACATGTTTACTACTCCAAAATGTAATATTTCTAATGGTGGACACATCATTGTTATGTTCTCAATCTACATTATCATTTATGCATAATGATTAATAAATTTTAAAAAAGTTTGATCAAACGTTGTTAAAATGCCTAACATATTATAATATGAGGAGGCTGTGAATTAGAAGATCAGCGAGAGAAGAGAACCCAAGGAAACGGACGTTTACCACCACGATGGCACTAGCAACTAGGAAAAATCCTATCATTGCCACGCATGAAAACGGGAACAACCAGGGAGGGAGTGGAAAGGTCAGAGCAAATGGTTGGTCTTTAAGGTTTTATTTTGTTCATTCTAATGGGAGGGTCGATGCCCGTTCTGCAATTGTACCTTTTAGTGCTGGGTGGTGTTACAATCCGATATAAAAAATCTTCGGAGATTCTCAATTTTAAATCCGGTACTAATGTATATTTCTAGTGCTGGCATCGTCTTTTTTAAGTACACGTGACGCGTGTCGTGACGCGTGTGTGTGGATTACTATTTCGTTTTGAAGTCGTGTGTCGGGCTACTTTCAGGCTTGTCAGTCTTTGGATTGGGGACGTAGGAGCGGAAGGGCCGCGCTTGGTTATTGCTGCCATGCATGTGACTTGAGAGATCTTGAGCGCTCTTCTCTCCTTTGGGTAGTGTATTGAGACTCGGCACACATCCGTCAGGTTGCATGCCGCTTAGATTCTTTCTCCCCTCTGAATTCTTATATGATAAAGCAACATTACACTTGGGTATTCTTTTAATCCCCTATTGTATTTTTCTTTCACTCAACACCTTGCTTCAGACTCTAACTCTAGTAAGATTTGCCGTCTGATCTTCAGCTAGATAAGACTTCTCCGGTCGGTTCAGTAACAAATCTGGGGATCTTGAGGTGTTAGAGTTAGGGTTGGGGTTAGGGTTGAACATTTGAGATTAGGTATGGTATAGAGAGAAAACATTGGCAAAGATGGATCCACAAAAGGAGGTGTGCTTGAGGTTCGTTTGGATGTACCCACACGCTGGCCATGCCAATCTCCGCGAGACAAAATCATTGGTGTTTGTTTTGCCCGCCCGCAGCTCGCAAACATGAAGTTGCGGAAAACAACGGGAGGACAATGGCATTGGGTGTTGGCACTCCAACTATGTGCATCTATCAAATAGACGCAACGTTATGAGTCAATGACCAAAATATTGGTGGGATTGTCGTTATCCTCGATCCAAACATCCTCTTAGTACTTACATAGTGGAGGATGGTTGGTAGGGTATAGCGTAGTGACAAATATAAAATAGCTTCTAGCTACCGAAGATTGTAGGTGGTAGGCTAGGGTGAGGAGAGGGTGCTTTGGTTGCTAGTTTGGTTTTGAGGATATGTGTGGAGGAAGAGTGAAAATTTAGATGTAAAAACGGGATAAAATCGTGTGAAAGTTGAGGTGGTGCTTGCCTGTGTACTCGATCGTAACCCCATCCTTGCATTCCTATCTTATATGTATTGTTCTTGTTTTATATACATCTTTTGCTTTTTTACTATTACAATGTATAACAGATTAGTTTTGTTGACAAAATATTAAATCCTAGAATGCTACTCACCAAAGCGTACCATCGCAAACGCCAAACCAGAATGGAATTGACATGTATGATTACTTGACTAGTTATTGCGTGCAGATACATAATGCGTGCGTGTCCTCTGCAATTACCAGCTCATTTTGCACCTATACTAGCCAAGTGATTTAACAATCCGACGTTGTCTTTTGGTCAACAGTTTCATTACATTGCCCTAAAAATTACATTTGTGCTAAATATACACATACTTGTATTGTACTGACGAAATGTTTCAAAAGGTCGTCCCGTGCTCAGGGCTGAAGGCGCGAGAGGCTACCTAAATAGTGCCAGAAACATGAGTTCAAATGCTACGGCGGTCAACAACACATCAGTAGACCAGAGCAAGATCTATGTGAAATTTTGTTTTAAGTATGACTGTAAGGGCACCCCATGCTATTGCTGCGACAAGAAGAAGTTGGAGCATTGTTTTTGGACCGAAGATCAATGCCTGACTGCCTGCCCGGCGTGCAACCCTGAGTGCCCGCCATAGACAACATTTCATCGTACGACGATGTAACGTCGAATGATCGAATGTTACCACATGAAATAAAAGTATATTAGAGGTGCAGACTAATATTGTACTACTGGTGCACAATATGCATACTATACTGAAGGCATCAGTTCGTTTTTTTTTTCTTCAGCCGTTCGGATCGCTTGTTTTTGTGCTGTCGGCAGTGTCCTGCTCACAGTCACAGGTTCATGCTTTGTTGCTTGTTTGGAATATACGGGCCTGATTCATAACCATCTTCTTCCTCGCTGACTATTTTTATTGCCCTTTTATTTGAATTCAAAACTCTGTTAATGTACATAGTGGTTGCTTGCATGCATTCGAGTGTCGAGCCACACGTGCATGCATGAAGGCATGCCGTATGTTGGAGCCCGCGTTTCCTTACGTGTTCTGATAATAACCTGAGTCAACGCCCGGTCGGTCTCTGTTTGCTTTTTTCTTTTGCGAACGACTTATTATTTATTTTCCTCTAAATATACACATCACTCCCATATCTCTGTGAAGATTTTATCTTTTTTCTCTTCCATATTGTTAGAATCAGGGTTGCTACTTTCGGCGAAATTTCGCTGAAATTTAACGAAATTCGGTAATTTTGGTGGCCACCGGATTTTTTTTTTCCAAAATTCACTATTACACTTACGCATACTCCCTTCGTCCTGTAAAGAGTGTCCTTTTAGAAAATTTTAGACACAACAGTAGTCATGAGAAATGATCATGCTGCCCCTAATTACTCATATTAGTTATTGTTTTGGCTGTCTTTTCGATTTTTCTAAGTCCAGAATAAATGCACATACATTGAAGCCAGGAAAATAACATCAATTAGTCATTTGATTAGCCCTACACGCTTCTCCATGCATTCCTTTTTATTGGTGTGGGTGTTGTTTTAATTAGATGGGTCTTAATATAAGCTACTAAAGGGACTCTCTTTGTAGGACAAATTTTAGAGTCTAAAAGGACATTCTTTACTGTGTTAGAGTGCGCAGTGGAATCCGACCCAGCTCGTTGTACCCACGAGCTCACAACAACAAGGCATTGGTTCTAACTCAACTCAAAATTTAATGTGTTAGAGTGAGCAGTGGAATCCGACCCAGCTCGTTGTACCCACGAGCTCATAACAACAAGGCATTGATTCTAACTCAACTCAAAAGACTAATCTAATGGGTGAGGGCTGCTCCGCCTATATGTTATTCTCCTCCATCATCCATTTTCGATGCGGACTGAACTCATATACCTCTTTTCCTCCCCCACTAAAGAAAAACACGAGAACCGCCTATGCATAAACACCTAAAGCGAAGTCGAGGACCGCCCACGCATAAAAACCAATTTTAATTTATCACCACCTCATATGCACGAAATGCTTCTAAATTCTCTTACTATTTAATCTTACGTAGCGGCCATTGCAGCTAGTATATCGCTGGATTAGCAACGATCACATTCGTAGCTCCCTGTGTCCCGTGCGAACGCGCACGCCATTTCAAAATTTGAAGGTGCCGCGCCGCCGCCCGCGCATCCCCATCGAACGTGGGCGCGACCGCGCGAGCGGTTGCCGCCGCAACCACTCCCACCTCTATTTCAGCGCGCGGCCTCCTTCTCCTTCATCCAGCCTCCACCATCTGTCAAATCTCTCGCCGCTGCACCGCCCTGTCCCGATCCGCCGCCGCCGCGCGCGCACTCGCCAGCGTCCAGCCCAGTGCGCGTTCACTCAACGGCACGTGACCTGCGCGCGACGAGGAGCGACGATGAGCACCTGCAGCACCGCCACGAGCGCCCTCCGCGGCCACGAGAGCCGGCGCCGGCGCCGGCGCGCCCCTCCTGCAACCTGCGACGCCGCCGACGTCGAAGCCGTCGTCCACGGCCTCCTTGAGAGGCGGCTGGTGGACTTGGAGCGGGACTGGGACGCCTACAAGACCGGCCAATCGGGCGCCGCCCTGCGCCGCCACCACCGCCGCAGTCGCTCGGCAACCGCCACGCCCTCCTCCGCCGTCACCACCGTCGCGGCGCCGGACGCCCTCCTCCTCCCTCTGTACCGCTGCTCCTCGCCCAGGACGCTCGTCTCGTCGCTGCAGCAGGCCGGCAGCGCCAACAGCGGCCGCGCCGCCAAGATCGTCTTAGGCGCCGATTCCCCTGCTGGATCCTACGAAGGAGGCATCTCCAGCGTCTGCTCCGTGGAAGCCGGGTACTCCGCGGCGGCGCCCTCGTCGTCGTGCTCGTGCCCCTGCCGCTGCCGGTGCGCCGTTTGCTGCTGCAGTTACTCGACCACAACCAGCTCCTCGTGCGTCGGCGCCTCCGCGCCCCCGTTTTCTTCAGCGGCCGGAGGCGCCGCCGGTGAACGTTCAAGGAAGAGCGATGAAGGGAGGACGGTCTCTGGCACAGGCAGGGCTGGATGGATCGCCGCCGTTGCTCTTGTCGTCATGGGGTTCGTAGCCATGGTCATGTTGGAGCTCCGCATGGACGAGGGCTGTGCAGAGTACCTAGTTCCCACATGATTAATTGTTACCTTACCATGCGCGTGGCGAACTTGTAGTGTCAAATAATCTGCTGGTGCTTGGATGGCTCTGATCGATTTCAGATTCCTGTATGTTGTGCTCGATCAACCCCGGATTTTCCTATGTGTTGATATATTAATATCTACCGTGGTAACAGAACGATCGCCGAACAGAGCAGCTGTAAGTGTAATTATGTCGACTGCTATTTGTGTTCTGCGAAATATCTAGAAACTGAGCACAACGCTGCTGATCGTCCCTCTCTTTCACATTTACTGTTGCGTGCGGCTTGGGCCGTGTTCTTGCAGTGGAGCCTGCATGCTTATGTAAAATATTTCACATTCCACGGACGCGGCATGGAAAACAATTGAAACTATACGAAATGCTTTTTATGCTAAATAAACTAGTCCATCGTATTTGAAAATTATTTATAAATTAAAATCCTAGTTAATAATCAAAATTGTTTACCTACTACTCTCTTATTTTTTTCAATACTTCACAATAATAGGTGTACTTAATTTTGTCTGGTTGTGATTCATTTTTAGTTAGTAATACTCTATACACTCTTTCATCCATATTCACACTGTTTTCATTTTGCACATCCATACGTTATATTTAGCATAAAAATTAATATTTTTATCACTTCCTCACATACATGTATAAATGGTCTATATGGTGACACTCATCATGTGTGTATACCTTAACTTAGTATTTCTATATTAACAATGACATAAATAGGTAATTTAAAATCATATATTAGTTTATTTTACTTTGGACATTTCTGTATGATGCACATAAAAATAATTAGATTAAGATTTAGATGTTTACTATAGATTGTTTTTAATAACAACATATGTGGGTAACTTAGATACTATACAAATTCAGAATGACATATAAGTTATACGCATGAGTAAATTTGATGAAGGTAATGGGATTATTTTTATAATGGCAGAGTTCAGTAATTTAGATATAGATTTAGTGTTTATTTTAGGGCCCCTTTGGTGGGGCTTCAGCTCCTCCGAAAACGGCTCCGGCTCTAGCTCCTTTGGTGAAGTGGCTTCTGTGGTGGAGCTGAACCCGTTTTAGAAAATCATTTGGCAAAACGGCTTCTCCTGTTTTTCATAAATGAATAAAAGGTGTCGAATGTCCAATGTACCCCTAGCTATTTCACTTGTTGTACAAATGAATTTGTACTTTTCTTCAATTTATATTTGTAATTTCATATGAAATAGAAAAAGGATTAACATATATAATTATAAATTAAACTAATAGTTTCTCTCTTTTTTCTTTTTTTCCCTCCATTTTTCTCCCTTCTTTTTTTTATTCTTTTCTCCCTTCTTTAGTGCTCCCTATCCTTTCACTCTTCCTTATCCTTTCTCCACGGCGGTGCACTCCAGCTCCAACCTCTTTTGCTTTGCGCCGCACCCCATCATCTCTGGCGCTGCTCGGGCGCTTGTGCTGCTACTCCGGCACTCCACAGTTGCTAGCTCGGGCTGCACGAGGCATCCGTTGCTGTCAAGCGAGGCTAGGCTGCAGAGCTAGGTGCTCGCGCCCACACCGAGCGGCACAGTCGTGCTGGCACCAGCTGGGGCAAGAATGGGGCGTGAAGCACCTAGACCAACCGCCGGTGGTCCTCTGGCCGGATGCACGCCGCCATGCTGCCAGTAAGAAAGAGGGGACGAGGGATGGAGAGGCACAGTGGCATTTCTGTTGTATAAGCTGCGAAACTTGTGGGGCAATTTTGTACTCATGCTTGTGGAGATGAGGAGGAGCCAGGCGGAGCTGCTATTTTCGGCTCTGTCGCCTCAGTTCATTTGTGTGAACAGCTACTTCAGTGCTCCGCCCTCGAAGCCGTTTTAGATTTAGGCGTTTGGTATAGCTCCTACTAAAGCCGGTGGTGGAGCTGTTGAAAGAGCCCTACTAAAGGAGCCCTTAGAATATTTCATAATGATAGAGGTGAGTAACTTTTAAATAAATATAATAGACCAATGACTATGATTATTAGAGTTTCTAAGATTGATGTTTGATGTTTTTGATTTTTGTGAGAATGCCTAGGATTCTTTTTCTTAGCGTGTCTCGTAGAACAAATGTGGAGTCTCCAATGAAAAAAATTAGACCATAATGTTACAAAACTATTACCTTGAGCTACCTCTCATTTTTAAATATTCGAACACAATACTTATATAGAGATATACTTATTATCTTCGTCCCATTGTGATAGATTTTAGTTAGTAATTGCTCTATAACATTTCCATCCACATTTTAAATCTTTAAATTTTCACTTTGCATATAGTTATGTGCTTCAATTTGTTTAATTTGTTTAATGAATCCTAAGTTTGAGCTATAATTTTAGAAATCTATATTCTCGTCACTTCCTCTATATCTTTATAAATAATGACACACATCATGCGTATATACCTGAATTATTATGTCATATACTAATAGATGATTTAGCATATAGTGGTGTATATTTTTAATTAAGGTGATTTGGACTCAATTTAGGGTTACCTCATGTTATTTCTAATAATGTCATATGTGGGTAATATAGATGCAAATTTAGGGGTTACTTTAAATTATTTTTAAAGTATTAGTAGTGGGTAATTTAGTTGCAAATTTAGGGGCTATTTTAAATTATTTTTATAATGGTATAAGTGTAATTTTGATGAAGATTAGGGAGTTACTTTAGTTTATTTTATATAATGGCGTAGGTGGGTAATTTTGATATAGATTTAGGGTTACTTTAGCCTATTTTTATAATGGCATATTAACATAATAGATCTAATGGCTATGATGTTTTGAATCTACCAATTGATGGCCAGATGTTTTGCTTTTTTATTAGAATTTTTAGGATTTCTCTCTTTTTCTAGGGTGTCCACCTAGGATGTTAGGTGACTTCAACCTCCAATTAGTAATAGTTACTAGTAATTTTTTATTGAACATGTCCGAAATTTGGAGCGAAACAAAAAAACACATATGGAATTGACACGCAGCCTGCTAATCTCCGGATATAGATGCTTGTCGCTGCGGTCGCGAGGATATGTCACGGTGACGCCGGAACCATCCACCTTCCAGAAAAGGAGCTACTTACGTGTAGGGGTTCTCGATCATGAGCCGTGCTTGACCGCCGACCGGAGTTGGTAGTGATGGTTTTCGGCGGGCGGCGGCGGCGGGCGGCGGGTGTGCAGCGCAGCAGCGGTGGCGGCGATTGCGGGCCGGTGAGCTGCGAGACGATGGGTGTACGTCGTCGCCACGCAGCACGTAGGTGCGCTATCAATGGAAAGGCGACCTTGGACAGTTCCTGGGCTGGGCTTGCATATCATCATGAACGCGTGTAATGCCGCAGGGCAACCTGGGCGGCGCCGAACGGCCGGAGTTCTGCACCTTCACGACTCCACAGCAAGCTTGGAGGCGGCCGGCGTGGAAGAAAAGCTCCATATATTAGTCTGCCAGGATACCGTTCAAACTGGGACGAGAAATAATTTAAATCTTTTAGATTCTCTGCACTTACTTCCGTTCCAAATTATAATTTGCTTTACCCTTTTGTCCTAGGTGAAAGCACGAATAAATTTTTAGAAAAAAAAATATTTACATGATGCTCCCTCCATTCTTTTTTGATAATTGTATTTTTAATATCAGATTTTCACAAATGATAGTTCTGTTTGCTATCAATATGGGCGCGCAATAAATTTCATTGACAACAGTAGGAGGATTCATGAGGCCATTCTCAATGAGGGTTTTTTTTTATTTTTGTTGATGAATGAAACCATACCTTCAATGCACAATTTCATAACACATTCATATATAAGGCATGGACTTTAATTACGATGCACCCCATTGGCCAAATCAATTGAAATGAAACTTTGTAACCCTCAATGACAGTTTCAACACATTTCATAGTCTTAGGGTCTGTTTGGGACGGGGGTGTTAAACTTTAACACCCTCAAATGAGGTGTTAAACTTTAACACATGTGGGGTGTTTGGATGGGTTGTTAAAGTTTAACACCTTAGCTGAAAAATGACTGCATTACCCCTCAATAATGCTCTTAAATGCTGTCTAATACCCCTGTGCTGCACAGCTATCTGTTTGCTTTGGCGCCATGTGCACAGGTGTTTGCTTTGGCGCCAAGTGCTAGCGTGCTTGCGTTCTGTTGCTGCTAGTGCTTTGGCGCCAAGTGCTTTGGCCTGATTCTTTTTTTCTCATTCGGTCAAATCAAAGAACTGAAGGAAAAAAAATATTCAAATCAGACGAGAAGCGAAAACTGAACCACAAAGACAAATGAAAGAGGTCCAAGAGTGGCTGCCGCTGCCAAGCAGTTAATCAAGGAGCTTATGCTGCAATTGATAGTGACAGCAGAACAGAACCAAATCATTGTTGCAGAGCTGCAGTAACCCAAAGGCAGTGGCTAAAAACCGAGCGGCACAGGCAGAAGATAGTGACAGCCGATTGAACTAGATTGAATTAAATCAAGCGGAACCACAGCAGAGCACAGGGCTGCTCCTAGAAACAATGCACAGAATGATACATCCTTACATCCATGGTTTGCTTGAGATCCAGATAGGAGAGGGGTACATGATAAAGAAGTTTTTGCATGCTTGGCTGGAAATCTGGTTATTCAATGTGCTGGCATTAGAAGCCATCAATTTTGCATAGCCCATCTGCAGAGTTAACCAAATTAGAATTCGTTTGATATCTTTGGTTAGACTGTTCACCCGACAGATGCTAATTTCTCAATCGGGCACTTGAAATCATGAACTACAAATATTTGATTCAACACCTTCAAGGATGGGAACTCACCACCGAGATCCCCAAATCTGCATGCAACCCCATCTGAAATCCCATCCGAAATCGAAGAAGCGAAAGCGAGGCACCCACCTGATGGATGGGCGGGAACATGGAGCAGGTGCAGACAGGGCACTCAAGCAGCTCGAGCACGCTAGTCGCCGACGGCCCCCCCCCAACCGCTCCTACCGCGCCCGCTGCGCCTGTCCCGACCCCTGCATTCACCTCGCGAAACGCGCGGCCGCCCCCGGCGGAGGGCAGGTGGGCGGAGTGGAGCGGGAGGCCAAGGGCGCTTGGAGACGGGCAGCGGGGTGCCTGGGCCTGCTGCGGCAACGAAGGGTGGGCGGCGCAACTTCGGCCCGCGCCTGGTGTCGACGGCCGGGGCGGGCCGCCAGCAAGATCGCGGCGCACCGCCCCTCCACCGGGCCGGCGGGAGGAGATGGCGGCGGGCGCGGAGGAAGCGATGCGGGAGGGAGGGTGGGGAACAGATGCGGGAGGGGAAGATGTGGGGGACAGATGCTGGAGGGAGGACGCGCTGGCGGCGGGTAGGGGAGAGAGAAGGGGGGGGGGCAACCAGGGAATAAGTGGGGAGGGGGACCACTTTTAACACCTTTAGCAAATTTTAACACCCCCTCCATGTATTTATGAAAAGAGATGTGTTAAAGTTTAACACTACCCTTTTAACACAAGTGTTTGGTAGCCATTTTGTTAAAAAGGTGTTAAATGGAGGGTCCTCCCAAATAGACCCTTAGAAACAGTGTATACTTAATTTCATCCCCTGAAACCAATCTCTTCTCCCTCCTTATTAATACATTGCCATATCATCGTTTTTGCTGAGGTCTTACGTCATTTGTTGTGGATTGAACCTCCGAGAATAGCCTGAGGAGAAGTTTGTTCGCATTAATTAGATAATAAGTAGGGTTGTTTCTCAATGTCATTGTGTCAAGGTGAAATATGCCTACCAAAAGAGAACGGAGGGAGCAATACAAAATAATAGTCATGGTGAATTCAATTAAACTATATGGGTGTTGTAAATGTGCCTTTTTGTGTAAACTTTTGACTCAGGATCAAGTCAAAGTGAGTGAATTGTAATTTGGACCGTAATTGACTTGTTAAGCTTTGCTTTAAGAACTCATTTATATTAGGTGCTAATGATATCTTTATAAGCACTCATGTCTAATATAAGCACCTTGTATTTTACATGCTCAACTCAACTGGAGTGCACATCTCATGTTTTTCTGAATTCCAAAAAAAGAAAATATCCTGTCTGGAGTGCACATCTCAACTGGAGGGCTGGGAAAACGGAAAAACTAAGCGGCGCATGTTCTCTCTGATTCTGTGAGTTGACGTCCCCTCGTGAACTAGGACATCTTTACAGCCGTCCGATCGTGATCCTTGCATCCACGGATGGGGATCAACAGCATCCCCGCATAGGACAACGCACTTCCCCTTTCAGATTCTCTCCATGGTGCTCCAGATGATACCGTTGAAATTGGGACGAATCAGCTTGCAGATTTGCAGTGGCTATCTTGCCTACGTCTTCAGAATGTTTCTTTACAAGAGCCGGCAGCGTTTGATCTTCAGCGTTCCAAGCTTGCATATATCTGATGAGCTTCGAGCTTGAGGCGTCAGCGGTCGCCATGGAGCAGGTCGCCTCCTACCTGTGCCTTATTTTGGCCGCTCTCCTCCTCCCTCTATTGTTCCTCAAGCTCAGCAGGCGCGGCGGCAATGGTGGAGGCCAGAGGCTGCCCCCGGGCCCGTCGCGGCTGCCGCTCATCGGCAGCCTGCACCACTTCCTGCTCTCCCGCAGCCCGCTCGCGCACCGCACCATGGCCGACCTCGCGCGGCGCCACGGCGCGCCGCTCATGTACCTCAGGCTGGGCGAGGTCGGTCTCGTCGTGGCCTCGTCCCCTGCCGCCGCCCGGGAGGTCATGCGTGCACACGACACCGCGTTCGCGTCGCGGCCCTGGATCCCCAGCATGCGGCCGGCCATGGAGCGCGGCGCCGTGGGCCTGGTGTTCGCGCGCCACGGCCCGCTGTGGCGGCAGCTCCGCAGTGTCAGCGTCCTCGAGCTGCTCAGCGCCCGGCGCGTGCGCTCGTTCCGCCGGGTCCGGGAGGACGAGGCGCGCCGCCTCGTCGCCGCCGTCGCCGCGGCGCCGGCGCCGGGCCCGGGCGGCGAGGCCGTCGTCAACGTCGGCGAGCTGCTCGCCGCGCTCACCACCGACGTCACGGTGCGCGCCGTGATCGGCGACCGATTCGACCGGCGGGAGGAGTTCGCGCGGGCGGTCGAGGAGGGAGGCAGGCTCATCACCAGGTTCAGCCTCGGCGACCTCTTCCCGTCGTCGAGGCTCCTGAGATTCCTCAGCAGGAAAGCGGGTCAGGCGATGGATCTCCACCGGAAGATGTTCGAGCTCATGGACTGCGCCATCAGGCAGCACGAGGAGCGCCGGGCGGCCGTGGCCTCCGCGCCGGATGGCACCGTGAAGGAGGAGGACGAGGGCATCCTTGGCGTGCTCCTGAGGATACACAAGGAAGGTGGCCTTGAGGTGCCCCTCACCATGGACATCGTCAAATCTCTCATTCTTGTAAGCAACAACTATTGGCAGTTTGGCACAACCAGTACACTTCCAAATAAAAATCATGCACGATCGATACATGTCGGTGCATCATGGCGTCGGAATTCAATTTGGCAGGACCTCTTCAGCGGCGGGAGCGACACGTCAGGGAGCACGCTGGAATGGGCCATGTCGGAGCTCATGAGGAACCCAAGAGCAATGGAGAAGGCGCAAGCCGAGGTGCGGAGCAAGCTCCATGGGAAGCCGTCGGTGATCGAGGACGACCTACGTGACCTTAATTACCTGAAGCTTGTCATCAAGGAGACTCTCAGGCTGCACCCGGTACTGCCATTGCTGTTGCCAAGGGAGTGCGCGGAGGACCGCGAGGTCATGGGCTACGACGTGCCCAAGGGCGCCACGGTGTTGGTGAACGCGTGGGCGATCGGCAGGGATCCCGAGTACTGGGACGACGCTGATGCGTTCAAGCCGGAGAGGTTTGAGGATGGCAAGATCGACTACAAGGGTACGGACTTCGAGTTCATACCATTTGGAGCTGGACGGAGGATGTGCCCCGGAACTTTATTTGCTCAAGCCGTCATGGAGCTTGCGCTTGCCTCCCTCCTCTACCACTTCGACTGGAAGCTTCCAGGTGGGATGAAGCCAAGCGAGCTGGACATGACGGAGAAGATGGGCATGGCAGTCAAAAGAAAGGACGATCTTTACCTTCGCCCTGTTGTTCGTGTGCCGGTGCCTCCACAGTCCACAGATAGCACCGTAAGTTTTTACACTTCATAGATGGCAGTCAGTTGACAATCACCAAATTAAATAACTAAGAGACCTTTTGTGGAGGTAACGAGACGTACTTTTTCCGTTTTCAAAATGTAATGTGTGATTTGTTACGTTGGCATCTCCAACATCATACTTTAATATATATTGATGTTGTAAGGTTATCATATTAAAGTTGTTGCAAATATGAATACATTGGTACTGAATTTGTATGACATAATAATATGAATTCTTCGAGTAATTGTTAATAAAAGTTTTGAAATTTTAAATCTTAGGTTGTGTGAGCACCTTCAAAAATAAAACCAGGCAGGGAGTACTAAAATTATAACTTTGATTCCTTTTACCCAGGTAAAAAAGGAAATAGCATCTCAGTCACTCAGTGCCAACATTGGGTATCATGTTAGGGCAAGTACATTGGTGTCGTCTAATAGGCGGTCTTATGCATTGACACGTAATCTTGAGACAATTCAACAGGTAACCTGTACAATAGGTTGTCCTATAATTGTCTGGTAGTGGTATATAATTCCTTAATTTGTGCATAAGAAAAATAAAATATTATGAGTTGCATGGCAACAATAACTCGTACAATGGTTGCTAAGCTGTCTCGTAGTCCTACAATTTAGCTCATGAGGTGGTTGTTTCGCGAAGCAATGACCTCTTTCTCTCTCCTCGCTCTCTCTCCTCCACATCATTAAAAATCCTACATGGCACTGCATGAGACGACCTATGAGACCGCTGACATGTAGCAATGTACCTACCCTTACAGTAACTACTCTTATCGAACATGCATTTCAAGGTACAGCTGCGCTGTTTCTCAGACGACCAATCGACATTTTTATGCAAAGCTAGTCAAAGTAGTTGGTCCACGAAGTGTAGTATATCGCTGAGCGGTAAGAATCAAGGTTGGAAGGGCCTACCGCCGTTCCGAGCTCGAAGGCGCTCGCGTATGGCAATCCTTCGTCCCTTTTCCAACTTCACAACTAGTGGTGCACTGGTTACAATTTCTTTCAACTTCCAATCCGGGATTATGCATTTTAGCAAGTCAATGTAGCATTATTTTGTTTTGCTTTCTCACGGCCGTGGAGAAGGGGGTCACTAGGTCAGGAGGACTCAGAAAGGGGATAAAATTTGCAGACAAGGTCGCAAAGAGAGAATCCAGAAGAAAAAAAACAAGGAGATGGCGAATGCGATTGGAACGAGGTAGTAGATTATCGATTGCGGAGTAGGTAAGGGCCAGGCTAGTGGATCAAACTATCAAAGGGATTTGGATTAGCCCTTTCATATGTGCCAACCTCTCCGTGGAATCGGGAGGAGCGGAACAAGTGCAAGACGGATTGACCAGAACGGAACGTGGTAGGGACGAACAACCAGGGAGGGAATGGATTGCACGGATGCCATTCCAGATTCCACATTGTTGCTCCTCTTCAGAGCAGTGGCATGCTCGGATGCAGTAAATGCACTGCAGGGCAAGGTGTGAGCACGGGGAGGAAGAAAAGGGTGAACTGGGCTGGGTCGGAAAAATTGAAGGAGAAGGTACACGCAAGGATGGAGGAGTGAGTTGGGCTGGGCCAAGGCGAGAAATAGAGAGAGAAACATGGATAGAGTCCAAATGAACTTTTGAATTTGGTTTTTATCTTTGTATTTTTAGATTTCAATTTTGGGATGTTGCATTCCACTAGGATACAAGTGTCAAAAAAAGATTAAGGACATAAGGAGAGAACTTATTGCTTGATTCAATATGCCAATATTGCATATGTGATCGTTGCCTATTTAATTATCTTCTCAAGGAAGTAAGGTATGCAAATGGTACGCAATTAATGTTTCTAAAACTAATGCCCTATTTGGCAGTTAGAGTTTATCCACACTGTTAGTTCCTTTAGTTCCTACCCTGTTTGGATCTAAGGATTAAAGCCATTAAAATAGATGAACAAATACCAAAATACTCCTAATCAATGCACAAAATCTGCATCCCAATAGGCAATAATGAGGGGCAGGGGGTGTCCTCCTGGACCTTTAGTCCCCTTTAGTCACCCCAAGGGACTAGATGACTAATTCCTTTAGTCCTCCATTTAGTCTCTCTGTTTAGAAGTTTAGGGATTAAAAGAGGTCAAAAGGATGGTTTCATAAAAGAGGCTAAAAAGAAGAAACTAAATTTTAGTCCCATGAAAACAAACAGAACCTTAACCACACAATTGCTAATATTAGTACAGAAGCAAAAAAAAAAACAGATGGTCATCCAACTATTGACCTATACGTATACAATATAAAATAATCAATACGGATATTCATATATCATTAATGTACACAAAAATAATCAATATGGATATGCACATATCATTCCAATTTTTTTTTCACGCGACGCACCAATCCCAGCCAGTTGCTACCACTTGATAGCCCTATTTAAATGATCTCTGCCTCTTCATTTTCCGTGACACCTATAGCAAGCACCATCGATCAAATCTATCTAGAGACAAAAGGCTTGTCGGTTTCCCCAAACCAAGCGACCATGAGGACCTGCATCCTCCTCATCGTAGTCATGCCCGGTGTTTATGCCATTGCCATGCCCATGGTGCTGTCAGATGATGATGGATACGTCCAAATTCCAGACATCAGCGACACCAGAGTCCAAGGCCTGGGCAAGTGGGCATTGCCTTCAACAAGGTGGTGCGCGGCAGGCAGAAGGGCTCGTCATGGTTCGACCTCATCATCAACGAATCGTTATCATAGTTCGATCTCATCATCAACGACGCAGGTTGTGTTCGCTTCAGCTTCTTTAACCGGCTACGATTGTGGCTGCTGCTGCTGCTGCCGCTGCATTCCCGAACGGTTGCAAGTTTAACCACCTATCTATCTAGTAGCAGGGACTGTTTTCTGACTGCCGCTATGTGCGTTTTGCTATAGAGCTGATGGTTAGCTGCTGAAGTTGCAGCCAAAATAATTTGTACCGAACAGTCTGATAGGCTGGCAAAAAAAGGCGAAGAAAAGGATGAAGTGAGTTGGTGGGCCGAAGGGAAGAAGAGAGGTCGGAGGAGTGGCCGGATATAATTGGGCTGGACCGGTGGGAGAGAAAAAGAGAAACATGGAGGTCAAATGAACTTTTGAATTTGATTTTTAGCTTTGCATTTTTGGATTTCATTTTTGGGATGTTGCATGTATACCACTTGGATAGCAGTGTTTCTCTACTATTATATTAATAATGATGCGCAGTTCTACTGGGTAATGAGGGGAAAAAGGATAGCAGTGTCACTAAAAGACTACGGACATATAAGGAGAGAATTTATTATATTCCTCGGTACAAATCTGTCAAGATTACATGATGGTTGCCTTTTTAATTTTCTCAATGAGGTAATGTAAATATATATGGAACGCAATTAATGTTGGCCTATTTGGCAAAGCTACTGCAATAGTTCCTAGAGTGACTCATAAAATGATTGCATGACGGTTGCCTATTTCATTTTTTTCCTCAAAAAATGATCTCCTGAAATGAACTATGCTAAGAGATAATTCTCCCAATTCACTTTTTCCATGGAGTTTATCCTAAATAGTCACTATATATTCACTTTTAGCCGCACATTCACTTACCTCGTCTCCCATACAAGCCGGTGTCCACCGAACAAGCCATAATAATATTCTTCCTAAAATAAAACAAAAATAGATTGCCATCCAGCTAGTAACCCGCTATAGGAAGAAATAATCAATTTGGATACATATAATCATTAATTTACACCAAATCAGATGGATACGTGTGTGAATCCAAATTAATATAAACTAGTCCATCAACCCGTGCCCGCACAGGCTAATATTTTTAAAAATTATTAAATTTGAAAATTATTTAGAAACTAAACTCCTAGTTAATAATCAAAATTGTTTGCCTATTACTCTCGCATTTTTTTCAATACTTCAACAAAATATTCATATAGATGTGTATTTATCTTTATCCAGTTGTGATTGGTTTTTAATTAGTAATTACTTTATATACTTTTTCATCCATATTCACACTTTTTTCATTTTGTATCGTACCTCCATACATTGTGTTTAGCATAAAATCAAAACTTTTCATCACTTCCTCACATCTATGTATAAATGGTATATATGGTGACACTCATGATGTGCATATACCTTAACAATATTTCTATATTAATAATGACATAAATAGGTAATTTAGAATCATATATTACTTTACTTCAGGATATTTTTGTAGGATGCACATGAACTTAATTAGATTAAGATCTAGATGTTTACTTTAGGTTATTTTTAATAATTATATACATGGATAACTTAGATACAAATTTAGAATGATATTTTAAGTTATGCTTTATAATGATATGCATGAGTAAATTGGATAAAAATTATGGGGTTACTTTAGATTATTTTTTATAATGGTAGAACTCGGTAATTTAGATATAGGTTTAGGATTTACTTTAGAATATTTTCATATTGATAGTGGTGCGTAACTTTTTTAAAAATATAATAGACCAATGACTATGATTATTAGAGTTTACAGGATTGATATTTTATTTTTTTAAGAATTTCTAGAATTTATATTTTTTTCCTAGCATGTGTCGTGAGAACTAATGCGGAGTCTCTAATGTAAAAACAATGAGGCCACGTTGCTACAAAACTATTACCTTGAGCTACCTCGACTTTCTTGTTAAATATTTGAATATAATACTTACATAGATATATACTTGTTATCTTCATCCGATGATAGATTTTAGTTAGTAATTACTCTATAACGTTTTTATCCACATTTATAATCTTTAACTTTTTATTTTACATCGCAGGTTTGCCCTTGAATTTGTTTATTGGACCCTAAGTTTGAGCTATAACTTTAATTTAGAAATTTATATTCTTATCACTTCCTTTATATCTTTATCAACAACGATTACACACATCATGCATATATACCTTAATTATTATATCATATATCAATAGTGTAAGAAATAAACAATTTAGAATCATATATTGATGTATATTTTAAGGTGATTTGCATTAAAATTTAGGATTACCTTATATTATTTTTAATAATGGCGTATGTGGGTAAGATAGATGCAAATTTAAGGGATTATTTTAAGCTATTTGTTAATTATTAGTTGTGGGAAATTTAGTTGCAAATTAGGAGGTTATTTTAAATTAAAAAAAATTCATTTTACTCCGCTCACCTATTTACTTTATCCACTTAACCCCCTAAGAAAAATTTAAGCCCGAGCTATTTCATTTGGTCCAATCTACCCCTAATTAGATTTCTCTTTTTTGTTTATTCGTGTACAAGTTGATTTTTAATTTAAAATTTTGTTAGTTTACTTATAACATGATGCTCTACTTTAAAAAAATACATTAACAATTTTTCATGATTAATTTCGTTACAACTATGTATATCAAAGATCAATTTTGTATTAAATATTTCTAACCTATGAAAATAATTATGAAAAATTCTTAGTATAATTTTTTAACATAAGGCATCATGTTTTGGGTCTACTCACAAAATTTGAACTCAAAATTCAATTTATGCACGAAGAAAAAAAACAGAGAAATCTAATTACTGGGTAGATTGGACCAAATAAAATAGTTTAGGGGAGTAAAGTAAGACTAAATTTTGTTCAGGGAGTTAAGCGGATAAAGTGAATATGTGAGGGGAGTAAAATTGACTTTCCCCTTTTAAATTATTTTTATAATGGTATAAATAGGTAATTTTGATGAAGATTAGGGGTTACTTTAGTTTATTTTATATAACGACAGATGTTGGTAATTTAGATATAAATTTAGGGGTTACTTTAGGCTATTTTCATAATGGCGTAGGTGGTTAATTTTTTAGAAAACATAATAGATCCAATGGCTATGATGATTTGAATCTACCGATGGTCGAATGAGTTTGCTTTTTTATGAGAATTTGTAGAATTTCTCTTTTTCTAGAGTGTCTATATAAAATTCTATGTGGCTTCACCTGGAGGCTTGAAAAGGAGACTCCGACCGCTTTCCACACCCCTAGCAAATTGCTCACACATCCATCGAATCTAGAAACAAAAGGCAGACTTGTTACTATGTGTTTGGTTCCAGGCATGGGATGGGACGGGATGGGACGGTCCATAAATATCCTAGTGTTTGGTTGTGAATTGTAGGGGACAGGGACATCCCGAATCGGGAATATACCCCAAATATGCGGGACAACCCCGTCCGGCAAAAACGAGCGGACGGGGTCATCCCGGTTCCTCGTCGCCTGTGCACGTGACCCGCGCGTGAAAAACGCTTCACCGCCCACCGCTCCCCTCCTCCCGTCTGCGGAAAAAAAACAGTGCCTGCTCCTCGAGCGGAAAAAAGCGGCGGCGCCGCGCACCGGCCATCTGGACGGTGTCCGCAGATCCGGGTCACTGGCCACCGCTCCGGATCCTCCTGGCTGCTCCGACTCCTCCTGGCTGGCACGCGCACTCCGCGGAGGTCTCGTACGCGGCCATACGCGCGGAGGCCTCGTACGCGGCCATACGTGCGGCGGCCGGCCTGGCTTGTGTCGTCACGGTCGGTCAGTTGCCACTGCCGGGAGCGGGAAGGCCGGTATCTGACGCGGCTGACTTGCTCCGTACTCGTCGCTACGCATAACGCCGGGTAGGTGACGGGCAGCTGTGAGATTTGTTTTGGTGCGACCATATTTATGCCCTCTTGAAACTCATGTTCAGATCCTGCTGTATTGGTAGCAACGATTGTGTTTGGATTTAGCGGAGTCTGCCAAGCAAAATCACGGGTGTGCCAAATATGTGTGCATTTCACAACTCAATTCATATGCAATATCACACAAATCCACCTTGTGCTATTCTCCTTGTATCTTGAAAGTATTATTACTCTCCTCTGTCTTTCTATCTTTTCTTGCTCCCTTACTGGATTATCTTAATTACCACCAATATGAAGCTAGCTTCTGCCATCGCAACCACAATTTCTGAATGAATACATTTGTGCAATAATGTCGGTATTGGTTACATGTGTGTGTGCAGTAGGATTCAATGTATTTTTGTGATGTGCTGGTAGTGGTTGGTGGTGTATATATATATAGTCCTAAATTCTTTGGTTATCAACAAACCAAAGTTGTTACTTGTACTGCTGCTGCATATATGTTGTTGTCAATGATGGCCATGGTTATTATTGAGTCTAGAAAACGTAAGCGAGCTACAAGGAGAGAAGGTATTACTTATGGGCCTATCGATGAAAGGGATAGGATGAGACTTGAATATCTAAACAACAAAATTTGGAAGGATGATATAGTTTGTGTAAACATGCTAAGACTCAATAAAGCCAAGTTCTTTCGATTTTGCAACCTATTCAGGGATCGTGGTTTGCTTGAAGATACCATCCATTGTTCTGTTGAGCAGCAAGTGGCAATGTTTCTAAATACTGTGGGGCACAACCTTAGGAACAGATTGGTTGGGACTAATTTTGATAGATCTGGAGAAACGGTCAGCCGTTATTTTAACAAGGTTCTTCGTGCTGTTGGTGAGCTACGAGGGGAATTAATTAGGCCACCGTCATTGGAAACTCCTACCAAAATTCTTGGAAACCACAGATGGGATCCTTACTTTAAGGATTGTATTGGAGCCATCGATGGTACACATGTAAGAGCCTCTGTTCCTAAGGATATGGAGTTATCCTTTCGTGGTAGGAAGTCATATGCCTCTCAAAATGTAATGGCTGCCGTAGATTTTGATCTCCGGTTCACCTATGTATTAGCTGGTTGGGAGGGGACAGCACATGATGCACTAGTATTACGAGATGCTTTGGAGCGTGAGAATGGACTTCGAGTGCCACAAGGTAATACACTAATAGCATATCAAATTCTCCATATGAATTGTTGATATAATAGAAATATGATCAAATTTCCATCACATTTTAGGGAAATTCTACCTAGTTGATGCCGGATATGGAGCAAAACCAGGATTCTTGCCCCCTTTTCGTGATGTTCGTTACCACTTGAATGAGTGGGGGAATAATCCTGTACAAAATGAGAAGGAGCTATTCAACCTTAGGCACTCATCTCTTCGTATCATAGTAGAGCGTGCATTTGGGTGTCTAAAGAGAAGATTCAAAATTCTAGATGATGCCACTCCTTTCTTTCCTTTCCCGACTCAAGTAGATATTGTTGTTGCTTGCTGCATCATTCACAATTGGGTCATACAAGATGGAATTGATGAGTTCTTCATGGAAGAAAATAATTTGCCAAGTTATAACCATGCTACAACATACAGTGGACAAGCAAGTGAGCATACCGAGATGGTTAATTTTAGGAAAAGCATTGCTGATCAGATGTGGGCAGACCGTCAAAACAACAATATTAATTAGTACCCACTAGTTTGTTGATGTATTTCAGTTTCGCAAGTATTTTTCTTGTTTTATTTGTGTTGTATGGACATATTGTTGCTATATTTCAGTTGTACGGACATGATAATATTTTTCATATTGATTATTGAGGAGGATGGAGTTGGATATAGTGTACTGACTTCTATAGTGTACTGGTTTGTGACTTCTTGTTTTCAAAGAAAAAACATTCATAAGTGTTGTGATTGTGCTGTGCTTGGTGGTTCCTGTTTATTAGCTCTTAGTTCTTCTTTGCAGCTTATTGTGATTGTGCTGTGCTTGGTGGTTAGTTTTTGTTATGTCAAAAAACTGTATGGCAAAAAATTGGACCAGAAGTGTTGTGCTTGCTAGCTGCATTTTAATTGATCTTTACATTTCTGAGGTGCTGTAAAATGTAAAATTTCAGAGGTTACTGCTGCATGCTTGTTATTGTCATTTGCATTATCAAATCTTAAGGATGTGTGATAAGCTTATTTACAATTGTATACCGTATATCGGTTGCTTTTCTGCTATATATCGTGAAGCTTTTACTTTTGACGTGTATTGCTAAATTGCTTGCCACTTATAATTTTTCTGATGCTCCAGAGAATATAGCTATGCTAACTGAAATGTACCACATGTGGCTTTGGTTATTTCAGGATTACGTACCACCAGCATCCTTCTCATGTGGCTATTGTTTATTGTGCAGTTGTAGTTCTCCTACTGATCTCGTTTCTTTTTTCATGATCTTTTTTATTGTGCCCTAGAATCATGGAAATATATGCAGCGAGCCAAGTGGTTTGTGCTGATTTGGACAGTATCATTCATGTGGGCTCTTTTGCATGAGTAGATTGCAGTAAAAAGGCTCAAGAGTTGGACAACCATGTTGAGGGACTGACATACGATACTTGCTGTTTTTTTTGTTCATGGCAGGCAATGGACGGCCATGTCGAGGGACTTGGGAAAGGTACTAGTGTGGCTGCCTGGACAGTGCCAATGTCCACTTTCATGCTGAAAAATCTTGCCAATGTGGTTGCTAGTGGTGTTAAAACAGGAAAGGGCTTCAAAAAGGTCTATTTTAATGCATGTGCTAGAGCTGTCAATGAAAAATTCAACACTACACTCAATGATGAGCAGATTAAGAATCATCTAAAGATATGGCAAAGAAAGTGGGCCAAGATAACAAGACTCAAGAGCTTGAGTGCATCTGGATTTGATGAAGATAACTACATCATCACCCTTGACGAGGAGCACTACAATGGCCATGTGCATGTAATCTAGTTTCTATCGTTTTGTGGTCTTGTTCTTATCATATTTTTCGTACTGATTTCTATTGCATTATAGGATCACAAGGCTGATGCTGAGTATTTAAACAAGCCTCTTGAGAACTATGCTGAGATGGAAACAATCTTTGGGAAGGATATGGCTACAGGCAAGTTTGCAAAGGATTCAAGTGCTCCTCTTGGTACAGAAGATGATGACACTGAAGATGGAGCTGCAAATGGTACAGGAGATGATCCTAGCAGTGCTTTTGAGGAAGGGGCAACATCTAATGCAAGACCTAACAAGAGGGCTAAGATTGTTGAAAGTGAAGAGGATGGACTGATTGGTGCATTCAACAAAGTTGGTGACAAGCTTGCCATGGCTATAATGCAGGTTGCTAAATCAAACAATGAGCTGCCAGAAGATCTCTTTGCTAAAGTGAATAGCCTTTCAGTTTCAGGCTTTAATGATCTTCAGATATCCACGTACTATGCTCATCTGGTGGCCAATCCTCTCACTGGTAAAGCTTTCTATGGCTTGCCATTTGAGCACCAGTTACATTGGATGGCTATGTTTGTTAGTGAGAGGTTCCCTGGACAGTAGGGTGCTTTTGGAACATACAACTAGTGATAGTGGTAAAGCTTTCTTTTACTAACTAGGCCATGTTTGTTACACCTGATAGTTGTAACATCTCTTTTGTCATATTTCTTTTGCTAACTGTGGCCTATCTTGTATGCCTTGAACTTTCTATTTTGTGTAAGGCATGAATTTGATGTAATGGAAGTATGGTAAATACCATCTGTATATGAATGTCATTTGATGGTAAATGAATTATATATGATTCGGACTATATATATTGTGTAACCAAAAAATTGAAATTTGTATTTATATCAAAAGGAAAGCTGCAATTATTGTTAGAAAGAAGGTATGAGAGGTAGGAGGTGAGGTAGGAGGTAATGTCACCGTATTTGTGCGGGAGGTTATCATAACCAGTTGTCCCTCGATCCAAACAGAAAACGGGATCGTCCCATCCCACGTTTATCCCTCAAATCAAACAAAAAATAGGGACACCCCTGTCCCTCTAACCAAACATGAAATAGTATCATCCCATCCCAGAAAATTGAAACGGGACCATCCCGTTCTACATTGTCTCCCATCCAAACGTATACTTAGTTTCCCTAAACCAAGCGGCCATGAGGACCTGCATCGTCCTCCTCATCGTAGCCATGGCTGCTGTTTACGCCATTGTCATGCCCACGGTTCTGTCTGATGCCGATGGATACGTCCAGATTCCAGACATCAATGGTACCAGAGCCCAAGGCCTGGGCAGGTGGGCGGTGTACTAGTACGACTCCAAGAACCACGCAAGAATTTTCTTCAACAAGGTGTTGCGCGGCAGGCGGATGGGCTCGTCATGGTTCGACCTCATCATCAACGGATCGATTTCGGACAGTATCTACAGAAATTACGAAGCGTCGCTGTATCAGTACGACAGGATGACCCAGCCCAAGCTCCTCTCCTTCACCGGGGCATAAGTTTGATGTGTATCGCACTAGATGCAAACTGTTTTGTATCTGTGGAATAAGTTTGATAGATGTGCTCGCATACATGTTTTGCCTAGATTTCGAAGATGTAAATCATAATATTGAAAATCGTAGCTTCTGTTGGCCTGAGTTTCATTTCGTTTATGTTATTAGGATCTGTTTGGTTGAGTTTTATCTGATGCTGATTTTCTATGGAAGCTGGTTCTCTGAGAGAGGTGATTCTGTGGCTGAAAGTGATTCTTTTTAATTCTCTAGCATAAACTCTTAAAAATTAGGATCGAGAATCACTTCACATAATCAGTTGAAGCTACTAGCTCCTAGCCTCTTGGTTCATTTCAGAAAATCGCTTCTCTCTGAACGAGTTTTATCTGATTCTGATTTTCTATGGAAGTTGATTCAGTGATTCTGTAGCTGAGAGTGATTCTTTTTAATTCTCTGACATAAACTCTTAAAAATTAGGATCGAGAATCACTTCACATAGTCAGCTGAAGCTACTAGCTCCCAGCCTCTTGATTCATTTCAGAAAATAGCTTCTCTCTGAAAAATTATTCAGGGAATCAGCTCTAGCTGCCAAACGCACCCTTGCTAACGAAGCATCAGATTTCAGACTTTCAGTTCTCCACATTTCAGTTTATCAACTTGACATAGGCTAAACGCATCATCAGGCTGTGCAGTTCAGTCGATGAGGATGGGGGCGGAGGAGGTGTACCCGCCGGCGCGCTCCCGGATGGCCGCGGGGATGTCGGCGCGGAGGACCTGCGCCCTGAACACCACGCCCTCGGGGTTGCCGTCCACCAGCTCGAGGACGCAGCCGTCACCGAGCCGGAGGCCGTTGTCCAACGCGAAGCCCCGCCACCCGGCCTCCAGGCGCTGGATCTGGCGGCCCCCCGTGAAGCGCATCTCCCAGGACCGGCCGCGCCACGTCACCGTCGCCGGCACCGTGGCATCCGGCAGGAACGGCGCCAGCGACCTGGGGACCACCTGTGCGGACAGTCAATGGAAAACTGAGGTCATTGGCCATTGGCCCATTTCGGCAGGACAGCATTGGACTATGGAGAGCCTCTGCAGAATTATTCAGAACATCATCAAGTTCTTATTTGACTACAATAACCTTGCTCCATCAAGAAATCAAACGCACCAAATTAGCTTGGCCATAGCCCATAAGATCCAGCGGCCATGAATGACAAATCGAGACACAACTAGTATGGTCAGATTGACATGCACCAGGCTAGGCTACTGCTTTTCAGGAAATGTGAGCAGAGCACGAGGAGCGAAGCAGCATACCACTTGAAACGGCGGGTGGACATGGGACTTGCACATGATGCATGTGAAGTATGGCTTCCCCAGGAGAGGCACGATCCTGGGCTGGATCGCGCCATCGACGCACGCCGTCTCCGACGCCGACTGCGGATCGGCTCTCTTTGGAGTGCCAGCATCTGATTCGGCATTCTTGTCTGCAGAGTTCATCACTACTGGTTCAACCTTGTGAAGCCGTGACTGCTACTTCAAGTAGTGGTTTAAGGTAGCCCTTCCCTCTCCTAACCTCCCAAGAAAGTGTATAAACATGCATGCTCGGAGCTCACAATACCTGCAACTGCAATGCCGCGGGGTCCCTGAGAGCAAGGGGTTGGAGTGCTAGAGTTGCTGGCCATTTGCCTCCGCCTGAATATAAATCGGGGGAAAAAAAGGATGGGGAGATTGGGTCTCTGGATCTTTCACCTTTGCTGAAGCCTGGAGGAAGGAGAATGAACCTTGGACTACCTGAGCCAGCTGCTGCAGAGTGCCAGCTCGCACGGCCGAAACAACGTCACACTGGCATACGCGCTTCTTTCTTCACGAGATAACAGTGGCACGGGTCACGACAAGGAAGGAATTCTGCGCAGCTTTTTATGTGTGTGTATGCAGCAAAGAAAAGGTATCAGGGGTTCCCTTTTCCCCCGTCTTGTGTACTTGATGCAATGGTCCTGTATGCTTTGCACCGGATTTACAAAATTACAACTTACAAGTGGATGAACTTCATCCAGTTTTGTGATGCATTGTAGTATTTGTGACATACTACTTGCAGCGTGCTGTTAAATGCTAACCACAATAATAGGAAGACTGCACAAAAAATATTTTTAAGAACATGCTAAGTATCAATGGGGCTGTAAGCATGAGCTGCAAAGCCTTTTTTTCAAAGTGGGCTGGATCCCATTTTTTTTTCCCGCTAAGATAAAACCTTGCTGGGCTAGGCCCAAACGGCTCGGATGCTAAGGCCCAGCGTGGTCCCCGGTGTCCGTCTTGCGTAGCCGCGGGAAAATCAGGTCTATTTCCCGCCGAAACACTCCCAATTTTCTCTCTCGCGCCGCCCCCTGCCCCCTCATTCTCCGACTCTCCATTCCCCTTCCCCGCCGCCGCCGCCCCCACCCGCTCCGTAATATCCAACTCCATATCGCTGGCCACCGACGCCGGCCGGGCGAGGATCCGGCTCCGCGCTCCCGACCCGTGACTGCGCCACCTCCGAGGCCTCATGGAGATCGTGCCCTCCCGCCGGCAGCTCGACGCCGCAGCCGCCGCCGGCAGCGGCGGCACTGGTGCCCTGCCGACCTACCGGGCGGCGCCACAGCTGGAGGTGCGGCTGGAGGAGTTCGAGCTCTTCGCCATCGACCGCCTCCGTGGTGCGTCCCTCTGCTCTCTTTATTGCAGAAGTTGTTCCCCGCGTTGCTTCCTTCGTTATTGCTCAGATCTGGCAAACGGGTTGGAGTGTGATGCGCTTCGCTGCGATGTGTTGGGCAGTTCTCAAGGGGATCTCGGATGGGCTCTCGCGGGGGAAGAGGCCGGAGGAGATGGAGAAGCTGGTGAGCGATTCTCCCTTGCTGTTCTATCATTTGGGGGACTAATTTGAGGAGCCGATTATATATGGAGCCTATTTCCGGCGACAATTTTTATTTTGTGCATAAGTTGGCGCAAGTTTTAGTGAATTAATTTGCAGCCTTGTGTAGGATTTGCACCTTGGTCTGAGTTGGGTTTTCTGAGGGAAAATGAGAATCACTAACTTAAGCTCTTCCGGATGTTAATGTTTTATGGCTTTTCGGAATCTCTAATTTATTTTGACTATTTGTTCATGTAAGAATGCCCTGTTAGGGTATATGTATCTTCTGGTTTTATGTCGCCTTAGCTCAGGGCCGAGCCGGCAAAAATCAAGGCCCTGTACCAAACTCTAAAATGAGGCCTACCTCCCTAAAAAATAGGACTATAAATAAGATATGATACATATCACAATAAGATATATCAAAAACCGTACCTATTGGACTCTTGCTTTCATAATCTTTACTTGAAGTGCTTCATTCTTTTAGTGTTCCTTGAAATGAAATCTTCAATGATATGTCCATGACCAAGTGATTGATTATCGGTGGACACTTGTGACTCTTTTCTAACAAATTTATCCATAGAACCCTTTTGAGATTGAGTTAAATCCTTTATTCTTTGTTTTTTCTTACGCTTTTAGTAACCAGATTCATACTTTCTAGATCGGTTTGCAGAAGACATGACTGGAATCTTGGATTGGAACACCAGATAATCCAGAACCAGAACAAAGATAACTGAACACCTAGATGGATCAATATTATATTAGTCATCACCCATCAACATTGATTAAAATATTGAAAATTAATCGGACCAGATTAGTATACTTGAAGCGATCGATCACAATTGACTGACCGATTGGCGAAAAGGAAGTCTTCTACAGTTGTATCGGTGCCGATCCCGATTCCCGACGCCGCGGACGCGCTGCGCACCGCCGGCACCGGCGATTGGCGAAAAGGAAGCAAGGCGCCAGGGCCACACGCCCACTCGCAGCACACCGGAGTCCGGAGCCGACACGCGTTGCGGCGGCTGTGCCACCAGCGACGTGACTGCACACCAGGGCCGACGCGGTCGACGGGTGACGCGTGACGGATGGACTCCTGTCTCCTGGCCTCCTGCGAACCTGCGCCTGCCGCCTATACCCTATTGTCCCTATAGAACCTGCGCTGGTTGGTGGCCCCCTCCAATTTGGGGGGCCTGTTCCATTGAACCGCTCGCACACCCTTTGGCTCGGCCCTGCCTTAGCTGTGATTTAACTTTTGTTAGAATTGTTGCCTTCTCCTCAGAATCAGATTGAAATTGGATAGCGTGGAATGTTTGGAAACTCTTGCTATGGATTTAGTGTTTGACTCTGATAATAGTACAATTTTTTAAAAGGATATGCCTTTTTTTTCCTTTGCACTTCAGGTCAGTGAGTTGTGGAAGACACACATGAGGCACCAGGATCCAGCAGAAACTTTGAACAAGGATATAATATCTCACTTTGTGCTCCGCCTAGTCTACTGCAGAACGTAAGATTAATATTCATATGTTCATATTAGGTGCGCTATATTAAGACTGATGGTTCCTTTTACCAACTTAATGACTAATGAGAAGCTGAATTTGATACACAACCCAGGGAAGAATTGCGAAAGTGGTTTCTCTCCATGGAGACTACACTTTTTCGGTACCGCTTTCGGCTTGAGACTTCTGAATCACAGGTAATTTCCTATCTATTAATCACAGAAGTACTACATCCATGCTTTAACTGTTGCTTGTTGCACATTATCTATTTCAGAAGAAGCTAATGACTGATTTTCAACTTCCTTACAAAGCATTGCCACGCTCAGAATTCGAGGTATAGACTATGGCCACTGATACTGAGGACTTTGACCTTGATGCTAACAATGTAGAACTGCAGTGTTTGTCCTTTTTTCCTGTTTGCTTAGTGAAGTAATGAATTTCTTGTTTTCATGCTTTAGGTTGTGAAAGACAAGTTGAGCCAAGTTGCACGTTCCATTGGTCAATCTGCAAATGGTACGCAGCATTTCTTATAACCACTTCTTTTCAATCAATTTATTGCAGATTAATTTTCCAACTGGATGTTAGGATCAGTTACAGAATAGTATGCTTCTTTTCTGTGATTCATATTTTTGTGGATTACCTAAGTGTTTAACATACTGAAACAGCAGATGTACCTTGTGACTGATTTGGACTCTTTCTAAAGGAAATGTGTTGTAATGTATAGAACAGTCATGTGAAACCATTATTATGTAGAGTAGATTGTTGTCTATTATTTGCACTCTCTTCTTGTACTGGAAGCTAAATTCACTTTCTCCCTTTTCTTTTTTGGCAGTTGAGTCTGTGTTCTTCAAGGTATGTACACATACCTTTTTAGCTCTTTATCTGTGTATCCATTTAAATTTTTGTTTTGTTCAAATAATAATTCGAATATTGTAATCCAATTAAGGTACCTTTTGAAGAAGTTCCTGATCTTGTTAGCAGCCGCCGAGTATTTCTTTCAAAAGGCTATGCTTATGTGGCGATGAGCCAGGTTTGCTCTGAGCATGAGAATCAAAGTTCCAATTATTAATTTGGTTGATGCTCTTTATGAACATGCCTGTATGATTTTCCAGGTGGTTTCCCTTGTGGTTACTCAATTCCGCTGCAATATCTCGAAGGCACTTGTTTTGACAAACAGGTACACTAATTTTACTTTGCTCAGTTCACGCGTAAAATGTTTTGGAACCCTGCTTACTTAATTCTCTGTTGGAGAGGTCTCTTGTGGCTTTAGATACGCCTACACTATTTTTTGTTAGTAAAGTATTTAATTCATATATGTTCTTGGGATAATAAGATCACATTTTTGAAAGTTTCAATACTTGCATTCGGTGACATTTTCTAATATCAGTTGGCATTAAGTTCAAAACTGAGGGCTTACTAGTCATTACTGTACAGAAAATGGATGGCAACTATTAAGGAACAAGAAAAGGACAGGTTGACGCCTGTGAGTACCACAGTACCAGTTACCAACTTTCTTTCAGAACTGATCTTTTTATATCTTATGTGATGCCTAATTTTGTTGTGACAGATTGTTGAAGCGTTAAGCAATGCGTATTTTGGACCTGATTACTCTCAGGTATGCTGTCTCACTTTTGCAGTTGTGCTTGATTTTCCTGATATTTAAGTACCTTTTCCTCTAGTGCTCTTGCTAACTGAAATTTGCTTGACTTGATTGGTTTCTTGCTTTATGCAGCCAAAGGATGCTGTCGAAATATCTCTAAAGGATATTGACCAACTGGCTAAAAGTTCTTTCCCTCTTTGTATGCGGCATATGCTAGATAAGGTGAGGCACCTTAAATCTTGTAGATATGCTTTTGCCTTGTCACCAGGTTGCTAAGTGTTTTCTTTTATTTTGCAGTTGAGAGAAAACCATCATCTGAAGCATGGGGGTAGAATGCAGTTTGGTCTTTTTCTTAAGGTAATAGTTAATTGAATTAGACTAAAACTTTGATCTACAAGCACCTAAAATGTCACACTAATTACATGTAAAAAATATGACCTAGGGTGCTGGACTAAAGTTGGAGGATGCCCTTGCATTCTGGAGAGCGGAATTTTCTCAGAAGGTACCTATCATTTGGTAGATAATGTAAACATATGTATTGTGTCATGCAAACATTTTATAGGAGTATGTCACTACCTTATTGCCTGTAGCATACCAGCAGTGCATGGAGCCAAACAGTCAATATGATCAAAGAAATGAAAAATTAAGCAATTAATTTTCCCTGACTTGAGAATGTAAGTTAATGCAGTTTCTAATTCCTCGTTGATGTTGTCTCTTCTTTGGATAATAAGGTTGGCTCTGAGCGGTTTGACAAGGAATATGCCTATAGCATCAGACATAATTATGGAAAAGAAGGAAAACGAACAGTAAGCCCCTCCTGCTACATGTGTAACTTGAATTTTACTGGAGTTATTACTTACTCTTACAAATGCTGCTCCAGGATTACACTCCATATTCATGTCAAAAGATCATTTCTGCAACACCTGGTGTTGGAGATCACCATGGATGCCCTTACCGACATTTTGGGTACAATCTCACCTGTAGTCTTCCCTATTGACAGTTACTAACAGAATAGATAAGTGCTTAATATTTTAATAGGTGCTCTAAACTTTTTGTTAACACTAAGCAGTTTGTATCTTCTCTTCCAGTCTTCCCTTTTGTTACTAAATACTCCTGAACTTTGAGGTGGAACTAAGGTTTCACTTGAAACCCAGAAATCTGAATGGAGCAAGAGCCCACCAAGTTTCAGTTTTTCTTATAAAAAAAACTGGACCTAACAAAAAAAGCTTAGCAAACCAAAAAAAAAGCAGCCAAAGGTAATTATGAATCAGAATTAACATTTTCTTTACTCATTAAGTGCACCTGGCCAGGTTGAACCAAATAGTACAATACTAAACTACCAAGCAGAGCAGTGAGATATGCTTTTGTAATTCTTGCCAGTATAGTTTCTTCTTGTCTCCTCGTCATACTTGTCCATGATATAGTTTCTTCCTTGATTATGGTCAATTCAAAACAGCATTCTGTTGTGAAGTTCACTTGCGATGCCAGTTTGTGACGTTGCAAGATAACCATAATGCTACCCTAGTTTGTACCAGATGCTTACTCCATGCATTTGCCTCTGTTTTACTGTACTTGCAGCGAAGAAAATTTGCGGGCAGCACTCAACAAAATGGGTGTTAGTGGGCATGCCTTGGAAGAGATAATGGATAAAGTGAAGAACAGGCATTACCAGGTGCTGTACTTTATTGCCATTAGCTTAACTGAGCAATATGCTATCCCTGAACTGACTGGTTCATCTGTCATAATGAATATACAGCTAGCTTGCACATTGACCTTTGAGGCAACACATGGTGTCTCCTGCGATTCTGGAATCAACCATCCAAATCAGTATTTCAGTGAAAGCCAGAGAGTTTTGCGAGCCAAAGTGAGTGTAGTAGATTATTATACACTTCACTGTTCTTCTTGTGCTTTGTTTGCTGTTTTTGACAAACTGAGTTAATATTCCAATTTAACACGTGGTTTAATGCACAGAACCAAACAGTGGAGAGCAAGTCAGCAACATAAATTGTATTGTAGCTGCAGAAAGCATCCATCAACAAAAGGTTACCAGGTCTGGACACCGCACAGCTTTTGCTTTACATTTTATCTCTACGGTTATGATTCTAATGTGCCATGATACACAGCATAGACATGTTGCACACCATTTGCTGTTTACGGCATATGTGATTCTACCTCTGCTGGATTCTCCCTTTTTTATGTGACTTCTGACAGTTCTACTGGATATTTTCTTTCCCTTGTTTTATTTTCATTTGAGAGCTGTTTCCCTTGTTTTATTGGAAGCACCTCATATCTGTTTGGTAAAATCCAGTGCATGCATGATTTGGAACTGTCCAAGAATTTAGCTTATTTTATGTGTTATATTTTGATTTGCCTCATCCAAGGTTGCGCCTTGTTACTGAATTTGTTTGCGTTGAATACTCACATCTTATCTTTAATGGAATTTTTATATTAAATTCAGGCAGCCTAGTGCTCCTGTCAGTTTGTAATTGTAATTGTAGAACAAGATTCATTCTGGATTCTTGGTAACAATAGCATAATTTCCGGACATCGAGTTTTCATCAAACATTTTACCTGTGATCTGGAGCACCACAAAAGAATTCATTCTTAATTTTCATGCATAAAATTTGAGCTTTTCTGCATTAGATGTACTATATGCCCACTTATAATTCCATATTACTGTCTTTTGCCCATACAGCAGGTCAGCGTCTAATAAAAGATTCATGCTTGATGCAATTATGTGATGGTTACTGGTTGTTGATCTTTGATGCTTAGCTGGAATCCTGTTGCTAGCTACCTGGTGTTTCCAAGCTCCAGTTGGTGGCTGTCATACTAGACAAGCCATGGTGCCACACTGTATACTAGAAGGGTTATCTAGTGCTGTGAACAGAAGCAGGTTAAGGCATACTTACGTGCAGTCGTGTAAATCTCGAGCGAATCGAGAAACATTGTAGCACAGTTTGTGCTGTGATGTTATGTTATTGCCAAAGCTTCTTTGAGTAGAAGAGAATTGCTTACTCTGATTTTGTCAATGTATCATGTGTGTAGTTACCCGAGCTGAAGTGTTTGTCATGTAGTTTACCTATCGTTGTTATCTTAAGTAGGTCGTCAAAGTATAGTTGGACATGTAACAAATTACTAGGAACTCTTTTCCGTAGCTCTTGTACGAGCTTACTCATTTTGCCTTTCCTTGTTTTGGAGGCAAAGGTACAACTTTGACATTTATAATTTACTCGTTTTTTCCAGTTTGTAGAAAGTAATTTATAAGCGATTTATGTACAAGTAACTTAGTGAGTCTGTTTTGAGTTCATGTAAAATTTGATATTTCAAATTGCTGGTGTCATCTTTGCTGCAGTATGTTAGTAAAAGCAAATTGTGCTAAATGACGGAAGATTGTGAATTGTATCTGTATGTTCACGGTTTAAGTACAGCCAGTGATTTAGAGCAAGTACTGTAATAGGTTTATGACCTTTATCGCAGTTTTACACGTTGGGGAAAGAGAAAAAAGAGGAGGATGGGCTCACACGAGTATGCCTAGCTCGAAATTCAAAGAGTACATGAAGACGGATTAGACAGAGAAAAAGAAAAGAAAACGTGATCCACTGAAAACGCAATATTAGAGATATCTCATATTAGTTGTCCGTAGTGGTACCTCTAAATGATTTGATGCATGTAATAATTCATTATTATAAGGTTTCATGTGCATTTGCTTTTGTGCTTGAACCTTGGCGGTTAAAGCCTATGGGTAATCAATATGGTGATGATGTCTATAGATAATAGAGTCCTCTTCTTTATGCATGGATGTCAATGAATCTTCTCCACATGAGATGTTCACACACATTGCTATATGTACAACCTATTCATATCAGAAGTTAGGATTTTTTTGTTTGGCAGTAACGATTTTATAAGATTTTGAAAGCTAAATTGAAACACATTCCAAAACTAAATTACTGCATCCGAAGTTAAATATATGACATGAACTAATTAGCTTGTTCTAAGCATCATACATTTAAAGACGGAGAGAGTATATATATTGATTTTGAAAAATCCTGTTCACGTTATTACAATGTTTGAAACAATGTTTAAACATCAATCATTGTGAAGGTCTTATACATTAATTATTACATGCTTATAACATATCATACATGTCAAAAGTAAAAGAAATATTAGGCTAAACTGATAAAACTTAGATGGGCATAGATATTACCTAATCTTTAAGAGGATTTTTATAATGATTGGAAAAATTGAGAGCCGTCCATCTAGAAAAATCATGCGATGGAAAGGTAGGAAGTACCTAAAGATACCTAGAGAAAAATACCAAAAAGTACCAAGTAGGTAAGATCAAGTAAAAAAAATAGTGGCACCAATACTAATTTAATTTATTTTTAAATTACATTCCTCTCATCAATGGCTATAAAAAATTCGGATGTGCTAGCGCCCAGACATCCGATAAATTATTTTTGATCGGATGCTCCGTCGCAACATCAAAAAATAACTATAAAAATATCAAAAATCAACACTTGCAACATGGAAATAGATGAAACATCTGAAATATACAGTTGCAACAAATGTGTGAAATATATGCAACATCCAGATAGAACATTTGCAACCTAAAAACACTTGATACAACAGAAGACTGAAACATATGAAATGTTTTAGAACATATTGTTGCAACATATTTGTTGAACATGTGCAACATCCAGATCAAATGCTTGCAACAAATACTTCTGGGAACAAATGAAATATTTCGAACAAAACTCTTGCAACATGCCTCTGCAACATATGCAATATCTCCCGATCTACTTTTACAACATCCATATGATTCAACTGTAACACACCTCTGGAAAGTCTGAAACAATTTGCAACATAGGGGGGGAGAGAGAGCCTGGCGCGGGGAATGCCGGATCTGCGGTGATTGGATCTTGGTCATCCCTCCACCCCGCACGCGAGCTGCTGCCGCCCCCTCCTTATCACGGCGGTCTACGACGCCGCCGACTTCTCTCGCATCAACGTCAGGCTTGTGAATGTGTCCTCCAGCGCCGCCGTCGCGCGGCTGGACGGGCTCAGCAGCAGCACCCACTTGGGCGCGGTTGGCGGCCTGGTCTGCCTCGTCGGCGCCGGCAGCGACAGAGCCGCCGTCTGCGTCCTCGATCCAACCACCGGTGCAGCGACCGACATCGAAGGGTGGCTCGGGCAGGGCGGACCCGGGCGCCCTGGCGCTAGCGTCTTGGATCCATCGGAGTCGCCGAACATCGTCACCAGATCCGGGCCGGATTCCCGCGGGGAAGGAGGTGGAAGAAGGGGGGGAGTGGGGCGTTCGGCCTGCGGGGAAGTAGGCGGGGGAGCGGGGTGGCGGGCGCTAGGATGTGGGAATGGGGAGAGAAAAGAACGGTGGGAATGGATAAAGCCGATCGAGATAGGAAGCGTGAGAAATTTTTGTTGAGCAATATCCGACACGTGCGGACGTAAGAAGCGTAGCATTACTGTAAAAAATTTAAAGAAAAAAGTACCCGGAAGTATCCACTGGTATTAAAAATTAACAGATTAAACTCAATTTTTAAGTGTGGACAACATTTATTATCAAGATGAGGATCATATATACGATCCTACCAACCTCATGCATGGGATCGTGTATAACTCCCACACATTATTATAATACAAATGAAATCAAAATTCACGGTGGTTTAATATAGTTTGAGCTTTATAAAATCTTATCTTATGACAATGGGATCCTAAATACATATCGAGATCTGAAAAACCATAATCTTGTAATTGATGGTACAACTAGTTCGTGCTCAAATCGTTTCCTGCCACCAGTCCACTACACAGTGAGACGATGATGCCGTTTGCATCTGGATCTGGATGGGTGGTTGACTTCTTTGATTGCCTCCCAGATTCGGTTTAAGGACTGCCCATCTTTCCATTGTTATTTCGCAAATATGAATGCCCATATCTCCATAAACAGATAGTAGAGCACCCACGTGTTCTTGTCCCTCCGTCGATACCAGGAGAGATAATTTCCCAGATGAGTCGCTGGATTCGGATGGAATACGCATAAAAACAAATTCGGATAGCACTATTTACCATGTTTTAATTCAAATTTGACTACGAATATGAATCATATTGGATACGAATACAAAACGAATAGTGCAAATCCAGATTCGCATTCGGATACTTACTCGACTTGGAAGTTGGAACGTAGCGTCATATCGAGTATCAATTTATTTTATTGATAGTTTCATAGTAGATAAAAAAATCATGCTACAAGTATTAGTATTATGAGGATAGCACACAACAGATAGTTTATTGAAAATAATATATTTATTAATAAATATTTCAATAATTAAATATATATCAAATGAATATCATCTAAATAAATAATTCCATAAATATATAAATTATTTAATAAGAAATAAGTACATTAATACATATAAATATAATTTATTCATGAAATAAAATAGGATAATGTATTTAAAATTAATATGATTAGCCACATTAAAATTAATTAAACATTATCATTATTCACTATATATCACTAGTAATATTAGACTAACATAATTAGTCATTTGTCAAATAGATAACCTTTTAATACTTGAAATGGTGTACACAATTACTTTATCAGTAATACTAAAGTTAACATCATTTATCATTAGTAATTAGTCATAGAAATAAGTTTTAGATGATTTCATGGGGTACTTTACTCTTCGCGAATACGGATAGTATTGGATATTTCACTTTTTGTCGAATACGAATCTTTAATCGGATAGAGAAAAATATTGAAATCGAATTCAGATATATCCATTTGACATTCATATTAAAATCGAATACGAATGCGGATATCCATATTAACATTTTAGACAGATACGAATACGAATAATTCGGATTTCCAGACATCCATATTCATCCCTAGTCGCCCATGCTGAACAATATCATCCGATTGAATTTTGTGTCAGAATGATTAAAATCCACTGTCTAGGTTCAATTTTAACAAATTGTTCTGTGCCTTGTCAAGCAATTACTTGCTTGATTATTCTTAATGAAATGCTTGTCCAGGTAAGTTATGTAAAAAGGCAATTACTTGTTTTTACTCTCTCCATATATGTTTATAAGGCATGGCATGGCTGTCACGGTCTTCCAAATAACACTTTGACTATTCATTTATTTTTATTATATTTTTTATGGTTATAAACTTATTTATAATTATTGTAGAGTATATTTGATTACGAATCCAACCATATAAAGTTTACATTATAAAAATAAAAAATTAATAGTTAAATTATTGTTCAAAGATTGCAAAGTTTGAATCTTGAGGGAGTAGTTTTGTTCGCAGTTGGTAATATTTAAAAAACATGGTGATGAATACAAGGCATTGTTTTGTATTTTCATTTGTCATGGTACACCGTGGGAATGAAGTTCTAGACTAATCGAAGTACAATTAATTAGTTTGTTACAGGGGGAAGGTACATTTACTTGACTAGCAAAATTTCAATTTAATAAGTAATGCAATACATTTTCAATTAGCTGTTGCCAACATCTATGGCTGAGCAGAGCTGAACGCCGCTTTGATGTGGAGTGCATTAGTAACAATGACGCTAAGCTAGTCACTGGGCTTTGTACATGAGAAGGTACTATCCACCCATTCATTATTCAGATGCGCATCTTCATCTGTAAACCCAAAAATCTTATGCGAGAATTGCTGCAACTCCATGTCTGCAGTATGCATCTGCCACGGCTTCATCCTTGGCAGGCTCAAAATTTCGGTCTTTTCTATAGTGACCGAAATTACTCAACAAAAGACAAACTTTTTAGTCTAAATTTCAGCCGAAATTTCGTGAAATTCGGTGTTTTCGACGAGGACCGAAAAAAATTCAAAAAAACGAAATTCTAATCCCGGTCCTTGGTAACCCAGTTGTAAAAGCCACATCAACGCTCCGAAACTTGTCGGCACGGACGGGCGACGGGCATATACCATCGCCCCAATCCACCTGCATCAAATCTGAAGCAAACAATAGTATCCGGTTGGAGTACCGTTCCACATGAAGAAATAGTCAACGTGCAGAGATCTGGAGCAAAGCCTCCGACGGCCTATAAATTACAGACGGCATGGTGCGGCGCCTCTCATCGAGGACGACGACGGAAAAATAGTGGAAATGGCCATCACCAAGGACAGCAAGGAGCTGCTCCAGGCGCAGCTCGAGCTCTGGCACCACGCCTTCGGCTACGTCAAATCCATGGCGCTCGCCGTCGCCCTCGACCTCGGCATCGCCGACGCCATCCACCGCCACGGCGGCGCCGCTACCCTCTCCCAGATACTCGCCGAGGCCAAGCTCAGCCCCTGCAAGCTTCACGGCCTGCGCCGCCTCATGCGCGCGCTCACCGTCGCGGGCACGTTTACCATTGCCACCTCGTCCGGACACGGCGGCGACGACGAAGACATCTACGAGCTAACGCCGGCGTCCCGCCTCCTCATCAGCGACGATGTCGCCGGCGACGATGGCGAGCCGAGCCTGTCCCCTGTCCTGAGCCTGGTGCTCAACCCGTTCCGCGTCTCGCCGCTCGGCATGGGCATCGGCGCGTGGTTCCGGCAGGGGGACCAGCCGGGCGTGGCCCCGTTCGCGGTGGCGCACGGCAAGAATATGTGGGAGATGGCGGCGCGCAAGCCCGCGTTCAACGCGCTGGTCAACGACGCCATGGCCGCGGACAGCCGCTTCCTCATGCGGATCGTCCTCAGGGAGTGCGCCGAGGTGTTCCACGGGGTAAGCTCGCTGGTCGACGTCGCCGGCGGGCTCGGCGGCGCCGCCACCTCCATCGCCAAGGCGTTCCCGGAGCTGAGGTGCAGCGTGCTGGATCTTCCTCACGTGGTTGCCAACGCTCCGTCTGGCGGCAACGTGCAGTTTGTTGCGGGCGACATGTTTCAGAGCATCCCGCAGGCAGATGCTGTCTTTCTCAAGGTAAATGGCACTGAAATCGATCCATGCACCATGCTACACAAACAAAACATGACCCCCAAAACAAAAGTATACAGTGTAGAAATTTCGGTACACCTAGAACCATTAATTTAACATAAAAATAAGATGTCAAGATATACACTGACAAGAAGAGATAGTGTCATTCGCATACTATGCATCTGTGACGTAACTGGAGTCATCTTGTAGCTCACTTGGTTGAGGGTTACTTGCAGAGGGGAATTTCGATGTCTATTTTCTTCTTAATATAAATCCACATAATTTCTCATTTTTTAGCTAAATTCACAATACTCGGATGAACATCAAATACTTTAATGCAAATTTTATTTTAGTGGATTTTGCATGACTGGGGCGATGATGAGTGTATCAAGATTTTGAAGAATTGCAAGCAAGCTATACCTTCAAGAGATAAAGGAGGAAAGGTGATAATCATAGATATGGTTGTTGGATCAGAATCTTCAGACACTAGGCACCTGGAGACACAAGTTTTGTATGATCTTCTTATTATGGGCATCAATGGTGTCGAGCGAGATGAGCAAGAGTGGAAGAAGATTTTCCTTGAAGCGGGATTCAATGATTACAAAATTATGTCGATTCTTGGTGTCCGATCGATTATTGAACTCTATCCATGAGAGCTCACCGAACAAGCCCGTCTATGATTATCTACTATAGTGGACTAAATATGAAGGCATGAATTTGTAAGAGAACATTCATATATAAGGCCCTCAATCTTTCAAATATAAATGCAGCATATTTGAAAAATAATCTAGATTTCCTTGTAAGGCTTTCTTATAGCAAAACATTTCATGCTCCACGCGTGTGCTCACTAGCGCATGCATATTTGCTACTATCTGACAAGGGACGAAGTCGTTTACGTCTAACACTGGCCTCGGTAGCAAAACCGTCTCTCGTTCTGATGGAGTCTGGTGCAGCCCAACCCCTTCCGCATCTCACCCGCTCCGCATGGTCATTCGTGCGTGTGATTCCAGTAGGACCACCTGGACATGGCTCTGTTCGCCTCAGCACACGGCAAGAACATGTAGGCAGAGGGCTGTGTGCAAGCCCACCTTCAATATGCTGTGCAACGATGCAATGGATGCAATTATCGCTTCTTGATGCGGATCGTGCTTAGGGAGTGCATTAAGATCTTCAGGAAAGCTGACTAGCTCATTTTTGTCGCTAGCTGGCTTGAACTTGGACCGGCCTCGAAAAACAAGATCATTGAAGCTTTAAGTAGTATCAAGCAATTCCAAATCTTTCTCTTTTTTCAGACTCCATTTTGTTTGTCCGTTCCCTTTAAAAGATATGCACTAAAATATCTCAAAGTAAAAGCTACATACAACAAATTGTAACCACAATGCATGAATTATATGATTCTTATTCCACCAACTAAACTAGAAATTCCATGCCATATATACCCTAAATCACAAATTCAGCACATTCAACTAACTATGCATGTTACAACCACATGCAAAATCTAAATTGTCCGTCAACTAAACCTCTGACCTACAAATATCCATTGACTCAAATGTTGAAATCCATCCCTTAATGTAGGCCACCTAAACACCCCAACATCTATGTAGTCAATGTAGAAAAATGAGGATTTGGAGGTACCTTCCTAAGTTCACCTAGAGCAATTTCTTCAAAAATCTCACCCCAAATCCCCAAAATTTGGGGTGGATTTGGGGAGGACGACAACTGGCTCGAAGCGGAGGAAGACATGTAGAGAAGCCTAGGCTCGGTATTTGGGGTATAAATGGTGTGGAAATTTTTTGTACCGCCCAATCAACTAAAGAAGGTCAGATATTTATTCGAATCCATTTCCCAGGTATCTAGATGTTTTTTGGATAATGGATTAGAAGTTAAAAATTTTATTCGGATATTGGATTCAGAAGAAGGATAATATCTGTTGGGTATCATATATATCCAGTCGGATAATCCGGATACAAAATTTGGATAGCTGGTTGATACCAATTATGCCTAGCTTGCGGGCCCAGCTTAAAGGCCCAAAAGGACCATTTCTTATTTTCTCCTTATAAAGTATTTATAAGTTCAAATAAGGGGGCAAGATATGGTAGATAGGTCTAATGGCAAACATGTGGAGGGGGCAATGATGTTGCATCTGTTTCTAATCCTGTACCACCTCAGATCCCATCTAATAGTACATCGGCAACACCCACAGCGGGGCCTCAGTATGGCATGCCGTTGAACTACTTTGTGGGACAATCACCTCCACCTCGATCTGGTCAGTATCAACCGGTCAGACCACACGGTCTAACCGATCTGACCGGTTAGGGTGCTTTGGTCCCGTATGTGTCGTCTCCTGAGCCTATAGCTGTTGTACCTCCTGTTTAGGCTGTCTCTGGTCGATCTGTTGAGATTCCTGGAGTTTTAAATCCATATCCAGCAGCAGCTTATAGCACTCCACCTGTGGTGCCTTTTGGGTTGGATAGTTCATATGGTTCCATGCCTAATTCCCAATTCAATAGCCGTTTGCAATAGAATGTTCATAGTCCACCTATACGACAGAATGTGTTGCAATCGAATGCTGTTACACCACAATTGCCTCCGCCAACCACTATTCAAGAAGTTCTGGATAGGTTTCATGCCAATCTTGCTAAGAAAATGAAGGAAGATTATGGAATAGAGGTGAAGCGTAAAACTCGTACCTATCAAAAGCTGTATCCTTTGAGTTTTGATTTGGCTCCTTATCCTTCTGGTTGGCGTTGTCCTGAATTTGTGAAGTTTTGTGGGGATGATGGCAAAACCACTTGGGAGCATGTTAGCCAATATCTTGCTCAAATAGGAGAAGCTGGTTCTGTAGAAGAATTAAAAGTACGGTTATTTTCTTTATCTTTAACTGGAATCACTTTTTCGCGGTTTGCTTCGTTACCTATTAATTCTATTCATATTTGGGAGCAATTAGAACAGAAATTTCATGACCACTTTTATAGTGGAGATGATGAGTTGAGATTGAGTCATTTAACATCGGTTAAGCAAAAGCCATATGAGCCTGCTGCTGATTATATCAGAAGGTTCAGAGATGTAAAAAACCGTTGTTATAGTCTTGTCATCTCCGAGAGGGATCTTGCTGAATTAGCTTTTAATAGATTGCATCCCATATTAGAGATAAATTGGAGGGTCATGAATTTGCTAATATTACCAAGGTCTTACAAAGAGCTTTAGCTCAGGAAAGCTAAGCTAAAGATAGTCGGCTCAAATCTGATCGTCCCAACATGCATATGTTAGATCATGATTCCTCGGACGATGAGAGTAATGATGTCCTAGCTACTGAATTTGTATTGCCCCACAAGGGTAAACCTGGTACTTGTGCTTCTCTCAAGCCGGTCCAAAAGAATCAGCAAGAAGATATGAAATTTACTTTTGATGTAGCCAAGTGCGATAGGATTTTTGACGAATTGCTTAAACTTGGGCATCTGAAAATTTCTCATACTATGCCTCCGTTTGAAGAGTTGAAGAGGAAAGCATATTGCAAGTTTGATAATACTTTCTCAGACGCCACTAATGATTGCAACGTGTTTCGCCAGCAAATACAATCAACCATTAATGAAGGTCATTTGACTTTTCATGAAATGCAAGTTGATCAAAATCCTTTTCCAGTGAATACTCTTGAGTTGACAAATCCCAAAGTACTAATTCAGCCGGATCAAGCCGAAAAGGCTAAAGGGAAGAATGTGATTATTGGTGAAGAAAGGCCTGAGAAAAAGGTACCTCAAGTCACAGCAAAGACTTCTATGCTTGGGGGGTAAGGAAAAAATAAGGCTACCGGTTTTGCACAGACCGGTCTGACCGGTCATCCCAAAAAATCTGGAGCCAAGCAAAATCTGAAGAATAAGACAAAGCCAACTTTCAAGGATCTATTGGCCAAATATGAGAAGGAAGCATCTGGTCAGAAATAAGGGAGTCAGCACAATAAAGATAAAAATAAAAAATCATCTTGTTGTTGTGAATGTCATGCAAATCATGCTGCTACATCACATGCATCTTTTCGGCCGACTACACCATGGTCTTGGCCATACCCCTGCTATTATTCACCTCCTGATCATAAAGGTTTTTATATGCAACCATGTATTGCTTCATATTCTCTTCATATTCAAATTGTGGTTTATTGCAAAGACTGGTTGTTGCTAGTAATAATCTGGTTAAAAGTGCACCCTTTGTTACTAAAGGTGGTAAGAAAGACAACAAGAAAGATTCAAAATACTTGCAGTCGAGGTGGTGTCCCTCAAGCTTGAATCACACCCAAAAAAGGAGATTGCAAAGAATGCGGAAGCAAGAATCAATGGAACAGCAAGCAACGGCTATACCGGCAAGGTCAGTGGTTACCAAGCAGGTATGGAGGCCAAAGCAAGTTGTTTCTTGAATCAAGAGCAAGTTCATGGCCGATAAGACAATTATCACCCTTAGCAAAAAAAATATATGGCCGATGTTGTGATTGACATCGTCCTTAGGCACTTTTGGACCAGGAGATTATTTTCTGGCATGCAAGCTTTGCCAGAAAATAGGGGGGCATGTGTTGACGCTTAAAAGTGGTAGGACTTGGGAAATCTGGTCAAGCCTGTCCAAACCGATCTCCAACCGGTCAGACCGGTTTGTGAAAAGTTCCTAAAATGCAAATTGGACTTCACCATTGCGTAGATCTTGTCAAGTAGATCAAGATTTATATATAGAACGTCCGATTTAGAGTTCGGATGAGGAAGATACGGCCTTTGCAAGATCTGCACCCGAGCAGACCGGTCAGACTGGTTGCCAAGGCCGGTCTGACCGGTCTGGCTCTGTGTAAACCGAGTTGGAGTTGTATTTTAGCACAAGATTTGTTAGGGTTTCAACTCCTTAAGGGGCAAGACCTCCCCTCCCTATAAATATGAAGGGCCACGGCCGATTGAATAAGATCCAATCGACAAAAACATATCAATCTACTATTTTTGCATCTTTTACTTTTCCTCTTTGCCTTAGCTAACCTCCATCTTGTTGTTCTTCCTTCGTCTCGATGACGTCTAAAGGCGCTCTAGGTGGTCTGCCGATCCTAGAGAACTCTGTGTGTGCCTGCCCCGATAGGATCCTTCCCGGGTGAGCGTTCGAAGGTCTACCGTCGGCCTGCCCGACAACTGGTTAGACTGGTCCCTATAACCAGTCAGACCGGCCTGCGCCGAGGTCCTGCAGCGAGCCCCTCCGCGCGTTGCACGGTCGCGTGTGTTCGTGTGTTGGCCCGAAAAAACGTCAACACATGTATTAACTTAATGCCTGCTGCCTATTTTAGTGGGTTTTGCATGATTGGGGTGATGATGAGTGTGTCAAGATATTGAAGAATTGCAAGCAAGCCATTCCACAAAAGATGCAGGATGGAAGATAATAATCATAGATATGGTGGTTGGATCTGGTACACAGGACATCAAACATATAGATACGTAAATTACACAAAATGGTAGGTTTTGAGCACTCTCCGCTCCGGCAACGTGGGTTCAAGCATCTCGGCGTAGCTACTCCACTGCCTCGCTCCCCTCCGGATTATCGTTGTTTTAACACACGAACGGTGAAAAAATATATGAAAAATGGATCTTATATACTAGCAATACCTAGCATTTTGTGTAATTTACGTATCCATTTTGGACAAAAAATGGATCAGAAAACAAAATAGTGAAGTAAATAAGAATAATAGAACACACATGTACAAAACGGAGAACCCTTCATAGTACTAGTTATTAGCTTCTTTGTCCTCGTCTCCTTACGTCAACCAGATGGTGCCGACTGCCGAGCTCATGGAGGCCGGGCTTAAGTTGCAGTGCATGCTTATATTACTTACGTCTACGTGTTAGTTTGATGGCGCTTGGGCAGCAGCTAGGCAGCCAGCGTCGGGGCGTGAGGGGAGCAGCCTGACAGGGTCGAACCCCGGCTACCCGTGGATCAGGCGGGTCACTTGGTGCAGACGGAGCGGCGGGTCAGAAGCACCATTTGCAGGCCTACTCTGTTTTCTGTTACTACTGTTGTCTGCTGTCTAAACACGAGCTGAAAAAACTTAGCTCGCTTGTTAACGAAACACGACGAGCCGGGCCAAAACTGCAACCAACCGGGTGAGCTAACAAGCAACTAGCCAGCGCTCTGTCCTTGGTGCCGGAGCCGAGCAGAGGTGGGAAATCAAACAGGACATCCTGTACTCTCGCAAGGTCACCATTCATCAAGAGAGGAACACATTTAGCGCATCTGACGAACTTGAAGTGCACATGATACAGAGTGCACGGCATCACTTTCCCTGTCACTCAACTACTGTTTAGTAACCACGCACGCATGCGCTTACATCAGCAGCAGTTCTTGTTTTGTTTTGTGTTTGTAAACAGCCGTCGATCGGCAGACGGCAGCAGGTAGCGCTCGTCCGGACGATCAGTAGTACTTCCTCCAGTCGTCGGCCATGCGCTCGCGCCGGAGCCGCTCCTGCACCCTCGATATATACAAGGTGGCGAGGCGGTCCACGTCGGCGTCGCTGCCGCCGCCGGGCGCCACGCCGTTGACGGCGGCGGTGCCGGCATCGACCACATCCGTAGTGGCAGCGGCGGGTTGTTTCGCCTTGCTGCCGGCGGGCTGCTGGGCTGGCGCTGTGGCGGGTGCCACTGCCACCTGCGCCGGTTTCCGGGGGTAGAAGGGCATGGCCACCTTGTGCTTGATGCCTCTGGCGCGCTTGTAGAATCCGAAATCCATTGCTGTCTGTTTTGCAGACGTGCGAGAGATGAGCTGGTAGTAGTGCTGTTAGTTGGTTTGTGACTTTATGTGGTGTATGCTCGAGGTAACATATGTTCTTGACTATTTATAGCAGCTTCTGCCTTGCAAATGGCCCGGATTCTGCGCGTGCCACGTCTACCATGGACAACTCGCTCAAAGAGAGTTGAGGTGTGGACCTAGCTCCAGAGGCATGGTGTGCAGGACCAATACAATTCTCAATCGTATTGATCCTTATGCCATGATCGAGGCTCCCGATCTTTTAGTGGTATGCCTGAAAACTAATGCTAAAATCGTATGGAGAATTCTGAACAAAAGATAGACGTACTCTATACATAGGTATAAGCAATTATCAACACTGCACCTATACTGATGCAGATAACTCTGCTCTTTCAGTGACCAGTTGGGCATTGATCTCGTCTGAAGGTTTAGTGGTTTACTGTCCAATATATATTGCTGGTTCGCGTGCTGATGTGGAGAACCTGTTCGGCCACCGGAAATATCTTTGTACTGCAACTGCCAGGAATCAAGATCTTTGTAAGAATCGAGATCTTGTATTCATCTTTCCATGAAACGTCTATGCCCTTTCGAGATGTGCAGGTTCCTTTCCACGCCACATGCACTCTGATCCCAAGTCGTGTCAACGAGAAGCTTTCAACAGGCCACATTGCATCATTCAATTTCCAATGATCGAATAATCCTACTGCTTAGAACAGTTATTGTTCTTCCCTGTTGCAGTGCATGCAGTGCACCAGTAGTCCGCTCCTTACACTACATAGGACCTACAATATGTACACCTATGTTCCTCCTCATGCACATCATTGATGATCTCTTCTATATTCACCACTTGGTTCACTTGATACTCTTGTTTAGATATGGACAAGTCCGTCTAATCGACAAGTGTCGTCGTTCTTGATCCATGCATATCGCCTGCCAAGGGAATCCATTTATAAAAATAGTTAGGGAGCAAAGCAAGAACACGCATGTATACAGATCGATAAGATTGATGTCCTTGTTGGTAGAGAATAAAGAGGGAGGACGATTGATAGTAACGACTCCTCAAGTTGATGGTCTTTCTGCCTTAAGGAAGCTGGACAAAAGAACAGCATCATTCCTATAATCAAACGAGGCATCTACCTAGTTGCAACCTCTTTCGTTACCGAATTTGCCAAAGGGGAGAGAATCTGATAAAGGAAAAAAGTGAGCAGGAGGCTTGTTGCATATCCTATCTTGTTGGCGTGTCCATGGTATATTTTTGAGACATGGTTGGATATGGAGGCATTTAGATCCAAATACTTGAATGAATTTGTTATTAGGAAACTTGGAATTTTAATTAGATGCTACGAATTTATAAGAAAAATCATACGTTTCAAGGACACCCGGATGACTGTGATCTTGATGTTTGAGATGAATTGCAGACTGAGAAATAATTGCTTATATTCTTTGTCAAGACCCAGTGTGTTTTTTAGGATAATGAAACTGCCTCAAAAATATAGGAAAATTGGAGATGAAGATGACTTTAACTCGTCGAACCTTCTATAAAGTGAGTGTGTTTTAATGATTAAATCATATGTTGAGAACTATGAACAGATTTTCTGTTGACAAATCAAGGTAGTCACCTCGCACGTTCTCATTTTTTTATTTAATTTGGTTCTCTCGCTGCTGCCATTGACTCGTCGTGCTAGTGAAATGCATTGCTAAAAGAGGACTAATGGTAGGTAGGTTTCATTTGATGGAACCTGAATGAACATTTATATTTGAATCTCTGACTTTGGACGGGTGTTTACATTTCCAGCATATTATTGTTATCATAGGCTACGTGATTTGTCGGTCCAACCTCTCAAGGACTTTCTGAGGCATGGTGTGTATATGGTGCATGTTCGTATGAGTTTGTTTAGATATATCCAAAAGTTACATGAGTTTTTAGACTCCGAGTCTCAAATTAGGAAAAAAAAGAAAGCTAAAAAGACTGAGTTTCAAATTTCTTTCATGTCCCTGCTTCAAGCTTGCTACCTTGCTTTATCCATGTACAACAACAATCCTTCATACTTAGAACTCTTGACGCTAAAATCGTCCTACTGCTCTGCTAATCATTATCACGTAGAAATCGTACGGAGTCGATTTGGACAGTGACCTCAAGCACCTCAAATACTTCACCTTAGAACCCTGCACTGGAAATAGGGGCACCTCAACCATGGCCAAGCATGAAAGCCTGGATCCCAGAGCAACGCCTCCAACAAGGATATGACATTGAGTCGTCACCACTGCTCTTCCGGCTGGCCGGACCAGATTTTCACCCAGGAACTCCAAGAGAGGTGGTGCAAAAGTTGCTTTAACAATGCCTTCACGAAGGAAAACGCCATCCGCAGACGTCGTCATTGCCTTAGGTTAAAGAACCACAAACAGCTTTCGCTGGCGACTTCTGCTCCCCATTCGGTGCTGTCTTGAATGCAACGCAGACCTCCGGAGCCCGGACGGCGCAGAACCAACCCGAGAAACGGCAGAGCTGGCCACAAGAGCCTAGCGGAAGGCGGGCCGGGTACCACCCTGGGTAGAGGCTGTCGTCGTCGAGGATGGGCCCCCGGGCCGGGGACGCTTAGATCCGGGGCCAGGGGTGGCAGATCCGCCACCAGCGGCCGGCGGCGGACCATGGCGACGACCTAGGGTTTGCCAGGTGAAATGGGAGCCGCTGGCCGGTCGCCGACGGTTGCAGCGGCCGCCGCTATCACCACACCCCGCCGGTGCTGCCAGATCTGGGCGAGACCAGCTAGAGATGGGCGATTCTGCCCCGCCGCCGCCCTCCTAGCTGCCGCTCGGGCTTCCGGCGGTGGCGAGACGTGGGGGGAGGGAGATGGGGTGGCGGCGGTGGGATTTGGGGTCCGCCTGTGTCGCTCCTGAGGAGCGACGCGGGGGACGGGAGCGACGCCAGCTACTACTCTCAGGTAAGATGGAATCGGCCGATGGATTGTTTTCTGTTCACGGTTGCCATGTGTTATGCAAAGAAGGGTAAAGGAGCACTTATCTGTCGTATGCACTGACGGAGCACGGTGTGCGTGTTTACATGCATTGGGACTGGTGTGTGCTTGTACGAGCGTCTCCATTAGTACTATGTTTTGTCAAAGAAAAAGGGTCTGACTGAGATGCAAAAATTACAATCCGGATGCTACCGCGATTGTTTAAAAAATATGGCATACATGTGACAATAATCCATGTCACTGCCATTTCTACTTTTCATATTTGTCATTCTATTTCCTCCTAAGTCAATTGAACATAATCTCATTAGTAGGCATGGTCATGAACATCTCCCTTTGCTCCTTCTTCACAAATAGTTCAGACGCAATGTAATGTTCATTGCTATCATAGCCGGCTCCACAAGCAATCACAACCTCCACCACTTCATCAATAGAATATTTTCCATGTCTCTTCGAAGCATATTCATTCGCTGAACTTGCCATACTTGTTACTGCTTCTTGAATTAGGAGTGCATTCCCAGACTTCGCCTTCTTGCTACTTCCTTCAACCGGCCTTGCCAATCTCTTGCCACTTGCAGGTGGAGGAGAAATACCAATATCCTCCTCTTGTGTTTCAGGAATGAAAGCATCATCTTGTGGCTCAAAAATTGGTTGCCTTGTCTTGTGTCTCATCAACATTTTCTGTTGCTTCAACATTCACAACATGAGGAGACCAATGATCAATACCGGTAGTAGTGATGTTAGCAAAACACTTGGCTAATTCATCTTCATTCTCAAGGCCCTTCTTTTTAAACTTTCCACAACCCGGAATGTCCTGAAATAAGCAAAACAACACATATTATTATAAGTATTACCAACAAAACAACACATATTATTATAAGTATTACCAACAAAATTGACATATGCAAAACAAATATATCAAAATTTTTGAACCAACTTACAGCTCCAGTTTTTTTCCACCATTCATCATCCATAGCAATAGTCTTGTTTATAGGGTCCTAACCAGTCCCTGTTTGCCTCATCATTAGTTTCTTCCATACCTTGAAATCTTCCTTCAACTTGTCCCATTTATTCTTGATCAGACCCTTGGTAGCCACAACTCCGATCCTATCTTTTAACCCTTTCTCAACCTCAGCATAACCAAGTGCAGTTAAGTGTGTGTTTGGCCGATTTCCTTTTCCAACTTATTCGGCAAATAACATACAGAGCACCCGAATGTTCTTCGAGTTCCAATCAATTTCAGGCATCTATCCAACTCACAAATTTTATATTAGAAGGCATTAATCTACTTCACTTAAATGGTACTGTCCATATTTTTCTAATACAGACAACAAATAGAATCAATTTTGCATGTACTCTACTGTAATCTAGGATTGCAACAACAAATCATCTAATTTTGACTATGAAATGAACTAGGCATACAAAACAAATCAATTTTTGAGATCAAAACTGAAAAAACAAAAAAAATCACTATGTTGCTGCTCCTGTTGAAGTTCAGGCACCCACGGTTCAGGGCACCGGTCGCCGGAGGGGGTCCAGCAGCCGGCGGGGGTCAAGCGGCCAGCGGGAGGGGTAGCAGGTGGGGGAGAGGGGCACCAGATGGGAAAAACGAAAGGAGGACGGTCGGGGGTCGCCGTTTGGGAGGCCGGCGTGGACGACGATGGCCGACGGCGGGGGTAGACGGCGGCCATGGGGGATTGGCGGCGGCTAAACCCTAGGCGGCGGCGTCCCGTGGGCGCGAGGTAGAGGCGCGGGGAGGGGAGTCGCGGCGCGGGGAGGGGGTCTCAGGAGAAAATAGATGTGAATTGTTTTTTGTGTAATCGGTGGCATTAGTGGGTAATTACTCACCAACTTCATGAGGAGGTTCATATTGGGTGGTTTTGGAGCTGCAAAAGAGGTGCTCCAAAACTCCACTCTCATTTGCACTACTGATCCATGGAGTTGGCAGCTCCATGGAGTTTTGGAGCTGGGGTGTTTGGCTGGAAAATTGGCTGGAGTTGCTGGAGTTCAGCTCCAGAGCCATGCCAAACACCCCTATGCGTGCAATAAAATGGAAATTTGGCTACAAGTAGCAGTTGTACTATTTTGACAAAATTTGCGTGCGTAGTTACCCTAGGTGTACTAGTAATTTACGCGCGCCCATGCGCGCAGCTGAATGTATAAGTGAAACGTAAGTCAATGTCGATTAGGGTATATGATGAAGATGATACATTTTATTATAGATATAAATGTATACATATTGTAGAATACATTACAGAAGCTTATGATGTAGGTGACTATGTGCTGATACATATTTATGTAAAAGATTTCATATATAAAGACATACATAATAATATCCATATATATGGAGATGGTAGGATTGTCTCTCCATGTTGGAGTAGCAATAGGTTTCTAGATGCCAAATTACATTCTTGCTATGTAGTCATGGAATCATAATACAATCTTGATAGGCAGACATAATGTATAATAATACTTAGTTTGATGATAGCTGAGTCTAAAGGGCGGTGAATATTTTACAATGCAAGGTGAGTGATAGGATTATAGAGTACTTTTTAACACTACCGAAGTACTGGATGCAGCAGCACAAGGGTAACTGGCATCCTTGGGGGAATGGTTCTTGTCCTTGGGGGACCAGGGAATGGTTCTTGCCTTTTTCAGGTTCGTGAAGTGTGAACTATATAGGTGCAAACAGTAAGATAATGATAAGATGAAATCAATTAGCATATGGAATCAAATAGCATGAGTAGAGTGACACCAAATTGAAATAAGAAGATACCTTTATGAATATTTGGATTGTTACACTAGCATTTGTGTTTCCATTCATTGGTTCATGGTCCGAATCTGTAAGGTATGTAATCAGTAAAAAAAATGTACTGACTAAGAAATAATAATGAGTTTCTATTGGGACCAAAGAAGATAAGTTGTTTTGTTTGTACATACCCAGAGTCTTGTAATCATTAGGACCAAATGAAATGTCGAAGTTGTATCCACAGAAAGTTGTGTTCTTGTTTAGCGGCATGTTCCACATTTCCTCCGGTTCTTTTTTCTTCTGTTGTAAGGTAGAATAAGGAAAGAAGGTAAGTGTACCGTGTGAGTTGCTATGAATTATTGGTGTGGTGCATATTTTTTTTATCTATATGTGTTTGGGGGGGTAGAGGGGATTGTGAGTGCCTTACCTCTCACTTGCTCTTCAAAGGATTCTTTTACTACATAAGGATCCTCAAAAAAGGTCTGTTATGTAAAGTTGGAAATTATTAGAATTAAGTGGAGTTAGCTATATAATAATGAGATACTGTTGGCATCAAGTATCAGAGTGGTTATGCTTACCTGGATATATGTTACCTGATGAGTCATTGATGTTAGTTCCTATGGATGGGTCTTCTGCCCATTGTGTGATGTCGTTTTTTCCAGGCTCAATGTGAAGGCTTGTGTGGGAATGAATGAAGATTTTTGCCATGGTGATAAGGTAGACCTTAAATCCCGATAGTAGGAATTGTTGTTGTGCTTTGTGCATATCCAATGGCAGTACAAATTCCAGTGTCTTCATTAAAGTCGTAGCTCTGTATGTTGCAATAGGGCAGCAAAAGAGTATCAAGGGATTCTTTTACGGATGCTTGTGGAGGAATGCCTTCAATGTTAACTATGACCATGGTGTTGTATGGAATTTTCTGACAGCGGTATTGGTTTGTCCATAGTGAGAGACTAAGGACTAGAAAATATGGCTCTTGTACTGGTCAAGAACCCTCTCTAGGACCGGTTGGCCAACCGGTATTGACCAAGCGGTACCAGAAGGGGTCCCTCTAGTGCCGGATTGAAATAACCGTTACCAGAGGGTATTAAAAAATAAAAAAAATCGAATCCCCCCATCAGCCCCACCAGCTCCTCCTCCACCCCCGCCGCCCCTCCTCCCCCACCCCCACCGGCTATGGAAGGAGATCAAATTTGAGTTCGAAGAAAAATCTTGGAATTCAAGAACGAATATTGATTCCAACCCCGCCACCAGCTCCTCCTCCTCCTCCTCCCCCCACCGCCATCGGCTCCTCCTCCTCCCCCCACCACCACCGGCTCCTCCACCTCCAACCCCGCCGCCGGCCCCTCCTCCCCCACCCCGCCGGCTCCTCCTCCCCCCACAGTTGCCGGCTCCTCCTCCTCCAACCCCATCGTCGGCTCCTCCTCCTCCCCCCACCGCCGCCGGCTCCTCCACCTCCAACCGCACCGCCAACTCCACAGATCCGCCCCGCCGGCCCTGGCCCCGCCGCCGCCGTCCCGCTGCTGTGAGCGAGCTAGTGAGAGAGCTGAGGGAGAGGGAGAGAGGAAGAGGAGAGAGTGAGGAAAGGGAGAGAGTATTGAGAGAGGGAGAGAGAGGAAAGGGAGAAAGTGCTGAGGAAAGGGAGGGAGCGCTAAGGGCCGAGCAACGAGCACGGATAAGGACGGAGGAGCAGAGTGCGGGGAGGTTCCAAAAAAATCAAGTGTGGGTGGGCGTGTGGGATGGGGCTCTAGTACCGGATGGTGGTTCCATCCAGTACTTCCATCTGGTACTAGAGGGTACCGGATGGAGCCTCCACCCGGTACTAAATCTCTAGTACCGGATGGAGCCTCCACCCGGTACTAGAGGGCCTCCGAGGGCTCCCCACTTTGGAACCGGTACTAATGCTAACATTAGTATCAAGTCCAAATGTAACCGGTACTAAGGCTAGGGATGAGAGGTTAGTTTTCTAGTAGTGTTTTATGGTTCTATGAGACAAGACAGTTTCTTATATATGTGGTGTGGGGAAGTAGAGGATGAAATATGGTGGGAAATTTGCTATTTTGGTTGCCTAGGCTGATGCGCCACACTTGTTTTACACAGCTAGGTAGATGTCTTTTAGAAGGGGTTTAGCTCTGGATGGGTTTATCGGGCTGGCTATAAGAGCATTGGAAAGTTCTTGTTCTTTTTTCTTCATTTCTTCAGTGACTTCGACGTAGCAGACTTGCTGATCCAGTTGAGTGTTCTAGCAAGGAAAGAAAAATGTTATTGTGAGTACCTTTTTTTTTTGTTTTGCAACTTATATGCAATTTAAGAGATGAAACAAAACAAAATGTAAGATGCAGATGTGATATCTTTACCATAGTTGGTTTGAAGTTGGAACGCTGCTGTGTTGTTGAAGTACTGGTGCTGTTCTATCCTTGCGCACAGTTAAGCCCTCTGCCATAGAACAGTGTAATTTTAGAATAAAGGAAAATAATTGCTAAATGTAGCGTTGGTGAGTCAGTGAAATCTAGTTATCTTAATTTGACATAACAGAGTTGATGAAGCAGTCATGATTTCTTTGTTTGTGCAAGAGAGAAAGAGTGCATCTTTTTATATAAATTGTGGATACAATGGAGTATGAATCCTTTGGGTGAATTATTTAGAAAATAAAAATGATCAAAGCCGTATTGGATTCAGAATGGAAATAGATTTACTTAGCAAGATTATTTATTTATGCACTTCTGCAAGGAATCTCTACTTGTGCCTATAGGATCATAGGATATCTACTTAGAAAAATAATTTACATAGCTGTGTTATATGGACTATTGCAGTATTGCGACACCAATCAAATTCGGCATACCTGATCTGTCCTTATTGACGGAAATGGTGATTGCGCAGCTGCCGGCAATAGAGAAGGCGAACCCCACCTGTCCAGCGAGGCCTTGCAAAAGAAGATAAACCAGATCTAATTAGGAAACCTAGAGGAATTGCACTGTCAGACGGATTTAAATAAAAGGTAGCAAAATCAGAAGCAGGCTGCGCAAAAGATTAGATCGAATGGGGGAAAAAAGGAAGGCAGGAAGCAGAAGAGAAATAAGAAAGGGAGGAACCATCTGCATGGGTGGAAACACTGACAATGGACCCAAGTGTCATGCAAATCTCGCGGCTCAACACTGACAATGAACCCAAGTGTCATGTTTTGCATAGGCAATAGCTCCGATCTGAACTTCTACAAAAAGCAACCAAACATTCTTCAAAGAAAAGGCAACTATATTTGTTTTAGCAATGCCAAACCCTACCTCGACATCCTTAAGACTACATATATAGATAAAATAAATGTATCCACAGAAAGTATCAATTCACTGTAATTACGAAGAAACGTGAGAGGTTCATACATTAATATATATTTCCTATATGTGGAACTCCATCAATTGTATCTAGACATTCAAGTTGAAGAACCGTTCATCTTGACTTTTCTGGTCCAGAATTTGAAATGCAAGAAATATTGACACTGTAAATGGCTAGAAAATTTTCATTAAAAAATGGGAAGTAGAAGATGCATAAAATGGGATAAGAATCTGACATGCCAAACCAAACCATGAATCTGACATGCCAAACCAAGGGATGTTTTGCAGCTCGTACCTTTTGCTTCTCATCTCAGATAAGCATGTATCTGTGTGGCATGTGCATGAACTTGAGCAATTTGCTGCTGTACTGCATGGTTGACATCTATTATAAACTCATATTGCCGATTGTGGCATATCTCTGAAACCTGATTATCCACCTAGCTAAAAATGGATGCAGTTAGTACCCAAGGACTGCACAAGCACAACTGAGCCAAAATAAATACTGAGCAACTTCACTTGCAAAAATGGGATTCGCTGTACTTCCAAAAAAATTTTGATCTAAGATAAATACTAAAAAACTGCATATGAGAAAAGGAGCACTCTGTTTAACTAAGCAATAAAAGACAGAAGCTAACAGGAGAACAGAACATCACTAATCAAAAGGTGAACCACTACCTTTGAGCAAGAGCCCAGAAAATACACTAGCATTAATCTTCACATACTCGTGCTATAACAACGGAAGCAAATTTGATCAGAATGAATCCAACTCTATAAGAGCTGCTGGATGTGTAAAGTTAAAGAATGAGGCAAATTTTACTTCGCAGATGAACAGCACTACTCACTAATACCACAGTGTGGCCCTTTTTCAAACTCGCAGCATACATGAAAAAAGTATATGCATATATCAATAGGTGACCTGAACTCTTGCGAACTGTATAATCAAAAAGTGGATAAATAAACTATTGATTGAAAACTGTCCATGACCTTAGCTTTATATGAATGCTGACACTGTTTAAAGTAGCCCCGAGTTTCAGACAATGATGTGCAAGATGAAATATTAGCACTTGCATATTGGCAACAATGGCAAGGCACATAAATTAGTAACTGGGTTCGATATAATTAACCTACCAATGAGGCAACTGGTTCAGTCAGTATCTGAACTTTTGAAGATATCTCAGTAAAAGCTGATCATGGCCATAAGCACGCCCTGCACAGCCACACCTCCATGAATCTATAATCATAAACAATATTCAGATAATATCAGCATCCTGAGCCTACATCACCAATTAATTCGGATAAGAATATCTAAAATACCCTTGTTATGCAGTCCGAAACTCACAAACATCTGACATGTGCACATGACGTTGAGCGTTTTTGTAAGTACGCAATGTTTACACAATCAAAGTTCGAATCGGATCAGAATATCTACTATTAGCAAGTATGAACTGATAAGAAATCGAAATTGAAGGATTCTATGCACTTTGTTCGAAGTTCAATGCCAAGTTGAGCAGTAACAGACATTTGATCTGAATTTTTTTATCTTTCAATTGTAACTTTGCAGTGTATATGTGTTTTATTGTACTATCTCCGTCGACTTCATATCAGAAGAGGCATCAACAGCTTGGCTAGTGGATTGAGAAGAAACAGAATGAAAACATATAAGCATTTGCCAAACGGATCATCCGGGTTACAATTTTCAGTTTAAAATTTTTAATATAAACTCCCAGTTGGCATGTTAGTTGAAATTTGCTACATCCATTTATATGTTTATTATGTTTAAAAAGATAACCAGGCATCTCTGACATGGATGCCATTCAAAGAAATGGGATCCGAAGAATTTGATAGAATAAAACTAAGACAACAAATGAAGGCCTGTTTAACACACAACCTTGTTGCATCAATAATTTGTAACAACAAATGTGTTTCAAGGTGGCACCAGCATGCATATTGTACTTCAGGCATACATAATTGAAAGGTAACATACAAAGAAACACAGTGTGCCTTACCAAACTTGAGCAATTTCAGTGGAAGTAAGGAAGATTCCTTCGTGTGAACTTGTGAACCTATGGCTGTGTGGCGGAACCACCCAAATTAAACCGGCTTAAGTACGCTTAACCATCCTCTTATCCGTTAATCAGGTCAATACGCACTTAAACGGTGTAATCTGGTAGTCCGTCGGGTCAAGTCCGATTCAACCACTGAACATCTAAATCGAAACCATATGCACAAGTCTCACACGACGGTGAGAATGGATGATACAACAGGGCATTTCAGTTTACAAACATAGAGTACTCATTTAACTTACACACCGAGTACTGATTTCCATAAATAGAGTACACAGAGTTTTGAAATGAGTTGAAATTCGTAGCAGATTACAAATCAGAATTCTGAAATAAAACACAGCGGAAGTCTACACGATTAAACGCCAAAACAGGTACATGACGACATGAGTAGCCTGGCCTCATGTCATCCACCCGAGTACTCCTCACGCCGAGTTCGGGGACCACTCGACCGACCACCCCTCAGGTAGAGGTCGGCCGTCCCAAAAAAGTTGGCACTAAGCCCTGAAAAACAACAACAAAGCAAGGTTGAGTATACTAATACTCAGCAAAACTTACCTGACTATGGTATATACTTAGCCGACTCCTAGTATGAAAGGCTTTTGGCTGAGGGGTTTATTTTGCCAAAAAGCAACTAAGAGTATATACTACTTTCAAGTTTTAGCATCAAATTTATAGTTGAACTTAACCATTCTAGGTGAGCAACATTTGCAAAACTTTTCAAGGAAGAGTAGCAAGTAATTAGATAACAACATTCAGATCATTTCACCATTTCTTCCATTCCACTTCTTACTACGATGTGACCAAGAGATCAAGGTTCTCTTAACTGAGAGTGGCGGCGAATCGGTTTGATTTATAACCTTGCAAGGTGGACCTATACACCCATCATATGACAGGCCCCGTCGAGCCGCATATGACAAACGGTTCCCTTAAAGAGCGATAGCATTTGCGAACTCCTGTGCCCCTCGACTACTAATCCACACCGGTACATCCCTGGGCCAGCAATGAGTTACTGACTAATACACGAATAGGGAACAGAACCAACTCAATCTAGTATTGCGTAATAAGGTACTAGGTTTTACCAATTTCAACTACCTCTTACTTCCGGCAGGTGCATAGTATAGTTCAAACTTGATCAGCACAACCACAATAGACGGGCCTTAACTGACACGGATGGAGTATAACCAACATCACTGACTTCACCTCCTTTCTTCTTCGCCCGGTCTCCAACTTTTCTTCTTTTCAGATCCATTCCCGAGTAGTTTTTCATAACTGTCGAGAGATCCTATATCTCACGAGTGACAGGCAATCACTCGACTTCTATCGTTCCTAATTAAGCATGGCACTTCAATCGTTCTACCCATACTAGTATTCGAGCCTGGGAGTCCTAGAGATCATGCAACTAAGGTTTCATTCAACTCCTAGAAACCTAATGCATAAAAATTAGTACTCGACTAGACATGGTAGTTTTGAAATTAGGGGTTATGCTCCGAGGCTTGCCTTCAGAATCAGCCTTGGGCTCTTCCACTCTAGTTTAGATCTTGTGGTGCTTCCACTTGAAAGGCTTCGAGCTGCTCAATCTCGGACATGGTGACCAACTCGTAGAGACCATCCATTAGTGGGTTATCTACATGACAATGCATATGTATGAGTTGATGAAATACAAGATATATACATAGCATGCATTTTGAAAAGTGCAGCAGCTCAAAACATCGGATTAAAACTCAACGGAAAACACCAAGGCAAAGCGCTACCCATTCGACTACCTATTTCCCCTGAACAACTCGATGGAGGGATCCTCCGACTACTCGGATGACTACCCTGGCCACCTTCTTTGCATTCCAGCGTATCTCCCGACTACTCTTAGCCTTTAGAACAACTCGGCACACACCGCACCGACTACTAGTGGCCCCAAAACAACTTGGAACACACTCCTCTGACTACTTGTGGCTCCGAAACTCGAAACACATTGGCCAGCGATGTTGGCACACTGGCGTCATCGCGGTGGGGCTCTTGACTACCCGACCTACCTATTTGACACAAACTCTTCACTCAGGCACTACTCCCCGTCTACTTACTGCCCTGAAAAAACAAGCCTTAAGCCTACCAGCCACGGACAACAGTGGCTCTCTGGTGGCGAGCTCAGCTTTGGGCCAGGAAACTACCCGAAAACCCAAGAAAACGCAGCACAACGGACAGGAGCTCACCACGGTTCGATTCTACCTTCTAGTTGGAGAAGAAGGGGTTGGAAGGGTGGGAGTCGATGGTGAAGTGAGTTATGGAAGGTGATAGCACGGACGAGTGCTAGAACTCCACTCTCCGGCTCCAGATATCCTGGCGGCAAGGGAGCAGAGAGGCTAGCTGAGAGTGTTGGCTAGGTGGGGGCGGGGCGCGTTGGAAACAATGGAACAGAGCTTGCGGGTGTGGCCGGTGAGAGGAAGAGCTTGCTCTGTTCTAGTTCTTGGTCGTGGAAGGGAAGTGAGAGAAAACGGGAGAGTGAGGCCTGCTTGGGTTGAGACTATATATAGGAGGCAGGGTCATCGGACTCACCTTGGCAGTCAGCGGCGCGACAAGGCGCGTGCGGTGGCGCAGTCAGCGCTACAGTGGTAGGAATGGCATGCAGAGGCGTGGACGATGGAGTGGGCGGCGATGGGATGAGGCAGGATGGCGTGCGGGGCTCAAGGCATGCGAGAGTTGACTTTGGGCGTGGGGGCGGAGCGGGGTGGATGCAGCAGGCGGGCAGGTTTGCTGGGTACAGGTCGGGCAACGATCAGCGGTTAAAACAAAGAGACCCATAGGAGGGAGGAGGAAAGAGGGATAGGGGTAAGCGGTTGCCCATTTTGTAAAACATGTTTTTACCTTCCCCAGAAGCAACTGTAACAACCAGGGAAACAACCAACAAATCTTGGGAGGCTTTCTGTAAATTCAGCCTTTTCTCACAAAGTATTTAAATTGATGCAATGACATGATGCATAATGAAGTTTTTTAATTCTAAAATTAACACCTGGGGTGTTACAGGCTGTAAGCACGAAGTGGACAGAAGCAAACAAGCATTGTTAGGATTAATGAGATGACATAAAATAAAGATATGCTGGCAGAGTATGTAGATCGGAGCATTACAGATCACTTGGGAATTTGGTGCACAAATTCAGAGGGGCTAAATAACTATGGGTTTGAAGCAGCATAGCAGCTCAGTGTGACTTTTGCTACAAACAAATCATCTGACGAGCAGACTATTAACAACAACAATAACAATATAGTCTTTCAGTCCCAAGCAAGTTGGGGTAGGCTAGAGTTGAAACCCAACAAGAACCACAAATCATATTCAGGCACATGAATAGCTGTTTTCCAAGCACTCCTATCCTCAGCTAAATCTTTAGGTATATTCTATCCCTTCAAATATCCTTTTATTTCCTCTTCTCATGTCACTATGAATTTTATTAGACTGAGCCTAGAAGTACCTTACCACTTTAGATAATGGTGGGAAATGGTGCCTAAATATTAAATCAAAAGCACGAGGGTATTGCTATTTTTAAAAAAATCAATAGAAGTTAAGAAAAAATATGTAGAAAATGATAGCTAAAAATGCAAAGGAAATATAACGGAGAGGGACGTACTGCACCTTGCTGCTGCAGATCACTGGCCAGCAGGGGTGTGCTAGGCTTTGTCCTATTGCAGATTGGTGGCTGGCGAGGAAAATCTCAGAGGATTGAACATGCTTGAAGCATGCCTCAGGGAGATTGATGGATCAAGCTGGCAAGGAGCAGTCAACGGAGTGGATGGTTTCTTTTTCCTACTCAGCCCGAAAATCAGAGAGTAGGAGTGGGAGAAGGTGCAGCTGGCCTTTACACCCGCAGCTGCAGCGGGGAAAAATAGAGGGAGTGAAAGCTACTGGTTAACTGGCACAAGGCAAAAGACGGGCTGCGCAGCGTCAGCTTACCGTAGATGGGGCAGTGGCGTAGCTACAGGGTATGCCGGTGGGCCACAGCATACCCCGTAGTTTTCAGCCCAACAGAGGTATACAGCCCATATGAAAAAAAAAAACCAATGCCCTACTGCAGCGATCCTCGCCACCTCGCGATGTTTCGGTTATGCGCATCACATACATATTCTGATGAGCGATCCCATTCGAATATCCGATCATCCGACGTTTGTCGTCCGCCGTCCAGCCGGCCGTGGCATCCTTTTCCCTCAAAATACACCATTAGGTTCTCCATTGAAGCTAGCAGATACTGTCCACCTGCCGAAAACCAACCCAAATAACTCAGTTCAATAAAAAAAGAAAAGAAAGGGGAAATAAATTTCACCAAGGTTGCTGCATAATAATCTCGCAGGCACAACAGAAGTTGACATGCAAGGTAAACCAGGCCTATTGCCTTCTGTTCAGTCAAGCCTTACTTTTGTATGGAAATTCTTTCGCAGTGGAGAAGAAACGGAAGAGCTCGAGAGGCTTCCAGTTAGGGATGGATAAGGATGTATGGAAATTCGAATTAGTTGTATTCCTGTCTAAAATGTTAATATGAATATCTGTAAATACGCATTCGATTTTAATATGAATCGTATCTGTCTAAATAAAATGTTAATATGGATATCCGTAAATACGTATTCAATTTTAATATGAATGTCAAACGGATATATCCGAATTTGATTTCAATATTTTTCTCTATCCGATTAAAGATTCGTATTCGATAAAAATGTGAAATATCCAACACTATCTGTATCCGCGAAGAGTAAAGTACCCCCATGAAATCATCTAAAACTTATTTCTATGACTAATTACTAATGATAAATGATGTTAACTTTAATATTACTAATAAAGTAATTGTGTACACCATTTCAAGTATTAAAAGGTTATCTATTTGACAAATGACTAATTATGTTAGTCTAATATTACTAGTGATATATAGTGAATAATGATAATGTTTAGCTAATTTTAATGTGGCTAATCATATTAATTTTAAATACATTATCCTATTTTATTTCATGAATAAATTATATTTATATGTATTAATGTAGTTATTTTATTATTAAATAATTTATATATTTATGGAATTATTTATTTAAATGATATTCATTTGATATATATTTAATAATTGAAATATTTATTAATAAATATATTATTTTTAATAAGCTATCTATTGTGTGCTATCCTCGTAATTTTATAAAACCATCGATAAAACAAATTGATACTCAATATGATGCTATGTTCCAACTTCCAAGTTGAGTAAGTATCCGAATGTGAATTTGGATTCGAACTATTCGTTTTGTATTCGTATCTGATTTCGTATCTGATATGATTCGTATTTGTATCCAAATTTAAATTAAAATATGGTAAATAGTGCTATCCAAATTCGATTCCATGCGTATTCGATCCGAATCCGTCCCTACTTCCAGTGCGATGAGGACACGTAGACCTAGGACCTCGGGTTTGATTTCCTGGAAACACGAGGGCTTAAACAAAAAGTATCCACGCCCGCTGCTGGGTAGCTAGCCGTCGGATCGCGATCGGACGGCAGGAATTGTTTTCACTGGTGTGGCCAGCCTGCCTGCGCGCCGACGGTGCCACGAATCATAAGGAGAGATTATGCTTGTACTGGATTCGTCAAACTCATGCATATGTGCTGTATAGTTAAAAGACTCGAGGTCTGCAACAGCATTGTTTTGTGCTCTCAATGGTAAATACTCAAAAGGGTCATGGAATCTACAATGACCTTGTTTCGATATCCTCATGGTCAAAGTCTGATCTGGACGTGAGAACCAAGCAAAAGCGTTAATGTTTAGGGAAGGTGTGGTTGTAAGCTTGCCCCCTACGGACGACAAAATACAGGTTTCGCACTCTATGCTTGTCGTAAAGAATTTATTATTTTCTGTTAGTAGTAGGCAGCAAGCTCATTGATATTGAACTCTATGCTTGTCGTAAAGAATTTATTATTTTCTGTTAGTAGTAGGCAGCAAGCTCATTGATATTGAGGTGCCAATGGCTTCATCAATGGATGTGTATTCTTAGGCCTTCTTCAACAATACTATATAAGTTAGCTCATAGAAATCCATCTTATCATTTTGCTTACATGGAAGAGAGAGAATGTGAGGAGAGAGAGTGTGTCATCTCTTCTTCAAGAGATAGCTCATAGAAAGAATTGGACTTCATGTTTTATTAATGTGAAAGAGATTGTGGGATCTCATATGTTTTGAACAATGTGCTATAAGATAGATCATTGGAGAAGTAATATCTTTGCTATCTTGAGGTGGACATGTTTAGAGCTTGTGCATTAACTCAACCATTGGAGAAGGTCTTATACGAGCATGCATATGCAGAGAGATGAAATAATTTTAATCCGGGTGCATGATGGTTCAAGTTGGAAGTTGGGGCAGGCCAAGCTATTATCGATCATTAACAAGATTCTCTCCAAAAAGGCGGCACAGATCTCTATAAGTGTATTAGCTCTCGTTAGGACATATACAACGGTATACAGCCTGTTCGGCTGGACTTATAAGCCGGCTGAAAAACTGAAACGGCTGATTTGTTGTGAGAGAAAAACACTATTCGGTGGTTGATAAGCCGGCTGATAAGCTGAAGCGAACAGGCTTAGATGACCACTGCTTACGAATATTTACCACGTCACACACAGACAATAAAAGATAGTTTACACAGTAATTTATGGTCCGTAAACTATTTAATTCATGCATAGATCCATAAATCATGATGATCAAGTAGAATCATGATCTTTGTATACCATATTGTTGCTTATTTGACGAAATACATTGTGTATACCATTGAGAGAGTACACCTTATTCAGAAGGGCGGTAACGTAACTTTTTGTTTTTATTTATGCCCTTTTTCCTTACTACAAGAACTCCCCGTGATTTCTAACTCTACTAAGGGTTATTTGTAAAATGGCAAAGATATTTTTTCGAACTACCTCATCTCTCCCGTCGACTACTCGTCTACTCGTATCGAAACTCTCTCTCTCTCCTCTCGATCTCTCGATCTGGCGAGGCACTCCGGCAGGTTCCAGCGGATCGTCATGGGCGGCACGGTGTCCGGCAGCCAGCGCAGCTCGGCTTGAGCAGCGTAGCGTGGTGGCGGCAGCGTCCGGCGTGGCTTGGGCATCGGGAGGCGCGGCGGGCCGGCGGACTGGTGGCGCGGAGCAAGCGGCCAGCGCCCACGACGAGCACGCAGCGGTAGGCTACTCCGCCTTTGCTGATTTTCCCCGCCAAAAGAAGCATAGCCGCAGTAGATCACAGATCAGGCAGAGCTGTTGCCGGGACGAGAGGATGCATATTGCTTCTCGGAGCAGGAGCGCCTGCATGCGGCATGCCGTCGTCTCACCAGACGACGATTCCCTTCTCCCTCTTCATTAATCAGTGTTCATGTTGATTTGCTTATGTAGAGCTATAAAGATGGCATCATCTCTGGGTTGTACATGGATTCACGCACACTAGTTTACTTTTTTATGGCAGGGTAGTAATATCAAAGACGGAAGTGAGAGAGAAGGAAGAGGACTTACCGTTGTTTTCTCTGATTGGTGGGCCCGACATGGCTCGCTAGGACGCGCTCGCGTGCAAACTTGGATTCCTGACGGCTCTCAAGAGTCAAGACTGACCTGCAGGCAACTTTTCAAATTATATATTTCGCCGAGAGCTCCTCCCAGGCAACAAAGTGTTTTGTCCGGGGTTCAGCCCCCCCATCTCACCCCAGAGCGGGCCATTATCGCCCCCGTGCTTTTGAGCACCTACAGTTTCAGTCTCTTTTCACTGCCCACGATTTTTCCCCAGTGTTGTTTTTGGTTTCAGGTACGCCCTTAATCTTGCCCCTATTGTCCCCCTACCCACTTTTGGGGGGGGGGGGGGGGGTGCTTACTGGTAATAAGCTTCTCTTCATCTGATCCGTATGTGGTAACATGTTGATAGAATGCTATTCTTCTGTTTTCCCAGCAGATCAGCATATCTCTCCTCATTTGCTCATTAATTTGTACCAGCACAAAAGAACAAGCTACAGGGCACAAGTATGGAAGAACCAGTGGAGCTAACGTTTCAGGATTTACGAGAAATTACAGATGATTTCTCGGAGGAGCGGATAGTTGGGGCAGGAGGATTTGGAATAGTTTACAAGGTATGGTCTGGGCCTGCTTTGTTGTGAATAAATCTGATCTGAGACATTGAGACAACATACCTGTCTGCCTCACTAGATATTGCTATGCAAAGTGGGCGACATACATACTTACTGCTAAACTTTTTGCCGCACCTTATCAAATGTGGTAATACTATGCAATAACAAGCAAAACAAAGCCAGGACGATTGTTATATTTTTCTGCTTATCAAATATAATTTAAAAATCAGTATGTATAAATATGCTGAACTTACATTATTGAGTGGATATCACGTTTCTCTTACAGGGAGTGACTAAACATGGAGTGGATGTTGCTGTAAAGATACTTCGTCGTGGCAGTAATCCAGATCTTGACTTCAAGCAGTTTCAAAACGAGTTTTATAACCTCATGAAGGTCAAGCATGAAAATATTGTACAATTTCTTGGTTATTGCTATGAAATAGAGACAACACGTAGCGAATGCAATGGAATAATAGTGCGTATTGAGGAGATACATGGGGCACTCTGCTTTGAGTATATGCACAATGGGAGCCTTAAAAATCATCTTTCTGGTATGCTTCTTCTCCATTTTCATTGTCATGGAAAGAAATGTTCCTGCATGTTTCCATTCAGTTGATTGACAATCCTTCTGTTTGCTACTGCAGATGAGTCTTCCAGACTTGACTGGCATACACGGTACAAAATTATTAAAGGAACATGTGAAGGTTTAAGATATATTCATCAGACAGAATCTCTTCTACACCTAGACCTAAAACCTGACAACATATTACTAGATCAGGACATGGTGCCAAAGATTGCGGACTTTGGTTTATCCAAGATCTTTGGTGATGATCTAACAAGGACAACAAAAAGTCCTTTAGGAACACCGTAAGTCGAGTGCATCATGTGAATACATCTTTTTCTAATCACAGAATTGTTCATGTATTACAATTGAATTCTTCGCATGTGATGCATTGCAGTGGATTCCAGCCACCAGAATTCATCGACAAAGGAGAAATCTCAGAAAAGTTCGACATATTCAGCTTGGGTGTCATAATAATAAAGATAGTGTCAGGACCAGAAGGCTACCCCAAATGCCAATACATGCCTTCGGAAGAATTTATTGATCAGGTGAGAAATGATGTTTCTTTCGAATAAGATCAAAATTTTAATAAGATGATGTGTCATGTTCAAATTTGGATTGTGCTAGAGCCCATCTTGACAGCCCAATTTCTCAGGTCAAAGGAAACTGGAGGAAGAGATGGCAGACAAGCAGTATCGATTCCTTACTTGAATCAGCATGGTGCCGCCAAGTAGAGACATGCACTAAAATAGCATTGTTGAACTGCTTGGAGAAAGATAGCCAAAAAAGACCTCATATTGTCAAGATCATCAATATGTTAAATGAGACAGAAACTAATAATTATGAGGTAATCAATACCATAGCTTTCTTTTACGTGAGAATTTTGTTGTAAAGGCATATAGTGAAATATATAAACTAATTTATACGTGAAAACTGACAAATTGTAGCGGTATATTATTTTTATGACTACAATTTGTTTTGCCATGGCAAATGTTTTAGTGGGCAATATTTGAAAGTTGGTTGCAATGTGAAAATATCAGCACCATGACTTAATAGTTTGTTCTAATAATTTTTTATTTACCTATTGAGACATTTTCCAGCCAATACTGCCAATTTAGAGGATTTATTTTTTGGGGGGCATTTATATCTTCGACTCAACATATTACATTACTAAGCAGGGATTAGTTGGACGATTATGCGGCATAAACCACACACCATTAGATATCACTAAACCATTGTTAAACTAAGGTGTGGATGATAAATGCATGGTTTAATTAGTTAAGGGGTTGATTTGCACCAAATGGAGCATGAGGGGTGAATGTATCACTTTTCCAATACTTGAGGGATGAAAAATACACTTTTTCCTTTCTATAGTAATGATATTTTTTTTGATAAATTATAAAGTCAGTTACGCATGGCTCGCAACGCCTTGGGAGATACTAGAGCAGGCACCGTGCGTGGAACCATGACGGGTCGTCGACTGAAGGTGGAAGCAGACCTCTCAGCCAGCGGCCGTACACACGAGTATGCATGGCAACGCACTTCCTGCTGGCACCTGCTAGCTGTCTTCTTGGTTGTCCTGTGACTGCCCTTTGTTATCGTTGCTCCGGCCCTTGCAAGGAAGGCCAGCCATGTATGTGTCTGACCAGTGACCAAGCGTTGCCGCTCGGGCAAACCATTCATCGTCCTTGGCTGCCGGGTTCCATAGTTCCATCCCAGTTCTGTGTAGTAGGTGCAGGGGTTGAGACTTGAGAGGACGTTTTGGTCACTCATTACATGTGCAAACTAAGCAGTTTTCATTTTCCGTTTGGAAAAGCATGTATTAATATTCTCGCACGGTTTGTGAGAGCAATAGTAGACGTCGATTGGTTATTTGCAGTTACTTGTGGTTACACTGATGTAAATCACCAGTGTTTGGAAAAAATATGAGCAGTTATGCTGCTATCAGACTGATTATTTTGCATTGTTGTCGATGTGACTATATAACAGGTCTTCATTTGTTGTCAACATTACAGGAGAGACAGATTTTTCAGCCTCCCGAGAATGGACACAATACTGTGTGCGGGACGACAAGGCATAATAAGATGGAGCTGATAGAGGAACATAAAGTGATCGCTGATGTTGGGGAAGATCTAATTGTAGGCAGGGGCGAAGAGAAAAATAAAATAGTGGCTTCTTTACTTGAGAGCATCAAGTCAGCGAAGATCGTCATCCTTCCTATATATGGTATTGGAGGAATTGGCAAGACAACCTTTGCGAAACTAATTTACAATCATACAAATTTCAAATATTACTCTCACGTCTGGGTCTATGTGTCCCAGAGATTTGACTTAAAGGAAATTGGTAAATCTATAGATTCACAGCTATCTGGGGAGGAGAACCAAGCTAATGAGCAGCTAATAAGTAAGGAAATTCTGATTGTCTTAGATGATTTTTGGGAGGATAATCCAATTAAAATAGAGGAGTTGAAGGATATGCTATATCGTGGTGATAGCATTAAAACAGTCATTGTTTTAGTAACTACACGGAGTGCAGACATCGCCCAGAAAATTTGCAGAAACATTGAACCATATCAGATAGAGTCCTTGACAGATGAAATGTGCTGGGATATAATTAAAGAGAAAAGTGGTTTGAAGGGTGTACATGGCAAAGAAAATGAAAATTTGGTGGATATAGGAAAAAAGATTGCCCAGAAGTGTGGAGGTGTGGCCTTAGCAGCTCAAACTCTTGGATTCATGTTGCGGTCCATCAAACACGATGAATGGATCACAGTGAAAAACAGTGATATCTGGAATGAAACTATTTCAGAGGATACCTCTTTGCCGCAACATGTTCTTGCATCCTTGAAATTAAGTTATGCTTTCAGTATGGATGACTTCTTGAAGAAATGTTTTACCTATTGTGCAATCTTCCCAAAGGGTCACCGGATAGTTAAATATGATCTAATCTACCAATGGATTTCTCTAGGTTTCATTATGCCTACGAAAATATTGTCCACCTTGCAGCTCTGTGAGAAGTATATTGTGCGCCTGCTGGGACTGACTTTCCTTCAACATTCAACATCAGCAAAGGTGAGTTATCTATGGCTACTATTACAGGCTTTTTCATGTTATCTCCTTGTAACAATTGATATGTAACTTATGTAATACGCATTTTAACAATAGAGGAGTAGGCCAACATGAACTAACAACGTAGCAGTAGTTCAGATTGGCAAAACAAAATGTGAACAGCATTTGTTTCCGATAAATACTCCCCCTTATTACAGTACGCTTAAACCACAGCGAAGCTTTTACATATGCATCTTTTAGCCATTTCCTGCTCTTCGAAGTCAGTGCTGGAAGAGGAAAATACGTGGAATCACTTTGTTTTGAATTGAGAATTCAATGTGAAAGCACTGTATATGTGATCCTTTTATTTTAAACATTGTGGATGAACCACGTGGCACACTACTACAAAGACCATCATCTGTGCCCGCGCTTAACCATCATTCGCACCAGTTTCTAGAGCCTGCACTACAAGAATGGCATGGATGAGGAGCTTTGTCCATGCCAAGTGAAAAGGTGGAACGGATAGTTAAGGAGCTAGCACAGATACTCAATATATCATCGTTCTTGTTTTAGCGCTGGTAGGAATATGATTATATTGCTTCGGTTGTTTTTTAGGGACCGGTAAGAATATTAGCATATCCTTACTGGTGCTGATCTACGAGACGACAATATTATTGTTGGTTGGTCCAAAAAAATACAAATTTTAGATTCTTTCATATTATCAAACACTAAATATTAGTACTTGTTTGGTTCTTCAACATCCACAGCACGAAATTTAAACTAACATCAAATTAACTATAACAACATATGTGCACGGCCAGCCTCAAGAAGCTGAGATTAGGCCTCATTGATGACGAGCTTCTTGACGCGGTGGAATATCTCATTATCTCATACTCGTTCCACCACACCCAGGAGTGGCCATGGAACCTGGCCGCGTCCTCAGGCAAAGGAAGCTTGACATAGAAGACATGGCCATGATCATCATCGGGCACTATCTTGCAATTGTAGTTCCCCATCACCTGAGCAACGCAGATGCTTGAGGTGATGAAGGGCTCGAAGTGGTTCCTCGTCATGTAGGCGATTACGATGAGATTTTGACCTCCATCCCACACCCGAAGCTACTGGAGCACGCGGCGAGAGACAATGATCTCCTCAACTGGTGCCATCGCCGCCATTCTCTGCCTCTCCTGCAGCATTGGATCATCATAAGGTCAATAATAAAATCAGAAAAACATGGAGCAGATGATCGGCATAAGAACAAGCTGATAATAGGCAACGCCTATGGCGATGATTGATGATGCTGCAGATGAACAAACTAGCAGTGCAAGTGCCAAGATTAAGGCCGGATGAGTACACAGCAGTAGCTATATATGCGGCAACAAACTTGCAGTGCAAGATGAAAGCCTTCAACCTTCCGGGTTCATGAATTCACACTGCACACGCTCCGAGAGAAGCTGATGAGTTATTCCTCTTTGTCCACTAACACTCCTATCGGTCAAAATTCACACCACTACATTAAATAACTATTCTAATCGGTTTAATTCTAAGCCGGCTAGAATATACAAATATATGTGCTGGTGCTAAATTCCACCGGCATGTTTGTGTAATAAAAAGAAAAAAAGTAAAGCAAATAGAATACGTGCAAATTAATTATTTACATAAATTGCAACCAGTTCATTACAAATAAGTACATATATAAAATTTAATTAAATACAACTGATCAATACATCTGCCTAGGATGTCCGGCTAACTCATGGTCACTGTCGTGGATTCGGAGTTTCTTCATCCGTGTGAAAGCAACGAACTCCTTGTAGAAACACCAGGCGTGACCATGCAGTTTGTTGACATCCGTAGAAAATGGAAGTAAGGTGATGTAGGTGTCGGCGATGGCTGCTCCCCTATTGTCATCGTCCTTTGTGATCTTCCAGTCCTTGTATGTGCCCAGGCACGTGCCGATGCACATGCTTCGGTGAACAAAGGATCGAAGTGATGCTTCAACATGTTGGCAACCACGACGTGATCCTGATCACCATCCCAGAGGTACGTCAAAATGCTGCAGGACGCGGCGGGAGACGAACATCTCCGCGATAGGCTGGCGGCGGTATCCTTTGGCGCCGCCATTGCTTTGATCTTCTTGAAAGGGGTAAGTAGAAATGTAGAGATGGATAGAGAGACTTTTGGAGTGTGAGTAGATCGTGCAGGTACTTGGAGTGGTTGGGCCTTTAAATATACAGGGTGGAAGGATATGAAGGGCTTGAATTTCTTGATTTCACACGCCATCGTCAAAGAGACCACAGTGGTTCACCTCTTCTCTCTCAACTTCACACCCCGCCATCAAAAGATACTTCTTCAACTCCTCTCTCGACTATCGCGCGTGTAACCATTCAAATTCGTCCCAATCGGTCAAAATTCAAACCGCTATATTAAATAACTATTCTAATCGGTTGATTTTCAAACCGGCTAAAATATTGAAATATATCTGTCGGTGCGTATTGGCACTGGTGCGTTTAAGTAAACTGCTGGCATGAAACAGCTCCGGCAAGTTTATATCTTTATTTGTGTCGGTTCTTGTTTGCGCCGGTGCGAATAGACTAAATGCTATACATTTTAAGTAGTGTTGAGGAACCTTACACTATGTACTTTTGATGCAGACTTATGGAACGTACGGTGAACATGACACCTTCACTATGCACGACCTGGTGCATGACTTGGCAGTTTCAGTCCTTGGTGACAGAATTCTATATCAGAGCAAACAAGGCAACGATGGGGGGAGCATCTGCCGCTATGCATTGCTCCATGACAGTAGCAAGCCACTAGAGTCATGGACGACTTTTCCTGACAGGCTATGGGCACTGCATTTTCTGAACTGTCAGTGGATCGATGTACATGGTGCTGCATTTGAACTTGGTGAGTCCTTGCGAGTGTTGGATTTAAGCGAGTGCTCGATACAGAAGTTGCCAGATTCTATTGGTCTACTGAAGAGGTTGAGGTATCTTAATGCTCCAAGGATCCGGGAACAGATGCTTCCAGAATGCATCACTAAGCTCTCGAAGTTGATGTATCTCAGTCTTCGCGGATCTTGTTACATCCTAGAACTACCAGAGTCGATTGGGGAAATGGAAGGTCTGGTGCATCTTGATTTATCAGGTTGCTTGGGAATAAAAACACTGCCAGCATCATTTGGTAATCTTACAAGTTTGGAGCATGTGGATTTTGCAAATTGCAAAAATGTCACAGGAGTATCAAAATGCCTGGCTAGCTTTACAAAACTGCAACATTTGAACTTATCAAACTGTGAAAGTATTGGAGACTTACCAAGAGCATTTGGCAGCCTCACAGAATTGCAATACTTGAACTTATCAGACAGCTCATACCTTTCTGGAAACAAACTTACTATGCCAGAGTACCTGGGCTCACTCACTAAATTGAAATATCTTCTGGGCTCCCTCACCAAACTCAAATATCTAAACCTGTCTTCAAGTAATATCTATGTAAACCTGTCCCCAGGCAATCAACAGCACATCATCAGCTCGCCTGAAGCTTTCGGTAGCCTCACTGAACTCAAGTATTTGAACTTGTCACATCACTGTTTTATGGGAAAATTGCTACCATCGTTTGGGAATCTTTGTAACTTGGTGCATCTTGACTTATCATACTGTCATCCTCTTCGAGGTCTTCCAGGAGCTTTGAATGGGCTTACCAAGCTCCAATATTTGGATTTATACAATTGCTTCGGTTTTGATGCCATGGAATGGCTACAAGACGCTTTTGGTAATCTCAGTGAACTTCGACATTTAAATTTAGGCTGCTGCATCGGAAATATATCTTATCATCCAGACAAAATAAATGCTCTCCTGGGGTGGATCTGTAATCTTACCAATCTAGAGTACCTGAGTCTTCGTGAGAATAATACCATTTATAGCATACCTGAAACTCTTGCTAACCTCAGGAAGTTACATACACTGGACCTTTCGTTTTGCGGTAGACTGCAGAGGCTGCCGGCAAGTATATCTGAAATTGAAAGCTTGAAGTTTCTATATACTATGGAATGTTGGAAGTTGGATAGGTCCACCCTGCCTAGTCAATGGACGAGCAGCTCAAGAATTCCACCGCATTTTGTGGCCCATACTGGTGATGGTGAATCTAGCAGCTATGTTTTTCAGTACGAGGATGGAAATCCTGCTCGGATAAAGATAAGTAGGCTTGAAAATGTGAAGTCGGCAGGAGAGGCACGTACAATAAAGCCCGTAGGGAAGACACATATTACACAATTAACATTAGAATGGACTAGAGATGCAAAGAGATTAGTGGAAGACGCAGAAGTTCTGAGGGAACTAGAACCACCGCACAGTATTTCAATATTCCGCCTACATGGTTATAATAGCGTCAGCTTTCCATCCTGGGTGCACTTTGGTGCTTATTTACCTCATCTGACATCTTTTGAGATGCGGGACTTGCCCAATTGCAACAGCCTACCACCACTTGGTCAGTTACCAAACCTCGAGGATCTGGACATCGGAGGAATGGACAGCATTATGGAGATTGGCGCGGACCTGTACGGGGGACCAAGAGCATTTCCTCGACTCGAGAACTTTCGCATACATGGTATGAAATGGCTGGCAGTGTGGAACACGGAGTTGACCGTGTTCCCCTGCCTCAGTTACGTATCGATTAGTGGCTGCCCAAGATTGAGGTTCGAAGGACGCCCGCCACGAAGTATGGAAGACAACTTGGAGTTGTCGATATACCGTAGTGATGAAGTAATGCTGTCGTCATGGGAGAACATAGGCGACGCTACTGATTCCACAGTCACAACTCTTGAGGTGATTAGCTGTTTGCTGCCTCTGTATCAGTGGAGATTGCTTCGCCACCTCCCTTGCCTCCAGGTTTTAACGATTGAGGACTGCAGTGTGATCTCACATGACGCTCACCGGATTTTCTTTGCCATCCCACCTCTCTCACGTCTCTCAGCTCTCACAGTCAGGCCCGGCCCTGAGGGTTTCGAGCTGTGCGGCCAATCTGAGGACTGCAGATCGATAAGATTGATGTCCTTTGTGCCAGAGGTGCCAGAGAACCTGTTTGATATGGCTCCATGGAGCTGCTCCACTTCAAAACTCCAGGTGAAGCCAGCTCTACGTGAGCGTGAGTTGGATCTATGTGAGTTGGATCTACGTGAGTTGGAGCAAACTCTACGTCAGTTGGTCCGCTTCGAAACCTGGCAAAACTCCAGGGGAGTTGGATCTACGTGAGTTGGAACTCCAGGTGCCAGCTCTACGTGAGTTGGAGCAAGCTCTACGTCAGTTGGAGCAAGCTCTGTGAGTTGGTGCAGTCTGATGAAGTTATTTGGCTGGGATGGCGTCCTCAGTTCAAGAAAAGAAGAGTTTGAGGGTGGATTGTCATTCTTGCTCTTGGTTCGAAAATACATTTTTCTTTGATAAAATAAATGACTTGAACAAATATGAAATGAAAGTACATGCAGTGAAGTCCAAAATAATAATAAATTACATGTCATTTGCCTAGAACCAAAATTACAAAGTTCATAGTTCCAAAATAAGGTCGTTACAATAATCATCGCACTAGTTCCATATCGTTACGAGGAGGTTCATATTGGGTGGTTTCGGAGCTGCAAAAGAGGTGCTCCAAAACTTCACCCACATTTGCACTACAGCTCCATGAAGTTGGCAGCTTCATGAAGTTTTGGAACTGGAATATTTGGTTGGAAAATTAGCTAGAGTTGCTGGAGTTCAGCTCCAGAGAAGTGTGCCAAACGTGTCCTAAGAAGCAACCGAGATTGGTAGGAGCTACTTACTCCTCGAGCTGATACAACAGTAGCCTTCAGTCAAATAAACAGGGCAAGCAGTTTTATAACCAAACGGTACAAGTGCACAAACCACACAGTTCTTTAGGTTGGATCACTGGGCCTAGGGCCGAAGCCAGGATCTGGCCTTATTGCTTGATGCCTCGAGAGGGAAATGCGGCCCAACCTTAGCAAGCTGAGGGTGCATGTTGTTGTGGGCTTGTGGTCGTAGCTGTCTCGCTCGCTCCTGCTGTCCTGCACGACGAAATCTGGTGGAGTGGACCCCGAGTCCTGCACGTTCTCTCTCCATTACATGCGGTGCGGTGCCCAGCAGTGAGGCACTCAGGCCCCGCGTCGTGCGTGCGCCGCTGCATGGCCACTGTGCGCGATCCCGGCAGGTCGCTAGGTCGCAACGCAATGCCGCCGGCCGCCGCCTGGCTGGTAAGCTTTTGTATCTGGGTCGGTCGAACCGTCTGAGTCGTCGCCGCCGCCGTGCGCGTTCGGAACCTCCGGCGAATTGAATTCACGAGGAGCACGCGTGCCCGTTCACGGCGGATACACACGCAGTCACGCACTGTGTTCGTTCTCACAGGCCGCGCGCCTAGAAGCTGGGCCGTCCCCAGCTTCAATTCGGAATGCCGCGCCGAGTGCGTGGACGCTTCGGCACGGCAGGAGCTAGCTGGCGAACGACCCGTCGAGGTCCTCAGTCAAGCGCCACGGTACCTGTACTCCCAATCGCCATGGCCATGGATCAGCATTCAGCAGCTGTACGTGTGCAGTGACGCATGATCTGTATGTATTCTCTAACCTGACGATCGATTCGACGGCGCTCTGGCCGGCCGGCCGGCCGGTCACATGGAAACGCCGTTCGGCGCAGGTGGTGGTTCCGGCGGACCCGCTGGTGGATTCGCCGTCCTGCGCGACTGCCGAACCCCCACCGCCGCCTTCAGTGAGTAAGTATACTGTGTAGTCTGAAAACAAAAATGGAAACAACTCTTGCCACCCTGTTTGTGGTTGATTTCTTGATTAGTTGCAGATTGCACCAGAGAACGCCATGACGGGGCTCGGAAGGGCTAAGTAGGCCTACTGGGAGGGCAGGCTTCAAGAGATGGCACTGAGTATAACTCGTTCTTGTGATCTTCATACAGCACAATGGACTGCTCTAATGGCTAACCCTAACATAGCAGATTATAAGCAACATTTTAAAACGTACACACTAGCACAAGGCTCCATTTTGATCGCTCCCCCAGCATTCCATTACACGAGAGCATCTCCAATGATTATATATAGTTTAGCCATAATTGTGTACGTGCCATATTTGTAGACAAAAACCATGAGCATTGTGTAGATGGTAATTAAAAAAATGGAAAGGATAAAAAAAAATTGCCAAGCGCACGTGTCGTGCGCTTGGAGGCCAGACTCCATGAGCCGGACCCTGCGGCATCGGTAGCTGACATTACCCATAGTCATAGTGTCGCTGTGTGTACGTACCGCACACGGTGCTGGTTGGGCTGCTTCTTCACTCTCCTCTGCGGGCCTGGTGCTTCGAGTTGTTCATGTTTTTGTTTGCAGGGTAAATGCAATCGGAGAACAGCAGGATTTGGTTGGTTGAGCTGAGAGCATCACGTGCGAGTCTATCTACCTACCTGGTTGCCTGCTTGTTCTTCGCCTACGAAGCCACAAGAGATCGCCTGGTAAATTGTTGCTGAATTTACATTGAATGTGTCTCTTGGCAGCCAACTGTGGCGAGGGAGGTGCAGACGCCCCTCGGCCCTGCGGCGGTCCAATCCATCGATGACACACAGCCTATCATGGTCCGCAACCCCCCCGTGTTTCTTTGATCCTCCTCCGTGGCATTTCAGCTTTCGTAGTCATACCATATCTATTTGGCCTAACTCGATCCACCATCCATGCTTCTCTTCTGTTTCATCAGAATGTCCCTATCCTCCGAGCAGGCCTCGCTTTCGCAGAGCAAGTGACATCCATTCTGCCGTCCGCAAGGATTTTTCACCTAGGTCAGCAAGATTTTTTCTGTTCTTTATTTTTTTTGCCAATGCCAAATCATCCATTGTAGTATCCAAGTAGCTAGTCAAATAATTTCGTGTACGATCATGCATGTGTTTTGCTTAGACCTCAGAGCATCCTTCAAAACCGCCACGATCAGCAGATGCAGTCGTGCAGAGTTGCAGACACAGTAATGCTAAATCCAAAGTTCTGGTCTTTTTCAGTCGTCAAAAAATTACATTAAGATGTACCGTACTTATTTCGATCTCCTCTTTACAAGCAAATAGAGTTCATACGTTTTCATCTTCCTGTATCATTATTTACTAATGGAGTAGTATCTTGTTGACTCATCCTATTTTTTTTTAGGGAAGACTCGTCTTGTTTTAATTTATATTAATGCAGGGATGAGCAGGAATGAGGAAACGCTGCTGCCATCAATTTACCTGAACAAGTAGGTGACTACCAAAATGCTTTAATTTCCATGCAACACTACTTGTAACATCTGTCCCTGAAAAATCAAGTTTTGATGCTCAACTGTTGTAGGAGTCATTCATTTATGCCTTTTGTTTCCCCTTACATGGACGCAGGCTGCCTGCCAAATTCCCAGATGGATGCCACATCTTCCTCATGGATCCAATGCTTGCAACCGGTATAGTTTTTTATCTTCCTTATCGCAGCATTGCACAATGCTAGAACTTTTCTCTCTTGTTGCGTTAATAATAGTTCATTTTTATCTTATTCCTACGTCCATAGAGATTAACTTCAGAAAAAAAAAAGAATTGCAAATTTATATTTCTTACGCTATTAGTATATATCAGCTCTGGTGGATACTAGCAATGAGATCAGAGTGCTATTGTCTTGTGACAATGGTAGAGTTGGTGACCTCCTCTGAATGATATCTCACCTGTACATCAGGTGGAACAATGGCGGCAGCAGTCAACCTGATCGAGGATCATGGAGCTAACATCGAGCAGATAACAGTTGTGAGTTCATTCATTCAACCAACTAGTAAATCCTTCCCTTTGCCAAATGTATAGGAGTATCAGAATACGACATAAGCTATCCTTGCCATTTCAGACATCCGCAATCACTTGCCCTCCTGCCATCGAAAACCTCAGGCAATTATTCCCAGGGTACGTTACCAATACAAAAACACCAGTACTACATCCGAACATTGCTTACTGGCACTGGTTCCAGTATTGCCTCAAATTAAGCTAACCTTGGAGCTACTATTTTTATTCTCAGGATTCGCGTGTATGTCGCTGCGGTTGATCATGTCCTGAATGAGAAACGGTAGCTTCGAGATATCGCACAGATATATTCGTATATGGAACTAAATTCTAATCAAATGCTGACTCGCAGATTTATGTCTTTGAGTGTTGATGCTTCAGGTTCATGATCCCAGGCCTTTGGAGATGCTGGAGACCGAAGCTATGGGACCTAGCTAATGATCTAGAGCTCGAGAGATGCAGCTGGGCCTGGGCGCCTGGCTGGCTTATTCAGAATTGAAGCAGAGCAAGAATGTAGCCATGGGGGTAGCCTGAGAAGGGCATCTGCTCGTTGTAAAAGGCACCAGCTTGACTTTGTGGCATGGCACGCAAATGATATGAGATGCTCACAGTGGGAGAATTTAAATAAATTGTTGCTACCATATGCAAGAAGCAAAAATTAGTATCCTGCTATGTATACCAGACTATCAATACAGTCGTCAGTTGAATGAAGGTGATAAGAAAAGTAGCCGCGAGATAAAGTTGCGTACGAGTGTGCAATGATTGGCCGTGCCTTTTTGCGTGTTAGGCGCTTAATGGAAGTAGAAATTGTCCAGATGAGGATCTTGGAACTGAAAATCTAAAGGGAAAAATAAACCGACGCGAAAAAAAAGAAGAAATGGAGAAACGACAAAAACTATATTGTCTGAGCCCAGGTTCGAACTGGGGACCTTTAGTGTGTGAGACTAACGTGATAACCAACTACACCACCCAGACCTGTTGATGGTAGCTTCGACTAAATTATATATTTCTTAAACTCGAACCTTCCTTCACAAACGAATCCCACATCGTTTTCACAGCCTCACAGGCATTGGATATTCTTGGAATTTATTTTTTTTACATTCGGAGGACAGAGACGAGTGCGCGCTCCATCTCCGACTCGGTGGACGCCGTCACGGCAACGCAATTGCGCACCGAGTCTAATCGACCAATCAGTGACCTCGAACATGCACACAGCAAGCAAAGGCCACCAACCAAGCAAGCATCCAACGGAGGGAAGCGAACAATCTAGATTACAACCAAATCAAATCGGAGCAGCGCGTCCGCGAAAAGGGCGATCGATCCTCAAATCTCATGGGCTGGATAAACAAGATTGCATTCAAAGTCTTGATCGATTACAACCACAGACTGACCAGAGGAACAGATCATTCAGTCGCACGCACAATCGCATCATCAGTTGGGACAAGCGAAGCGGAGAGAGGGAAAACACGGATCTCGTTCCGATCGAGTCACGGCGGCGGCGGCCGCCGATCCCTGCCCCGGCTAGCTACCCGGCGTAGATGTGGATCCCGATGGCGATGAGGAAGATGGTGATGAGCGCGAAGTAGAGGATGGCGTGGACGATGATGGCGATTGGGCTGGTGTGCATGCTGCCGAACTCCGCCACCCGCCCGCGCCCCGGCAGCGTGCAGAGCAGCCCCGGCGTGAGCACCACGAACAGCGCCGTCGCCACGATCACGGGGCCCCAGTCCGCCATCGGTCGGTCGACGGCCGCCGGCTGACGGCTGATCCCCCCCTTCCCCTCTCTCCCACCCTCTCGCCGGTCGCCGCTCCCTTCTGCTGCTGGCTCCCGACCAAATCTGCTCGCCTTTTCGGCGTTCTCGAACTCTCTCCCCCTGGCGCAGTGCGCTTGCCAGTGGCAGTCACGCATTTTAGAGGAGGAAGGAAAAGCACGGCGGGGCCCACGCGCACGGCGAGAGCGACGCGGGGGCCCACCAGTCATTGGCACGGGCACGGAGCGTGGTCCAGCCTGCGTGGGGTGCGCGCAACGAATCCTCCCCCCGTTGCTGCTTTTCGGATCGAGCCGTTGCTGCCTTGCTTTGCTTGCGCAGGCATCTCTCCGCGCCCCGCCGGGCCCACCGGCGCGCGGGGAAGCGAGGTGTGTCGCTTTGACGGCGAGCTGGACTGCTGGGCTTGGGCCGCTCACAGGCCGAACAGAACTGCCTTTTGCATGGAGGCCCAATAGAATTTTGCATGGGGGCAGCCGTCTTCTTCTCCCTCAGGGGGAAAAAAAAATCTCTGCAACCCCATCAGCAGTTTGGTTACCTTGTCAACTTAATCAAGCACCGTTCCAAACAAACAAAACTAATCAAGCAAGCGCAATCGGGTGCCCTCGCCAAGCTGCAACATTCCTCTTCTCATGCCATCTCCATCCCAGTTCTTTTCGTCCTCCGATTCCCCTGCTCCCTTTCTCACCCACGCCCACGACCAGATCACCTCGACGTCCCATTCCTCAATGAATATCCCTCTCTTTTTCGCTCCATCATTTCCCGCTTTCCCCTCTCCTCCCGCTCCTCGTCTCCTCCACACATTGCAGGCGAGAACGTGCGCGGGAGTAATACATACACGCGCACATTGCCTTTAGCTACCCCTGTAGTGGTGATCTGGCTGGAAGGCAGCCGCGCGCGCGGCAGGGGAAGCTACCTACTGACTGACATCGCAAGGGGAGGGGGGAGAGATACCGGCCGACCGACGGGGAGTAGGAGTGACCGAGATGCTGGACTGGGCGCCGGTGGTGGTGGGGGTGGTGCTCTTCGTGCTGCTCTCGCCGGGCCTGCTCATCGAGTTCCCCGGCACAACCCGGTGGGTCGACTTCGGCAGCCTCCGCGTCACCGGCAAGGCCGCCACCATCCACACCCTCGTCTTCTTCACCCTCTTCGCCATCATCACCATGGCATGCAACCTCCACATCTACGCCTAGACACGCCCAACCAGCAGCTAGCTGATGATCGTCGCGTCTACCTCTTCATCGTCATCGATTCATCACTACCGAACCAGTGTATACTGTACAGTACCGCACTCTGCTCGGCTCAGTTGACGGCCGGGCATCTGGTTATGCGTAAAGCATCTGTTCATCTGTAATCTGGTTGCTTTTACAAAGGGTGTGTAATTGTCAGATATACGGGCTTATATTCTGAATAAATCTCTAAGATCCATTAGCGTAAGAGGGGTACACCATCTCTTAGTCCCATATTGCTAATAGACGAGGCTGTTAGCGGCTTTCTTCCCAATAAATACGGACGACCCCCTCATGGAAAAGACGCACCATAGACTACTATACGGGAAGGGCCCCAGGATAGGGTGTCCCTAAGGTGGTCTATACGGATTAGGTAAAAACCTTTTATACACTACTGCACCGCCACTGTAGTCTTCTCCATTCCGTTACGTCGGTGTGCACCGGCGAATGGGAGAGCAGGTCTCCGAAACCGGTCGTCCTTGTAATCCTGCACTAGGAGAGGGCGAATAAGGTTTTTGGTAAGCGTTTCGCACGACTGCTCAAGTTCGTCGCCATGGCTTGTCCTCCATCCAATCTTCGTGTCGCGGCGGATCGTCGTCTTCAACACCAGCTACTGCGATCTTTTTGCAACACCATCATCGTTCCATCAGCACCGCTCGTCATCACAGCTTCTCGGTACATGCGCCATAATTTGATCTGGTTGTTAATCATGTTTTCTAAGATCAGGATTATACTGTTCCTGTTGTCTAGTATATTAGAGTTTTGCATGCTAAGATTATCTCTTATCATGATTTATTTATTTTGAAAATTAATACAACAATTGCCTAATTATTACATCTATATCTGTTCTTCTTGGGCGCGGTTAGACGCAGCAGACTTGATGCGCGGGACTTAGCATCGGTTTATTTGCGGTGTTTCTTGTTGATTATTTTTGTAATAAGATGCAACAAAGTGCATCGTGATAGGTCACTCATCTAAGCTTCCACCGCAGCACGGATGTCTTGATTGATACTCCCTCTCCGTCCCAGAATACAAATCTATGTGCCGACGGGTGATTTATATGTGCTGGCGGGTGATTTATATGTGCTGGCAGGTGACATTATCACTAGCCAATGCAAATCTATCTACATCTTTCTTTTTTAAAATTTTTTAGACAAGTAAATTAGTATAAAAGTTATTGAATCTTCTACACTAGAATATATGTATACAGTGTTAGAGCAACTCCAAGAGTACTTCAAAAAATTCTTCCCCAAAACTATGTATTGGGGTTCTTCCAAAAAAAATTTTCCCCAAAAACATATCAATCCATAGCAGATCACTAATAAATAGCCCCCAATATTTTAAAACAGGCCACGTCATCGTATTGGGCCCATCGGAAGGGACGCGCGAGCGTGCGGGAATCAGGATTGGGGGAGAAATGCCAACGCTAAAATATACACGGTGGTAGGCTATTTTTTAGCGTTGCTAAAAAATTGGGGAAGGTTTGGGGGACTGTTGGAGTTCGTTTTTTCTCTTTTTTCCTAAAAAAAATATTGGAGGTAAGATTAGCAGCCTCTTGGAGTTGCTCTTATGCATGTAAAAATTATATTAAGATATATATGATAATTATTTTTGCTAAGCTATGACAAGCCTAAAGTCGAGTTATATGAATTTCCGGTGAAGATATTTGTGAACAATGTATAGTCTAATTTTTTAAAACATATTGAAACTTTTATGTCAAGGCTTTGGACTCACAAAATGACTCCCTACCTATCTGTATAATTTTTGGACCATATTTAGATATTATTAGAACCTTTTCCACCAAAAATTGTAATAGAAGTGACAAATATATTAATAAACTTGTGAAATTTCTTATGTACATTCATTATTTGAGCAAAATTGGAACATGTTTCCTAATTGTTATTTTTCTGCAATTTTATTTGTGAAAATTTTAGTTCAAATATTAGTTAATTTTAATTAATTGTAGAAAATTGCAAATCACTTCTAAAATTTTTGAAACTCCTACACAACTGCATATATATAGTCTAATACATTTTAAAAATATATTGGGATATGTACGATTAAGTTTTTGGTTAGTTAGAAATGTTTAGCCTCCCATCAATATAAATTGAAATGCATTTATGCTAACAGGTGATATAATCACCACAGATGGTCTCCATTTTGCTGGTAGGTGGCAATCATGTCCACCAGCACCAAAAATTAAGGTGCGAGCGCAAATTGTTTCTGACATAGTGTTCTGGTCGGGTGATGGTGGCACCCGTGACGTCACACTTGGAGGGGTCACATTGGAAGCTCACGTCATGTGTATTCGCTGCGGCCGCCAACGATGTCTTGTAGATTCATTTCAAAAACAAAAGAGAAAAATGAAAAAGGAGGGAGAGAGAGAGAGCTGGGGATGTTGGTGTTGGTGCATGCGGATGCCGCAGTGGCAGTAGGGGCTCAACGACGTGTTGGTGTAGTGGCCCAGTAAGTGGTGCCAGTGGAGGTGACGAGGCCGTTTGCGGTGAAGAGTTAAGTAGAATGATGAATGTGGGCGGATTAAGATTTGAAAGTTGTCCTTGTAAGTTGTAAGTTTTGTTACCATTTTGCTATTTTATCTTCTATTTATTTCACATGTTGCCACTTTGATGTGTTAATCATCAGTAGCTGGACAATTTCAAGTTATGATCAATTTTATTAATCAATGATGCTGCTACTTAATTATGTGTTATAAAACTATAATTTAAGCTGTTAAATTTTTTTTTTGCCATCTGGAATTTTGAATACCCATAGCCAGAATTTTGTGCCCGCCTCTGAATCGTGGCCTGTTTGGCTGCCGGGCTGGGGAGGGTTTTGTGTTCTCGTGCGGTTGATTCCATGGCGAGCAGCTCTGATCCCCCAAAGCAATACGGAATAACCAAGCCGTTATCGTTGCTTGGGCCAGTGGAGGCGGATCTCCAGAGGACGGCGGAGTTGGAGAAGGTTCGTAATTGCTTCAGTTTCATGTCAGGAGTCTCGTCTCAGTTTCTTTGTATAGTGGTTTCACATTCTCTGTTTCAGATTGAGATTACGTTACCTGAAAATGTTATTTCTGGTGTCTATTTTAATTCCAGTTCTTGGTAGAGGTGGGCCTATATGAGAGCCCCAAGGAGTCTGCTAAGCGGGAGGAGGTGCCGGGGCAGCTTGACCGGGTAATTTCTCTGGTGCCACGCTACTTGCTGTGGACTTTTTGTATATCAGGGAAAATAGAACATTTTTTTGTAGGAATCCAAGGGTGCCATTTTCTTAGCGCAAAATCCTAAATGAATCCATAGTTTCCACTTGCTTCTGTGCATCATTATGCGTGGTAGCTTATTCTTTCCTAAGCACACTCTTTCGGCATTTGCAGATTGTGAAATCCTGGGTGAAGCAATTGACTAGTCAGAGAGGATATACCGATCAGACGGTTGAAGATGCAAATGCCGTACTATTCACCTGTGGCTCATATCGTCTAGGGGTAATTCTAATTTCTACTTCTTCTCTTTTACTAGTTGCACTTTGCTCATCAGCCACCAAAAACAGCAGAAGTTCTGCTTATCAATACACATCTGTATGTGCCATAACCTGCATCTGTACAAAAAGCTGTTGCCTCCCATGTCCCATCTTCTATTCAATAGTGGCATCATGATGGGGACAGTTTACATAATCTTCTTGCTGTGATAATTATAGTTTTGCTGCTCCTTTTACACTGTTATGGATGTCCTATTAAAACAGAGCAATGGAACGTTCTTGTGCTTGAGAAGTAGCGAGTTCAAACTGATATGGACACTGGACAGAATCTAAACAAAGGGAACTGTTGATTCAGACAAACATGACAGAAAGATGAATAAATATGCAATCTTTACTTAGTTGGTCTAGTAGGAACGAGTGAGAGTTATCAATACGTGTTATGAGAACACAATTTAATGAGTTAAGAGCCACAGTTTGTCTTCTTTTCAAGTAAATTTGCTGACCAATTTGCCAACTTTTAACATGAAGTCACACAGATGAGCTTTTTTTAAACACCTTGTAGCATTACTGAACAGTTTGTATCCAAATGTTATGGGTCTTGAAGTCCCCAGTCGCTACCACGTGATGTGAAGCACGCGTTCATCTTTTTGAACACCTTCACTTCGTCCATTTTAAGCTAACATATATAAATCGTTATGGTTTATACCTTTTGTCAACCTTGCATCTGCAATTTGCAGTCAGTGTGAAGATAATATTGTCGTAACTTGAACCATCTTACAGTATGAGAACAATCTCTCATCCGAAAATATCTTGTTTAGATGCCTGAATTTTTTGCCATTATAACATCTTTACCAAACACTTGCCTTTCCTTTCTGACTTGTTCGAATACTCTTGTTATCCACTTAACAAGGATTGAAACAAGTAATGAGAGTACATTATTATTAATAGTAACATCACATAACAAGGATTGAAGAAAGAATGAGTACATTATCAATAACATGAGAGTAGAATTAAATGAATATTATTGTTCACTACTTAGTTAGAATTGAGTTTGACAACCAGCATTTTCAATATGCCGATTGGTGATCAGTAACAATCCACAAGATACACTTTACTTTGATGGGACTTGAAAATTGGAATGAGTAGTACAACAATGGCTTTGAAGTATGCATGGTGTAGGAAAATGTAGGCGAGATGAGGCACTCTTGGTTCTTGCATACCATTGTTGCTTGTTCATCACTGACCATAGTTTGAGTCCATGCTCAGGCTGCTAGGCTGTTTTTTGCTACCTTATTGACCATATTTCATAGTAGTTTGTTGGGTTACATTGCTATTAAGTGGCTTCTGAACCAAGATGGATCTTTTGAAGGTAGGCATGCTACAAGCAGGGATAAAAAAAACAAATTATAACAGACCATTTACCGCTGGTAACTGCTTCTAGTAGCTTGTAGATACCTTTCCTGCCAGTGGGTGATTTAAAGAAATTTTGATGTAACCTTGATGCTTATGATTGTGGAAGACCACACCAACACTATATTTTGGGAATTTTGTTGTGTAAAAGAAAAAAAATAGAAGACGCTAACCAGAATTAACCAGAAACATAGGATTAACCAACTGCTAACTGCCAGATTACTGGCCACCGACCTATCTCTGTGGTTTAATATTGTTTTGTCACTGATATGGCTATATTGCTGAGATATATAGAACAGGTAGCTCGAGGTAGATGGAGATCTCGCCCTCATGCTGGAGGCTCTGATATTTAATCCTCTACTTCTTGCTTGCCTTTTACAGATAAACTGCTGTGCTGTATATAAGAGCTCGTCTCTAAGAAACTAACCAAATTATCTCTAATAAACTCAATCTCTAATGGCTAACTTATTCCTTAACGAAACTAACAAACCGACTAGATTTCCCTCAGCCACGTTCGGCTGAGTTCTTCTTGCGCTGAAACTGAGCACCAAAGAATTTGTCCATAACAATCATTCTGTATTTTATATATACTTTTGATTACAATGCTGACTGTAGAAAATAATTTTCTATAGATGACGTGGAGCAGAGTATCTTTTTTGTTTAAAAATTTCTTTGTACTTTACTTTTTTCGTATATTAATTTATTTCTGCATAATTTTGTGTTTCTCATTGTAGGTTCATGGACCTGGGGCTGGTATTGATACTCTTTGTGTTGGACCTTCATATGTGAATCGTCAGGTGATGTTTTCTTTCTGCTATGTTTTATGTTTAGACATAGCATCGTAGCCTTAGTGAAGTCTTACGTAGGATTTGTCTGCAGGAAGATTTTTTTTTATCGTACTGCATGAGATATTAGCACAAACAGAGGATGTGACTGAGTTGCAACCTTTACCTGATGCACATGTCCCTGTTATGAAATGTAAGTTCCATGGAACATCAATTGACCTTCTTTATGCCAGTATCTCCCTCCTAGTGGTACCAGCTGTAAGTTTCTTACAAGATATTACCCTCATTTGATCAATTATTTATCTCAGCTCTTGTAGGGTAAACATAGCCTACCCTAACTTGCTTGGGACTGAAAGGGTTGAATGTTGTTGATCAATTGTTTATCTGTTCAACTTAGATATCTCTTAATAAAGGTATCCGAAAGGTACTCTCGTTCGAGCTATTCTTTTAGTAACAACACAGAATAAAATGCAGAACTTTCTCTGCTGTTGACTCCACCAAATCATTCATTTCTTTTGCTTAGTGTCCTTAAATTATGAATCTTTATTTACTGGAGGGTCCTTCTGCCTCGTGCTGTTATATGCCTTTTTATTCCCAAGAGATACATCTTTAGTTGGCATGCCACTGCAGGATTTGGATGTCTCTCAAGGATCAGTGCTTTATGATGTCGATGAAGCAACTGTCCGTAGTCTTAATGGTTGCAGAGTAGCGGACCAAATTCTTAGACTTGTTCCAAATATTGAGGTTGACTCGAGGAATCAGCTGTGCTCGTTTTGTCTTTTGAACTGTTTCTTTGTTGTCTATAATGTCTGATCAATTCTTCTTTTCTTGCAGAATTTCCGCATGACATTAAGATGTTTGAAGTACTGGGCAAAAAGAAGAGGTATTTACTCAAACTTAAGTCTTCCCATCTCACAATACTCGTGGGTAACTTTCTCTTGACGTGATATGACATCCAATTATTGGTTCTGCCAGGTTACTGGTTTTCTTGATGGTGTCAACTGGGCTTTGCTGGTTGCACGTGTCTGCCAGCTCTATCCTTATTCTGTTCCAAGTATGTTGGTCTCACGATTCTACAAGGTTTTTTTCCCAGTGGCGGTGGCCAAATTCGGTTATGCTTTGTTCCATAGAGGATGAACTTGGTTTCCCTGTTTGGGATCCACGCAAAAATCCTCGAGATAGATCTCATCATATGCCAATAATAACCCCTGCATATCCGTGCATGAACTCCAGCTCTAATGTTTCGACAAGCACACTTAGGGTTATGATGGAACAATTTCAGTTTGGTAATAAAATTTGCCAGGTAATCTTCTTTGTCAACATTGAAGTATATCTTCATAAAATTTACCCTGGCCATATTTATTATGCCCTCTGGTACAGGAAATTGAAATGAATAAGGCCCTTTCAATTTTCCGAAGTGTACAAGAATTATCTGCAGGTTGATATCATCGCCCAGGATGATGAAGACCTTAGACTTTGGAAGGGATGGGTGGAATCTCGACTACGGCAGCTAACTTTGAAGGTAATGTGCACCTGTTTTATCTGATTATTAATCATGCAAGCTGAATCAACTTTCTAGCTTTTGAGCAGATTATATTTTTTGGAACCAGAGGTGCTTGTAGGGAAGATGTACATGGTTTGGGGTGTCACTGTTAATAGTTTTACTGTTGGAGTCAGTTGCTATTTTGATTGGTGGAGTCAGCCTATGTTTCTCTGAGTCAATCTTTTGTTGATTCCTTCATGATTTTGTCTAATATGAATGTTGATGCTGTTTATCTATCATGTACTGAACTAAGATAATTTGTCGTCGGTTGTGAACAGATTGAACGTGATACATATGAAATGCTGCAGTGTCATCCATACCCACATGAGTATGCAGATCCTTCTAGACAGTGTGCTCATCGTGCTTTCTTCATGGGCTTATCGAGGAAAGAAGGTGTGAAAATACAGGAAGGTCAACAGTTTGATGTTCGTGGAACAGTAGATGAGTTTAGGCATGAAACCAACTTGTATATGTTCTGGAAGCCTGGGATGGAACTAGCTGTTTCTCATGTTAGGAGGAAGCAGATCCCAGCTTATGTATTTCCAGAGCGAGTTTTAGCATAGGAGACCCGCTCAATTCAAGACATGTGAACCATCAGCAGCAGTCTAATAAATATGATACTGAAGATGGCACACCGACCAGACCTCGGGACAGTCAGCTGAAGAGAGAGCATTATTATGCTGGAACTGACGGTGCTGAACCCCCAGAGCTGCCAAGAAGTCATCAGTCAGCCCAGTTCACCCAAAAACTACATGTAACACTCAGAAATGCGTAAAGAGAAAGTATGTTTTGTACGTGAGAATCTGTAAAGATGATAGTCAAAAGTTCACTTTTAAATCCGTCGCTCAGAAAGATGAATAGATGCAATGGTTGCGTAGAGATCGTCGAATGCAATCAGTTTGACTACTCATTTGAAGTTCCGATCATAGAGTTGCCGGCGTTAGCTTTCAACCCATAGTTACTACAGTAAGCGGCGAGTTACAGCCTTACAGGAACCGAGTCCTCTTATTTTTCCTGCCGAGTCCCTTTGTTTTTTTTTCTTTTTCCCTTCCACCATATACATTCCTCCTATTCCAAACCCTATACCTTGTCTCCTTTCACCGCCGCCACCCTCCTTTTGCCATGTACCAAAAGGGAGAGGGAAAATAAGAAAAGAGGGAAGAGAAGGGAAATTGGGGCACACCGCCGTCCGTCATCGCCGTTCCTCTCAAAAAATTGGTGGTGTTTCCTTTCCTCTCTCTATTTTTTCTAATTGGTTGCCTTACCTCGCTGTTCGTGGCAGTGCCGCCATGTGTGGTGCAGTGTAGAACTTTAGATGCAATCGATCGGGGCTGCTGTGAGTCCGTGACGTTCGTTGCTAGGGAGAGGAAAACGATCGGAAGTCGTCATTGGTATCGCCACCGTCGCCGTTGCCCTTGCTATTTTTACGGGAAACCCTAGGTGAGGCATGCCTCTGCTGTAATCCATGATTTTCTTAAGGTTTCAGATGTTCTAGCACATGCGTGTAGCGGTATTCGACGTCAATAAGGGCCCTCGTCGTTGTTTTCAGCACGTAAACCTGTGGGAGATGTACGTGCTAGAAGAGCTGTTCGAAGCATCTGAAGGCGACTGCCCTCGCCTTCGCAAGATCTGCGTCAGTCGGTGCCCGGACCTGAAGAGGCTGCCCTGCGCCCCTTCTCTGACGGAGCTGGTTCTCCACTGCGGCCTCCAGCTCCCTGACATCCTGGAGCTTGCGTCCCTGGTGTATCTGAAAATCGAAGGCTTCCATGGAGTCAGGTCGTTCAGCTTGCTGGCCGCTGCGGTGCTGAAGAAGCTGGAGATCAGGTCTTGCAAGGAGCTCTCGTCGGTGGACGGGCTGTCGGCGCTGAGCCGCTGATGACGGTTCAGAGGTTTAAGATAGCAGGGTGTGCCCCAAGTTTGTACGTTCTGCCAAGAACCGATAGCCTGACAACCTGAATGTAATAACTTGGTTCAGTGCTTGTTTATATTTTTCATACGGATTATTACACGGCAATGTCCAACACTGATATGACAAAAGACGTGTGATTAGCCTTCCAGCTCAATTGGCGCATGTTGACACTGTACATGTGATCTGACTGACTGATTGCAATTGCAAGATATACTAACAAACCTTTAACCATGTGTTTGAGAAGACAATTGTCAATTGGTACCCTCCTGAGACACGACTTTGTGAAGAAGATATGAGGAGTCCCCTTTTGTCATATGGATGAAATCAGCAACAAGACCAGGAGGAGCTAGCACGTGGTGATTCCCAGGAAATGCGGTGTCAATCCTATAACCAAAGGCAAAAATCTCCTTTTGACCTAGCCTGTTGTGATGACATGTTCAGAGCCACAGGACTCACTCGGCAAGCACGTCACTGACCATATGCATCTCCCACCGAGCTATGCACTACTATGCATGGTGGTTGAACCTTCAGCGCGTGTACGGCGAACCAAGATTCCTCCGTCCACTCCATGTGGCCGGCCAACAACATTCCTTTCTTCAATCAAGTAGCTCTCTACGCCAAGTTGTAGTAGATTATTGGCGCCACGTACCCGAGGCGATGTTTTGCTAGCTCGTGCGCGGAATCCGGGTGGCAAGTGCCGGCATGTGAAGAACACATGCACCGGCACGGCGGCACCACGGGAACACTTGGAAAGGGTATTCCTTCAGGTGGCGCATGCTCCCCTCCCTGACTTTTTTCCTTGTGGTGCAGTGGAAAATTCAGCAGCCAGCAGCACTTGCACTACTGGGTTTTTGCTTGCAATCTACCGGACATGTGCGGAAGATGAGAGGGAGGCAGGTCGTTGTGGTGTGTCATGATCCAGCATGCCATCCAGGGGCAGCAAGGATCATCAGAAGTATATTCCTCTGTGGGTTCAGGTTGTGGTCTTGGAGACGACGCAGGGAATGGCGAATGCCATTTGGTTTTTTCTTAAGCAAAGCCGGGGGAGCCTTCATGGTAAGGGCCAGTTTGGCAGGGCTCCGGCTCCGGCTCCGTGCGCTTACCGAAGCACGGAGGAGCCGGAGCCGCACCAAACGGCATTGACCGCGGAACCATTTTTTGGCACATTTGGGAGGAGCCGGAGCCGTTTTAGGCCTGCATGGAGGAGCCCAAGGGCTCCGGCTCCAGCTCCGCACGAGGAGCCCATCGCGAGGAGCCCTGCCAAAGGAGCCCTAAATCTGATGTTAAGAGAGGGTGGTGGTGGTAAAAACGAGTAGCAGCATACAGATTGAGCAGAGGTACATGCGTGCATGATTGTTCAGTAAATTTTGGTGACGGCGACCTCCTATGTGTTGTGAGATCAGTCCTGACACTTTGTCCATCCAAATTATGATGACGTCGTTGATTTTGTACATAATATGGTTCAGTCAAGCTACTAAACGCCATTTTCCTCGTTACTGCCCTGTTACCCACTAGAGTACCGCTGGTGCAGCGGTGGTGTTGAGGAGGTGGAGCTCCCTCGAGTTGAATGAAGCGATGACGTTGTGTGACGTCAATATCCCAATGCAATCTGACCGTCTAGAGTTGTTGCTGTTCGTGTCAATGTCCTAGTCTAATCAACTAATTGGAGTTGCTTGTGGAGATAAGTTGAGTTCGGCGTGTACGTGTTGATGCCCCAATCATCCAACTAGTTGTTATTATTTTGTTTGAGTTGAGTGATGCTTTGAAATGGTGCGACGCGTGTTGCTGCCTCCCAATCTAACCGGCCGATTTTTTTTCCCATTGGTTGTTTTCTCCAATCTAAGCTTCATCTTCTTTTTATTAACAATTATCAAAGCTGTAGAAAATGATGGAAAACTATACTGCAAACATTGTTGGCCATTTGGAAAAAATACTAATGGTGAGAATATATGCCTATAGCATACGTAAAAGATATTTCCATGCTGTAATATTTATTCTTCTCAAATCGTAGCATAATATTTTAAAGAGTAAAGTGTATGGCTTGTTTAGGTCCCCACACTCTTAAATTGCAAAATCAACTCACTAATCTCTGTTTCGGCCATCACAGGTTCAAACGAGCTTTGACCCGTTCTGCTACTAGCTGACCTGGCGTGCCACCTGGGTTCAGCGTGGGAGGGCTGCTGAGCAGGCCGACTAAGGGAACGTTTGTTCCTTTTGCTTATTTTTAACACGTGTCACATCGAATGTTTAGATACTAATTAGGAGTAT
>NC_028456.1:17805733-17948287 GCF_000263155.2 Setaria italica
TGGACTAATTAGGCTTAATAGATTCGTCTCGCCGTTTAGCCTCCACTTATGTAATGGGTTTTGTAAATAGTCTACATTTAATACTCCGAATTAGTATCTAAACATTCGACGTGACGGATGCTAAAAATAAGTCAGCGGAACCAAACGGGACCTAAATATGCAAAGGCCCCCTTAATTCAGATCCCCTCATTTTATATATTTAGTCATATGCTAGTTGTAGTGTGTAAATTGGTCTTTTCTCGTAGAAGAACAGAAAGAGCATGTAGGTCTGCAGGTTGTAATTGGAGAGAGCACAACTTCACATGCCCAAAGAAACCCCTCTCAGAGCATCTACAGCAGTCCTCCAATAAATATTTTTTAATAACTAGTTGATTATTTCGCTGTTATTGGGAGAGTTGCTTTTGCAGTCTTCCAATAATCTCATCACAATCCAACTGCCGTATTGGGAGAGTCAAAACTCCTCCTTTATCTAGGGAGAGAGTTGGGGTAAATTATTGGGTTGTCCCAATAATTATTAGGAAAAATAAAAAATAAAGTGAGATTGTTGGAGCACTATTTTCTTATCAACTCTCCCAGTATGGTAGTTGAATTGGGGAAAGAGAGACTGTTGGAGATGCTTTCACCCTCTCTTTCCGAAACACAAATTATGCATATGTTTAGTGTACAAATTTTGTATGAAAAGATCCTATAATTTCATAAACCATTTTGTACAGTATCAATTTTGTAACAGTCGATAATGTATCGTAATGATCAAACAAGCTATTTCCAAAGACTACTTTGAAATCCTAATTAACATGCCCTTCGAAGGAACTAGAAACTAACGACGTGGTAATAGTAGAGCACAATCATTGCCAAAGGACAAATAACATCAAGCAGTTGCTATCATCAATCAATTATCAATTTACACTACAGAGTCCAGGTCAAGTCGTTCTTAAATGCACAGCAGTAGTCCTAAGTCCTAACATGTCTCTGCCCCTAGCAGCTAGAGATTCGGATGTGAACCTTCCATTTCAAGTCCTGCTCCAGTTTGTACTGCGTGTTTTTGTTTCTCGCATAAAGTGGAGGTCCCCTGGCTAGGCAAGTACAGTCACAATTTCGCGGAAACTACACGGAAAGTCGAAAAGGACGTTTTACGCGCGTGTTGCAACGCGTTCAATCCGGTGGGTCTAAGGGCCCGTTTGGTTTAACGGAGTTTAATCCCTATTGTATCAAATATTTAGGGGGTGTTTGACAAACACCTGAACTTAAACTTTAGTACCTGTCACATCGGATGTTTGATACTAATTAAGAGTGTTAAATATAGTCTAATTATAAAACTAATTGCACAGATCGAGTCTAATTCGCGAGATGAATCTATTAAGCCTAATTAGTCCATGATTTGACAATGTGGTGCTACAGTAACCATTTGCTAATGATGGATTAATTAGGCTTAATAGATTCGTCTCACGAATTAGTATAGGGTTCTGCAGTTAGTTTTATAATTAGCTCATGTTTAGTCCTCCTAATTAGCGTCTGAACATCCGATGTGACCCTTCTAAAGTTTAGTATCTCGTATCCAAACACCCCCTTAGATACCAATTAAGACTATTAAATATAGACTAATTACAAAACTAATTGCACAGATGGAAACTAATTTGTGAGACGAATCCATTAAACCTAATTAGTCCATGATTTGATAATGTGATCCTACAGTAAATATGTGCTAATCATGAATTAATTAGGCTTAATAGATTCATCCCGTGAATTAGCTTCTGTATGTATAATTAGTTTTATAATTAGCTCATGTTTAGTTCTCCTATTTAGCATTCGAAGATTCGATGTGACAAGGACTAAACTTTAGTTCAAGGATCCAAACACTTCTAAACCTCCTCAAGATCCGTTCCTTTTTGTCCCAGGCGAGTGTATTCGAACCGTATGCAATTTTCTTTAAACATGTCCTTTGGATTGAGGGCTTGTTTGGTTGGAGGTAATTGGTGGGAGGGAAAGGGACTTTAGGTATGAGAGACTAAAATTCTCTTGTATGTTTGGTGGGTATGGAAATTTTAATGGGATGAGGAATGGGAGTTTATAGGAGCAACTTCTACGAATCACTTCCCGTGGGGAGGGGTGGGAATTGGGTGGGAGTTTGTTTTAAGTGCTTAAGTGCAAGATGGATACATCTACACTGTTAATCATGACTTAAGATATGATTTTCCCCTTCTAAAATCCTTATACCAAACAAGGGATATGAAGTCTCACTTAAATTCTCACACTTTAATTCCTTTCAAAAGACAAATAAAGGAATGAGACTAAAAATCATATTTTCAAGTGAATCTCTTCTCCAACTCCCACCACTAATTTTCATGCCCCTTCCTAAAAACGCATCGTGAGAGAAAAAGGTGTCATGTTACATATGTTTGATTGCTCGACAAGTTAAATCTGATACAAATGTGAACCACTCACTCTTTTAGCACACCCGGTCAAAACAACCACAGCCACCCATTCAAATTTTTAACTCAACAGAACAACGCATGTAACGGTAGAAAACGTAGTATCATGCTAAAAAATAGTTACAGTACACAATTTTTTTTTATTATCATGAGACAAGATGTACCATCTCAAAAAAAATGTACTCTATATGTGTATCGATTCAAATTACATGAATACAATTCGTACAGATCTTGAAACAGAATACAACTCGGCAACATGTTCCACACATCATATGGATTACTAAAGCACATATCCATCAAAATAAAAATAATATTTAAAATTAAATAGCATATAATACCACCAAATTTTATTTGCTGCTTTCTCGTTAATAGCATATATCATCCATTTACCAAACATGTATACCACCAAAAGAGCCCTATAACAGTATGAAAATTGCCTATTTTGTTATCCACATGAAAAAACTATATCAACGTCATAGCTTTTGAGCCCCAAGTACTCTATAGTTGAAACCCAATAAAAAGAACCACAAATTAGGATTCGAACACACGAATAGTTTCAAGCACTTCTATCCATAACTAAATTTTTGGATATATTCCATCCCTTCAAATCTTATTTTATTGACTCTTCCCATCTCAATTTTAATCTTCCTCTGCCTCTCTTCCCCTTACTATCACGCCTTAAATTCCACTACATACCTCTGGAGGCTCAAACCATCTCAGCCAGTGTTAGTGTTAGATAAGCTTATCTTCTATTGGCCTGTCACATCTATCCTCCGGACTCGACCACGGTCTCCTGGTGCCGCTGATTGCGATGCACCGGAGGTCGACGAGCTGCAGCACCCGGCCGAGTTCCCCCCTCGAGTACAGCCGTGTGGGCTCTGACCACGCGAAACAGGCGCTGGCGCCGCCAGATCAGGCTGAAGCTGTCATGATGCCGACCGCCGGTGAGGTCGAGCTCCGGCCACCATAGAACAGCCAGGAACTCAACCATGCCAGCGTCGCGCGTCTTGACGAAGAACTCGTGCTTGAGGAAGGGGCGGCCCGCCTTCACCGTCGCACGCCCGTGCGAGATCAGGCGGCCTGGCCGTCGTGGGCAATGCACTGTTGGTGGTCGGAGGACCGATCGTGTAGCGTCGGCTTGGGACCTGACCCCGCAGCCGCCTGAACCAGATCCGCCGCCGCCTCGCACGGATCAGCCGTCGGTGAGGATGGTGCCGGCGGGGTGGTGGCCATGGTGCGACACTGCGAGAGACGGTGACGCCGAGGCTACCCGCGAAGGTGCTGGAGGAGGGGAACAGGGAGACTACAGTGGAGACTGGGGCGGCGTCGGCGGACGTGGAGGCGGTGGCGGAGTTCGGGCCGGCGGGGGCCACGACGCAGCGCTGGTACATATCTCGAAATGAACAGAACTGGTACATAAACGGCTGGGATAGAACCTATTGACACTCTCTAGAGTATTAAGGGGGTGTTTGGTTCCTTTGCTTATTTTTAGCAAGTGTCACATCAAATGTTTAGATACTAATTAGGAGTATTATTCGTAAAGTGGAGGCTAAATGGCGAGACGAAGCCTAATTAATCCATCATTAGCAAATGTTTACTGTAGCAACACATTGTCAAATCATGGACTAATTAGGCTTAATAGATTCGTCTCACCGTTTAGCCTCCGCTTATGTAATGGATTTTGTAAATAGTCTACGTTTAATATTTCTAATTAGTATCTAAACATTCGATGTGACGGGTGCAACCGAACCAAACCAGGCCTAAATCTTCGTTCCCACGGAAAGTTTGTTGGTCGAATTCACACATGAATCTGACAAAAAAAATCACCAACACACAGCTGACCGATTTAAGAGCTCAGTTACATACATGACTGCAACAATTCCCTTCAGCATCCAAACGAACGACAAACACAGCACAACAAGACAAGAGAGTTACTGTCCTTGTATCTTCTTGGTACCTTCGAGATGAATGCTCGGAACGCATGCCTGTTGCCTTTTTTTGACCAATGTATTTTGGCCAGTAGTTCTCGGCTGCCTCAGCTATTTTTGGACGCACTTGGGATCAGTAACAGCGAAATCTTCCCTATTTCCCACGTGTTGTAAAAAGCAGCCTGCATAATCTACGGTGGAGCCAAACAAGCAAATTGTAGATGGTAATAACAATCTACTCCTAGGGAGCCAAATTTAACAATCAGATTGTAACAACAATATGTGAGTATGGCTACGTGCATCCTTGGTTGATCCAGTGGTTGGGATAATTTTATTTCATCATCTACAATCTATAAGAGTATTGTTACAATACATCAATCCTCTCCTACTCAATTTGTTGATGTACTCTCTCCATCCCGAATTATAAGTCATTTTCTGAAATTTAAGTATGTACATACATACACGTTATGTCAGTATATACATAGCAAAAGCTATGAATCTTAAAAAGTGAAAATATAATTTGGGATGGAGGGAGTAGACTCGATTTGTAACAATCCACAATCTGTGATGATGTAACAATTCGTAAAGGAAGCAAACCTACTATGTGACTGTGAGCTCAAGTACACCATCCACGCATGAGGATAGAGTGAGACCACTTCATGTTGAGCTTGGCGATCGTTGCAGTGGTAATCTGGTGTGAGATAGCGATATATGCTAATTTTGTTTGGAAATACTTATACACTATTCAGAAGATAACAGTGCTGCCAAATATAACTTTTCTTTTTCTAGACGCGGTGCGTTACTTTTTCGCTTTCTCCTTTTATTACTAAATGTGAGAGTGATGTGTCTGGAGTAGGAGTAATAGACTTTTCCATCTTGCTCTTGACTGAGAACATGACACCGCAACTGTGTGTAGACTTTTTGCCACCTGCAATAATCCAACAGAACCATACTTTTTGAACTTCCATTTTTTTTACACAAGCTTTTTTGAAATGAATCGGGAAGGAGAGGGAGTCTTTTTAAGCCTATTTTCTTCTCAAGTTTTGAATTTCGTATCATACTTTTTGGGGAAAAACACAAATTAGCTTCTCATGTTAAACGTGTTGTTTTTCTATGTTCTTATTAGAAAGAAAAAGCCTAGGAGTTGCAAAGGTAACTATGATGGGCTTTACCGTCGTCCCTACCATTTTTTATACAAAGTAGGATTTGGGGGTACATGCATGTCTACATAAGGTAGATGGAAGAGTGATCTCTTCTGAAATTTAATGCACAAATATGCTATGAAATGTTGTTTTAACCCATTGCGAAGCATTCTCCTAACATTATGGTTTTTCTAAATGGCGTCACCAGGGCGCGGTGTTTTTGCCACCTGCAAGCTGCCTCCTTTGCTCGGGAGTTTGCGACTAGGCGTCTAGGCCACAGGCCGGTCTGCCTAGTATAATGGTTTTGTTATAGCGTTAATAGAGTGTACGGACTCTCATGTTTAAATAAAGGGGAAAATTATATCACATTCAAGTATTTTGAGGAGCTCTTGCACTCAATTCTCTTTGACCAAGCGATGAACGCCACAACTCTGCTTCTCCTCCTCTGATTACGGTGACATCCTTCGGCGAGCCTTTAGAGTTTGGATTTCGGTGTTTAGGATTGGGGATTGAGGTTACTGTATGCTTCGGGTAGCTCGCGCGGCTAGCGGTGGTGGCGGTTGAGACGGCAAGGGAGCGGAGACGGATGGCAGTGGGTTCCCCAGTTGGGTGGGCAATGGAGGAGGCTAGGAGTGAGCACCGGCGATGAGTTATCACGGGAGCGGCCGAGACGGGGGAGGCAGCAGCAAACGGCGGAGGTGAGCTTGTCGGGCGGAAGGAGGAGGGAGGGCAGATCTCTTTGGTGATGGAGGTTGGTAGCAGCACTGTGTCATGAGTAGCCGATGCAGGAGAAGATAGGAATGAGTTGTTCTTGATTTCTGACCGATTCAAAAATTCGAGTGTGGAAAGGGGATTAAATATTCGAGTTTACTGTAGCCTGCGTTTAAGATGCAAGGCATCGTGTTGATGCATGACAATGTCACAAATTATTTAGGAAATGAGTCTAATTGAACCAGTAAGGTGGAAGACAGTGGTTATACTCCCTCCGTCCTAAATTATAGGTCGTTTTGGTTTTTTAATTCATAGATTTTGCTATACACTTATACACTATGTCTAGATGTATAGTAAAAGCACCTACAATTTGGGACGGAGGGAGTACATTCTAACCGGTCATGTTGAGTCTTCAACTTGAATTTGGATATCTATAATGCAAAATCACCTTGCTTTCTAGGTTGAGATATTGTTAGACATAAATATATACCTAGTACAAAAGAGTTTAGAGCAACTCTAACGTACTATCTATTTTTCTCTCCATTTGACTCTCTAACTAAGTTGGCAAAAAGATTCATGTCCATATTGAGTTGCTCATTCCAACAGACTATCCATTTCCTACTCTTCAAATTCCAACAGTTAGATTTCTCTCTATAAATCTACACTCTCTATCCACTCCAACAATCTCTCCATTTCACACTACAACATACTCTCCATTTTGCACTCTCTATTTTGGTCGTCGGACCCACATTTGGCAAGCCAAACCCACTTGCCAAGTTTGGAGAGTCTGGGTGAGTATTTGGCAACCCGGATGGGATAGCCATCCGGATAGCAACTTTGTTGGAGCAAACTTTTCTAACAAACTTGCCAAATTTTAGCTTAGAGAGGGAGATAGCCATTTTCTTGGAGATGCTCTTAATATACATTTTTTGACGAAATATATAAGGGGTGTTTGGTTCCACCTTGGACTAAAATCAGCACTTTATATGGACGAAAAGTGGACTAAACACTTTAGTCATCTGGTCCGCAAAACCCACCTAAAATGAACTAAAGGTGTTGGCTACCCCTCCTTTATTGCTCTCTCTCCCACACCCGGCTCTCTCCTGCCCGGCCCTCCGCTACCCTTCCACCCGCCATCGTCCTCCCTCCCGCCCGGCCCCCGCCGCCCTTCCGCTCGCCGCCGACCTCCCTCCCGCCCGGCCCCCGCCGCTGTCACGCCTGCCGCCCGTGCCTGCCGCCACCCTCCCAACCGGCTCTCTCCGCCGCCACCCTCCTGTCCGACCCCCACCGCTGTCCCGCCTGCCGCCCGTGCCCACCGCAAGCAGGCTCCTCCGCCACCCTCGCCGCGAGCAGCTCCTCCTCCTCCCGCTCCCACCCCCACCACGAGCATGCTCCCCTGCCGCCTCCTGGAGCCCCGTCCCCTCCCGAACCTCAGCTCCACCCTGCCGCCTCCTGGAGCCCTATCCCACCCCGCAACTCGAGCCCCGAGTGGATCTAGGCGGCCGGAGCTGATTTGGCGCGCCAGGAGGTGGGCGGCGCCGGCGAGCTTGGGGCGGGCCCGTGCTCTGGTGCTTCGGGAAGAGAAGAAGGTAGGGAGGATGGAGAGCGCGGAGAGTAGGTGTGGCTGTTTGTTCACGCGAGAACAGGGGTACCTCCTCCTCAGGGGTAAAAGGTCTTTGTTCAACAGCATTTATGGACTTTAGTCCATTTTAGTCCATGAAACCAAACAGCTATTTAATCTATGGACTAAGGGGGTGTTTGGGAGACAAGGGCTAAACTTTAGACCCTGTCACATCGGATGTTTGGACAATAATTAGGAGTATTAAACATAGGTTAATTACAAAACTAATTGCACAACCCCTAGGCTAAATTGCGAGACGAATCTATTAAGCTTAATTAGTCCATGATTTGACAATGTGGTGCTATAGTAACCATTCGCTAATGATGGATTAATTAGGCTTAATAGATTCGTCTCATGATTTAGCCTAGGGGTTCTGCTATTAGTTTTGTAATTAGTTCATATTTAGTTCACCTAATTAGCATTCGAATATCCGATGTGATAGGGCTAAAGTTTAACCCCTGTCTTCCAAACACCCGACTAAAGGAACCGGCCATAGTTATGCGAATATCAGCAGATACTCAAACATTCATTTACAACTTACGCTCGTGACTACTGACGCAATTCACCTAACCCTCCTGCAGAAACAACAAACAATTGCTTTCGCGGTCAGGTGTGAAGGACTGACCAATCCTACTCCCAAAATGATTTCCTGGCATCATCTCTCCTCCCAGCCCAAGTCCCCAAGTCAAGCTATAAACAAAACCAAAATGAAAAGAGCAGAGGGAAAAAGAATTCAAAGGCAGCAGTTTAAGTCAGGATTGCCCAGCTGCTCGTGGCAATATGAAAATTCCATGTGTTTTTATCACAATTGTTTATCCTCAATCAGCACTGGCAATAAATTTCTGTGGATGGACTAGACTCTACAGGGGGACAAAAGGCCGGTCGCTGTCTTGAATCGCAGAAGCAACCAACTCGGCTGATCCCTTCGCCTTCTCTCACCCTGATGTACCATCCCCTGTCTGTGTGACTCTGCCGCTCCATCTGTTGAGCCAATAAAAGGGCGCAGGAAGAGTTCTTGCTGCCTTCTGCTTCTCCATCCAAGAAGTACTTGTGGCTTCTCCAACTGCAGAGGGACTAACTGCAGAGGATCCGTCTCCGTGTGATAGGGGCTTTCAGAGCTTTGGTTGATTGCTGGGGGACCGTTTCTTGGGGCACCTGAGTCTTGGGAGACCCGAGTCTTGGCCCCTTCCTCCTCCGCTTCCATGGGAGCTTGGGAGCTGCTGGATCTCTGCAACTGACCATGAGCCAGAGTGAGTGTTCTCCTTTTGATTTCTCATCGTTTATTTGGTGATTCTTTGATTGGCGAGGCCAAGGCGTCATCTTTGCTTCCTGGAGTTGACCTGGGTAGGGGCGAGTAGCGGCTCTTGGCTGTGCGCCCTCGATTCTTTCTGATGCTGCTAAGGGACTAATAGCAGGATGCCGTTCCTAGTAAGTTTACCTGGGAAATTTGTCCATTGATTGTTTGTTTCACCTGGGAATTGGATTCTTGGGCCCTTCTGTTTCTGCTGCGATTGATCGAATAGGGTGCCTATCAGGCTCTTTTCGAGCGTAAGGATGGGATTAAATTTTCGATTTGGGTACGAGGTAGGAACTACCGTTAGTCCGTTACAGCTGCATGTAAAGCCGGATTTCATCAAGTTTTGTTTGGTCAGTTTGGAGCAGCTCGTGTTCCATTCCAGCCAACTGGGTCTCGAATTTGTCGTTTAACTTTTGGTACAACTGCAACAAGCTTTTGGAAGCAAAAAGGATGCCCTTTTTTGGGATTTTCTTGTGTTAGGATTTCACTAACTTTATTTTGTACCATATGAATAGCAGAATAGGCAAGTCTTGGCAAGGTTTTATGTGTAGGAGGGAATAGAATTAGGTATAATAGATTGATTGTATCGCATTGAGCCTCTCGGCCGGTTTATATTGAGTACAAGGCTTGGGGGGTAAGGCTTCCCCGGATACATATAACAGTCTATGATACGTATATCTACAACTACCACATATACTCTAACATCCCCCCGCAATCACAGCGGGAGCACCGTAGACGGTGAGACTGGAGAAGAAGCCGAAGGCAAAAAGCTGATGGACTGACATCCCCTCGCAGTGATAACGTCGGTGCGGTGCGGATGCTGCGACTGGAGAGAAAACCGGCGAGTAACTCATGCAGATGATAGCCCTTTGTGCCGATGTCGAGGTAGCCGAGCAGGAGGACGAGTAGCCGTGGTCGCGGATGCCGTGCGTAGAGTAGCCATGGTCGACGTAGCAGTTGAAGTTGCCAAAGACGAGGGAGCCGTAGATGAAGCCGCGGGCGCATGAGGAGGCGCCGAGAGGATGGTGGCGCATTTAGGAAGACACCAAAGACGAAGATGGTGACGCGTCGAGGCAATTGTAGAGGGGGAGGGGGGTTGATGCCAAAGTCGATGCAGCCAGGCCGACGTAGACGACGGAGTTGGCGTAAGCTAGAGCACCGCTGGATGGCCCCAGTCACAGACCGAGTGACAGGGCGCGGAGGAGCAGGAGGTGTGGTCGGGGTGCTCGCCCGTGCGGTCAGGCACTCGCCGTTGCGGTTGGGGTGCTCGCCGACGCAGTCGGGGCGCTCGCCCGCGTGGTCGGGTCGGGCGCTCACCGGCGCGGTCAAGGCGCTCGCCGGGATAGTCAGGACGCTCGCTGGCGCGGTCGGGGCGCTCGCTGGCCCAGTCGGGGATGATGGCATGCACCAGTGTTGCCAATACTGGACGTGCGAGGTAGAGGGCACCAACCATGTGTCAGCGTCTAAGGAACCAGTAGAGAAGGCCTCCAAGGCGGTCGCAGGCGCAGAAGAACGGCGAGGTAAAAGATGCCGATGCAGCCCGCGGGTGCTGGAGTAGACGAACGAGGTGGAAATGAGACGGCGGCACTGGCGACGAGGTGGTGCTAGACGAAGCGAGGAGGTAGACCCGGACGATCTGATGCAAGGCCGGATGATCCGGATGACGCGGCGACGGAGCTCGAAGGAGATGGCAAAGAACTCGAACAGCCTGATGAAGACCATGCGCGCAAGGCACAGCGACTCGTAGTCGACGACGAGGTCGTTGATGTGGTCAGCGGCGGTGAGGATGCAACGGCGAAGGAGACCACGGGTGGCGCCGCTGCTGCTCTAAGAGGCGATGCAGCGGTAGCCCTTCATACTTGGGGAAAAGGCGCGCAATACGAGGACGAACGTTACAGGAGTCGGGTGGATCACGCACATTGGCTGATCGGACCGAGTATGCGCGAGGCGAGACGACGATGGGCGAAGTCGGCGGAGGCGTCCCGATCGGTGGAGGCAACGACGAGCCGGCGGAGGTCGACATGTGGACGAAGCAGTGAGGAGGGCGGGGCACACGGGCATCCCCTAGGGCGCCGTTCATCACACCAAGCCGCACAGTCGAAGACGGGGCAGGAGCTGGTGAAGTCGACGCCGATGTCGAAGTAGAGGCGAGAGGTCGACGGGCGGTGGGCAACATAATCCCGATCTCTGATCAGGCAAAAGGAAAAGAAGACACAGTAAGAGCATCTCATGTAGAACCTCCAGGTGTACATAGGTAGAAAAGACGGAGCGGCACAAGAAAATCACGCGCCAAAGGACGGCGGCGCGAGGTGGTGGTGAGCGCGGTGCGGGGGAACCGGTGGCGCAGGGGATGCGCGGCCGAGGGCAGCGGCGCGAGGAGCAGAGGCTCGTGGAGCAGAGGCGCGTGGCCGAGGTCGGAGGTGCGAGGAGCAGAGGCACGTGGCCGAGGGCGGCGGCGCGAGGAGTAGAGGCGCGTGGCCGAGGTCGGCGGCGCGAGGAGCAGAGGCGCGCGGCCGAGGGCAGCGGTGACGAGGAGGGAGGATGACACTTGGGTGAGTTTCTTCACGATCTGATCTTGCGTGACAACGGAGGGCGGCGGATTAACTGGATCCGCCGTGGAGACGGAGGGCGCTGCCCCAGGCGGAGGTCATGGGCAACCTCCCCGGGGGTGTGCTAGGAGGCCGTCGAGGGGGCACGCTGGATGTGCGTCGTGAAGGACGGCTGGCGGCGCGCGGGAGGCGGGGGGACGAGCGGAAGCGAAAGGTTTGGCCTAGGATCTGAAACCCTAAACTCGTGATACCATGCAGGAGGGAATAGAATTGGGTATAATAGATTGATTGTATTGCATTGAGCCTCTCGGCCGGTTTATATTGTGTACAAGACTTGGGGGGCAGGCTCCCCCGGATACATATGGCAGTCTATGATACGTATATCTACAACTACCAAATATGCTCTAACATTATGGTTCTGTTGGGGTTTTGAACCCATTCTAAGAAATTATTATATTTCTTAGACGAGCTTGAAATGGATTGGGTTTTTTTTTCTAACTATATATGGTATCTTTGTACTGAGAAGCAAATAATTGATTCAACTAATCATAACCCATGATGAAAAGTACATGTTAGTGCTACAACTTTACTGTGGCCTGTGGGGTTTAGCACAAATTTATTAGCACTATGCCTTGTCAGCTTATCCTGTTATTCTTTGGTTCTTTCCGTGTCTGTAGGTTTTGACATCAACGTTCTTCGCGAGGAAGCAAGGAGTAGGTGGTTAAAGCCTTCTGAAGTATACTATATCTTGCAGAATCACGAGAGGTTCCCGATCACCCATGAGGCACCAAAAAAGCCACTCAGTATAGCTGCATTCCCTTAATTTGAGAAATTTCCTTTTGCATAATTGTGTAGATGCCTTGACAGCATTTTTGTTTCTTTTACAGGTGGTTCACTATTCCTTTACAATCGTCGTGTGAATCGGTATTTCCGAAGAGATGGCCACACATGGCGGAGGAAGAAGGATGGAAGAACTGTTGGGGAGGCTCATGAACGATTGAAGGTTTATTTCACATATTCTCTATAGTTTAGTTCAATGGCGTTTGTTAAATTTTTATACTGTCAATATTTGAAAACTCACAATTTTGTCAAATCACATTGTAAAGAAATTTGGGAGGGTGTTAGTCTAAGATGTTGATATGGCAAATCATTTATCATGCCAATCGCATCAACTATATTGCATTTAGTTGACTCCTATTGTGTTTGTTAGCATGCATATCGGAGAAAATGGATATCAGTGCACACATGTTCAATTACTGCATATTTTTCCATTGGATCTTTATCAAGCCTCCTCTTCAAATTGAACATTTTCTTGATGTCTTAAGAGTATGCATAACAAATTTGTCATGTCTTCAAATGTTAATATGAACATTTAGTAGACTCAAAACAAAAGAGGTGCCTTTATCTCCCTAGTTTGTTGTGGATTCATAAATTTTGGAAGGAGGTTGTTGGTCAACGTCCTCTGTCTCAGATATGACATTTTCTCATCATTGCAGGTTGGAAATGTCGATGCTCTGAGTTGCTATTATGCTCATGGTGAGCAAAATCCATGTTTCCAGAGGCGGTGTTTTTGGATGTTGGAACCGTAAGATAATCTTTCCATTTAGTTAGCTCAAAACCTTTGAAATGGATATCTATGGCCAATCTAACTTGTATGTGGTCACTGTAGTTGCAACTGTGCTGAGTTACTGTGTGTAATTTATTACTTTTATAGTATATATATTGAATTTTTTGCAAACATCTATCTGCGAAAAAGAAACAGTGGTTACAAACTTTATTTGATACAGATTCTCTATTTTCGCAGTGCATATGAGCACATTGTGCTGGTGCAGTATAGAGAGGTGGCTGAGGTATGTAACATTAACATTGACATGTTCCGTTAGAAAAAGGAGCATTCCCATGCTATACTTTTGTGCAATTTTTCTGCTGTCATTTAACATGATCATCTACTCTGCAAATAAATACTGACAGGACAGAAGATGACCTATTGAGTTCTTAGCACAGAAAATGCCACTTACCGGAATTAGTTCATGCTTTTCATTAATTGTTATCCTTTGAAAATTGCATAAAATATTTTCATTCTATTCAAAATAAATTTGTGAAAAATTAAAACTATGCTTAGAATGAATTAGATTTATTCTCACGCACTTCTACAGTAAGAGATTCTTTGATTTTATGGCTTTCTTACTTTTAATAGAGGAACTCTTACCATAAAAATTCGTGTTTTCCCCCCCACCTCCCAGGGCAGATATTATTCATCACAACTGTCGAATGGACCACCAGAATCTTTTTCATCTTTGGGATATCCAAGTGCCATCTATGGAAACCAATATCTCAGCTCTACTTCTGGCACTAGTGAGGGAAGTGAATCCCACCAGAGCTATTCTAATTTGAGCTCTGTAACTGAAGTAAGTTCCTATTCTGGTAACAAAGAGTACAACAAAGATGGTGGCAGTTTACTAAGCATACCAGAGCTTGGACAGACTTGTCTGGAACAAACTACAGAAGTTTATCGGGATGATAATGATAATTCAAAAAATAAATCTGGGCTTAATGTGGCTTTGAAGAAGATAGCTGAGCAGTTAAGTTTGGGTGACGACAATGATGATGACTATATTTACTCAAATAAAGCTCAGTCTTTGGGCTTCGCTACAAATATTGAGGCTGCTGGTAAGAAGGGTTATCACATAAGCAGCCAACTAGAAAATATCTTCGTCATTCTTGCATTTATCCTTAGGAAGAAAAATTCAAAAAACAAATTATGCATGCTAGCTGTACATACCTAAGAGAGTTTATGAAAAGGATGACATGTTGACAGGATTGATATATTTATAATTGATGACTACTTTGTAATACGTAAATTTGTTGAAAGGAAATGGAATAGTGTTAACTCTTGTACTAGAGTGAACTCTGTCAGAACTAGGATGGAGTCAACTCTTTGTGTAGTTAAGTTTCTTTCTTTTCCTTTTCTTTTATGGGGCCTATTGCAACCTTTCCTGTGACAGTGTAATGTGCAGGCGTAAAATCGTTTCTTTTTATTTTTTGTGAAACCAATATGTGATTTTATATTGAGCATATGTATCGCTAGATATTTAATATCTCCATTCATTCCTCTGTAATTAGGTAAATAAAACATTTCTAACATTTCCGTACATGCAAATTTCATGTTGATGCCCAAGTGATGTGCCAACATGTGTCCTTCTGGCACAAGTTGTCAAAAATCATCATATTGTATATCTGAAAACTGATAGTTCAATGTTAACAAAGTCATATTTTATTTATTTATTTATTTTTGCTGCCTTATTCAGGTGACGACCAATTAAAACAAATTCAACCAGAAGGAACACAAAAAGGCTTAGGCAGGAATATAGCACCATCATGGGAAGATGTGCTGCATTCCAGTTCAGGTTTACCAACTCCATCTATATACCAGGTGAGGACATTGTAACTCAGGATTCTTCTTCTTCTTTGTAGAACACACAATTTACCCTCATTCAATTCATTACTCTTTTGGAACTTTTGAAAGTTGACATGCATTCAATGTTTACTTTGAAATTGGTGTTTGGGGATAATCTTTATGCTACTAGTACATTTTGTAAATGTACTTAAAATGTCTTGTTCCTATCTTTATCAGAACTATACCTTTGTGTTCAGAAATCTCTTTGTACACTAGTACCCTCACCAAAGTGTATTAACAACTAGCATGTCTGCATAACAGTCGGATGTCCAGTATCAACAAAATTCTGAATATCATCCACCAGGAAGCCTAGACAGCAGTGATTTGCGCATACAGCTTTCTGCTGCTAAAAGATTTCTTTTAGGCCCGGAAGCCTCCATTGACTCACCATCTTCGAACTTTATGCTGAGAAACAAGGGGAACAGTGGAACTGATACTCTTTCAGCTCATGACAGTAGGCTTGAAAGCTCTCTGAACCCAGATTGGAGAACAAAAGCACCATTAATGTTTCAAAGCGATTCACAGGGCTCTGAAATAACAGAGTTGTTGTTTGATCATGGTCAGTTTGAACCCTACTCCAGAGCAGATACAAGACTTACCTTGGGACTGACGAAGCAGTTTAACATTCGAGAGATTTCTCCAGAATGGGCATTCTCCTATGAGATCACCAAGGTAAATCATGAAGTTTTAGCATTTTAACACCATATCACCAACCGTTCTCATTTGTGTATGCTCCTATCACCATCTCATCTATTCAGGTCATCATTACGGGAGAATTTCTATGTGATCCATCGAATTTATGTTGGGCAGTGATGTTTGGTGACAGTGAGGTACCTGTTGAAATAGTTCAGCCGGGTGTCCTTCGCTGCCACACACCACTGCACAGCAGTGGAAAACTCAGAGTCTGCATTACTTCAGGGAACAGAGAAGTTTGCAGTGACTTCAAAGAATTTGAATTTCGCTCAAAACCAACCTCTTCTACTTTCTCAGACCTCACACCATCTTCTAGACCCCTGAAATCTAGTGAAGAGTTATTATTTCTTGCCAAATTTTCTAGAATGCTTTTGTCTGAGAATGGAAGCTCTGAAATTCCAGATGGTGATCCCCAATCTGCACAGTTTCCGAAACTTAGGACGAATGAAGAGCTCTGGGATAGGTTGATTGGCGAACTCAAACTAGGATGTGAAACTCCACTAAGCATGGTTGATCAAATTATGGAGGAACTGTTGAAAAGTAGACTACAACAGTGGTTATCAGTGAAGCTCAAAGGATTAAATGGAACAGCTTCTTCTCTGTCCAAGCATGAGCAGGGTATTATACACTTAATTTCTGCACTAGGCTATGAGTGGGCACTGTCTTCAGTTCTCAGTGCTGGGGTTGGTTTAAACTTTCGTGATTCGAATGGATGGACTGCACTTCATTGGGCTGCTTATTTTGGAAGGTAATTAAAATTTATATTATAGAGCTGGTAACTCCAATTTCATTTTTTCGTGCTGCATTTTCTCCATCTTGTGTGGGAGCTTTCAGCACTGGGTACGCCCTTTATTTTCTCCATAAGAATTTTCATGGACAGAAGACATCCTTCTGTTGACTGAAGAAATATTTTCCTATTGTGTGTTATTTTTATACCATCATGCTGTTAACTTGGCAACTAAGTAGTTGCCGTTCAAAGAATCTTGAGCAGCATAAAGTATATATATTTCTTTTATTAAACTTATAAAAGTATAAATTTTCCCTCTACAAGCTTTTTCAGACCGGTACCATTAAGTATTAGGAAAATGACAAAAAAAACTATACAAGCTAGGGATTTTCAAAACCGCCCCTACATCTCAATTTGTTACAGCCGAAAACCTGCAATTTTTATAAGGTTTCATTACTCCCCCCAACCAAGTTACCATCTGATGTTACTCTAGATTAGCCTCCCATGTGCATCTAGGTACTCTATCATTGCTTAGGTGTCATGTAATCCGCATGGACTATAGCAGTGTTGCAAATAATCTTCTTCTCTTTTTCGTCTCACACATGACACATGGCATTATCATTGCATCATTTGTAAAAATCTTCCTCCTGAATTGAAATTGCAATTACCCGTGTTGAATTAAAGGGTTACCTCCTATCCATTGTGGAGCACCTAAAGTCACAATGGGGGGTTTTTGCCATTTTCTCATAAGTATTTAGGTACCTTGCTAGATTGGTAACTACTAGGTACTAGCCAATCGAAGAACCTGGAAACAATAGTACTAACAATGGTCTTAAAATAAATACAAGATCGATATGTTCGTTTACAATATGTTTTGGGCAGGTACTGGACTCAGTTGTCCATAGTGCCATATATCAACATAGTGAAATGGCAGTGTTTCATTATAGTTTTTCTTCTCATTTTGCTTCAAGTGTTGGTACATTTTGCTATTGATTGGTGCGGAACTCGCAAGCTTCCTTCAAAAATAATTATTAACAAGTCCATTTGATTGCAGGGAAAAGATGGTTGCTGCACTTCTCGCTGCTGGTGCATCTGCGACGGCAGTCACCGATCCCAGTGCGCAAGACCCAGTTGGCAAAACAGCAGCTTTCCTGGCTTCTGAACGAGGGCATACAGGCCTTGCAGGTTATCTTTCAGAAGTGCTGCTAACTAGCTATCTTGCATCACTTACTATAGAAGAAAGCGATGTTTCAAAAGGATCAGCTGAAGTTGAAGCAGAGAGGGCAGTGGAAAGCATATCTCAGAGGAGTGCGCAACTGCATGGTGGCACAGAAGATGAGCTCTCAATGAAGGACTCTTTGGCAGCAGTGAGAAATGCGGCTCAAGCAGCAGCTCGCATCCAGAATGCTTTCCGTGCCTTCTCTTTCAGGAAGAGACAGCAAAAGACTGCTCGACTTAGGGATGAATATGGAATGACTCAAGAAGATATAGACGAACTTGCAGCCGCATCAAGATTGTACCACCAAGCTCATGCTTCAAGTGGCCAGTTTTATGATAAAGCAGCTGTTTCAATTCAGAAGAAATACAAAGGTTGGAAAGGGCGCAAACATTTTCTCAACATGAGAAGAAATGCGGTTAAAATACAGGTAAGGGAATCGAGAAATGTTTTATTGGATAGCCTCCATGTTGAACTCATGAGCATGATATCTGGCAAGTTTATTGTACTTTGTTTAGTCTAAAGGTCTCCCTTTGTACAGGCTCATGTAAGAGGCCATCAAGTGAGGAAGAAATACAGAACAATTGTAAGCACTGTTAGTGTGCTAGAGAAAGTGATACTTAGGTGGCGCCGGAAAGGACATGGTCTACGTGGCTTCCGAGCTGAGCAGCAACCAATGGTTGGAGCAGTAGAGGATGATGACGAGGAAGACGATGACTTTTATGATGATGAAGCGGTCAAGGTTTTCCGTCGGCAGAAGGTTGATCAGGCTGTAAAGGAGGCTGTGTCAAGAGTGTTGTCCATGGTAGACTCTACTGAAGCAAGGATGCAGTATCGTCGAATGCTTGAAGAATTTCGCCATGCAACAGTAAGAAGTTAAATGAACTTAGCAGTTTGAATCTCGTCATGTCATGTTGTCCAAGGAAACTATAGTAGCAAATATCATCTAGAAGTAAATAGTAACTTACTCGAGTAACAAATATCAAATGACTGAGGCATTAATATCTTCCAAACGGATCAGATTTATGGCACACGGTGCAAATTTCAATGTAACACTTCTAAAGTGAAAATTCCCAGCTGGATGAATAAAAGCATTTGAATCAATGAAGAACAACCAGTAGAGTGCATCTAAGTTTGCTTTCTTTTTATCCAAGTCAAATTTTCATATTATGACTAACCAGATGGTAATTGTAAATACAGGCTGAATTGGGTGGATCACATGAAGTAACATCAATATTTGACAGTGACTTAGAGTTATTAGGGATCAACAACTTCATGCTCTGAAATGCACAAGATGTAAGAAGCCTTTCAGTTTCGAAAGCTAGGGTGTGAAGTATTTAGGAGATGCGTTCAACTTGCTACTGACTAGGACCTCATGGTGGTCAGTTTGTACAGTGTTTGCCTGGCTGTTGTAGACTGCTGCTTCTATGTATTTTTACTCCCTAAATTATTTGGGAATGGCAGTTCTGTGAACACTGTATTTAGCTATTTGTAATTTTAGGGGATGTACACTTTAGTTAGTTTGGATGTTCGTTTCTCAACAAGTATACATGTGGATTGCCCTTCAAATTGCTTGTGAAACTAATATTATGCGCCACATATCTGACATTTGGGATATAACATAACATTCCTACATCTCATTGACATGTGGCTTCACATGGTACCTAGGTTGACTTACGATCGAAAAAAAGCATTTAGTTTCCCAGCACTTCCATAAACATTAAACATTGATTGAATGCATTAGTTCACTCTTGAAGCAAAATGCTAGATTTTAAAGTTTGCCTTACCGATGAAAACCGCATCACAATTCATATGAAGTTTGCCTTACCAATAAAACTCACATCACAATTCATATAAAGTTTGCCTTACCAATAAAACTCATCACAGTTTGTTAAATTTCAGTTAAGAGGAAAGACTTTGCATTGCATATCTGCACGTGACAAGCCAAAATCCATGCTACATCTACTGTAAAAGGCTACAGTAATCTAATCTCAAGAAGATCCACAGAAGTTGCAAAGGATATGTCTGGATATGCATATATACTGTTACATCCAAAACAGCATCCGTGTCCCAACATACATTTTAGCTGCATCAATAACTTAATCCATACTTCATCGATGTTCATTTCCACTTCTAAATCCCTGCGGCAAAAATGCAGTACTTGCAATCCATTCATATCCCATCTGTTTTCCCTCCAAGAGGTCAGTAAATCAGCATGCACAATATGGCCTACACACATCCACTCCTGGTGGTCTTTCCTTTTGACATTTCACACTGAGCAAGGGCTCTGCCACATTGATATGTCTGTTATTAACTCCCGGAGTTGATCCATGAGGAGCTTTACCTGTTTGTTTTTGCTTTCAATTTCCTGCATTGGACCCCATGTTAGAAAGATCAGTGTTACATGTGAAATGTATATTTGATGTTCCTAGATTAAAAAAATGCATATCAGATGTTGCCATTGAACGGATTTTACGACTTACAAATTAAAGGATGTTAATATCAATGAAATTTGAAAGTAGGTGAATGGTTAGGAATGAGATTATAGTATTCAGATCTAAAGAATAACAGAAAAAAAATGCTGGGCGATTTCTAGGTACCAGAGATGCAATACAAAATTTGAAGTAAGCCCTGTTGCATTTAAATAAACAAGAATCTCTCAGTAAAATAAACCATGCAGATGGAGAAAAATACACCACAAGCACTGACACATTTTTTTTACACTTCCATACACTGAAAAGGATGATACATCAGTATTTCCATGCTTTGTGCTTACGTATATCTCGCACAGATCAGGACATGCTGCTTGAACATATCAGGAAAAGATGGCATGGATTGCAAAGCAAGCAACAAAAAGAAGGGGGAAAAACAAACATGGACATTTGTCAGAATAAATCTGGTCCCGCCATAACAAACATGAAAAGGATGGTACATCAGTATTTTCATCCTTTGTGCTTATGAATATAGCACAAATTATGAAATGATGGTTGAACATTTCAGGAAAAAGATGGCATGGATTGCAAAGCAAGCAACGAAAAAAGGAGAAAACAAAAACATGAACATTTGTCGGAAATTCGGAATAAATCTGCACCCCCCCCCCAACCCACCCCCCACACACACACACACCCCAAACAAGATTTTGACAAAATCAAATACACACAGCAGTCCAACTTCAGCAGGAACATAGTAGCATAGACTAAACTTACTAGATTATTTACAAGCTAGTACCTTTCTCAAAGCAGATGCACGCTCTTCCAATCTCTCGATCTCAGCATGGTCAGCTTCTGATTCTGTTGACCCTATGTCCTGAAAAAGCATCACATCCTCAAAGAAATGTGACAAATTTCTTTTCAATCAAAAGGAGCATAACTTTTGAGAATCCATGCGGAAGAATCAACTAGTCCAACTCAATTTCGGATAGCATTTTTCTTTACTCAAATCAGAACCACCGCAGAGTGAATTCATCTGGGACACTATGAAAATAACAGTCTTGACAAATGATGCTGGTTCCAAAGCAAAGCAAGGGTACATTAAGCTTATTCCCTTTAAGGTACTCCCTATATCTAATGTGAATGACAAGTTCCAGCCAAAAAAAACTGTGTATTACCGGTCAGTTCATCCTAAATAAAGGCCCATAGAGTAATCATGTGTCTTAAATAAATACCCTGATAATAGCACCCACCTTGAATCACTCAAAGGAAATATGGCACTGCTGCAGTGAAAAAAGATTGTTTTCTAGTCAGATAAAGGTTGTTTACTTGTTTTCTGTCTAACATATAACCATGTACTCCCTCCGTTTCAAATTATAGGTCGTTTTGGCTTAATTTGGGATGGAGGGAGTACATCGCAAGTTCACATGAAAAATTTCATCTTTATAACTGTGTCACCAAGTAACCAGCCATTTCCTGCCGCATGACAGCACTAGCTATATCTATGGATAGCTGCCTCCATACTGTGGACACTATTACATTACTCTAGTTATTCTCATTGTAAACATCTAAAATCGTTGTTGTGATAATATTGTTTTTTTTTGGACCCCCTAAATCACAACGCTCTGATTTCACACCAAAATCATACATTTTTCATGGCTCTATCACAGAATAATTCACCTCAAAGACTCGGGATTTTCTCCACTAGAAACATTATTTGGTCAACCAAGCTCTCACCTGCGCGCAGGATGAAACGGCGGTAATGGACGCCCGGAGTGCCGCCACGGCGGACTTGTAACGGTGCCTCGCCTCGTCGAGAGACCCGCCGGGGCCGGGCGCGCCCCCACCGTCGGCAGCGTCGGAGTCCGCAGAGTGTGGCGGCGGCGGAGTAGCGGAGTGCTGGTGCTGGGGCCCTGCGGCGGCCGCGGCAGCGGCCGCGGCGGAGACTGAGGAGGAGGACCAGAGCCCAGCGTTGCAGAGCTCGTCGTTCATGGAGACGAGGATCTGGAACGCCGCTGCGATGGTCTCCTCCAGGTGCCGCTGCCCCTCCGCCGCCAGCTCCTGCCGCCGCCGCGCCGCCTCGGAGGCCATCGGGAAGCCTCGCCGGAACCCTAGCTCGCCGCCGCTGCCGCCGATCTACTGCTGCTCCTCTCAGCTCAGTCGTAGCTGCGGCCGAAAAGCCCTCTCTGGGCCAGTCCAGAGCAAACTTGATTAACGATCCCGGACTGGACCGGGCCACAGTTGGTTGGGCCGGGCCAGGACGCCCCAAGTACTCTCAGCTTTGTTTGTTGTTTGACTGACTGTGTGCCAGTGTGGGGCATTCGTGTTCAACTTTTCGCCTGAAATTCCAAGAACAAGAAATGTGAAATATCTGGGTATCAAAACCAGCTGGAAATGCAGTTTATTTCGTCACATTTATCTTATATGTCAAAACCAGCTCGAAATCGGTGACATGGACTGTGCGCCAAAACCAAATCGTCATATGGCAATGCCATGACCGAGCAAAACCTCCTTTGAATGGTCTTGAGGGACATATATTGAGGTGCACATCATATATTTCTATTTTTGAAGATCAGGGTTGCACATCAAGCTTTGGCAACTGTTTATGGGTGTAAAATGAACTTGACATATCATACTTGCACTTGATTTTAATCGTGCCAGAGCCATCCAAACTTGTTGAAGTGTTACCCCATTAAGGAATATTCCATGTTAGCACAACAGGGACCATATCAAAGTAAATTCAAGTAAAGATGCCATTTGATTTGGTCAAAGTGAGAATAGGAGAATATTTAAATAGCCCAAACACCATGTGGAAACTAAGAACATAGTTAGGTTACTTTTATAGTAAAACTTATCTACTTGCTTCAGTTTGGCTCAGCACATATGCTCGTATTTTTAGCCAATTTTTTTCCTATAAAAGATAATGTGCTCAGAGGCAGCAAGGTATACTCCCTCCGTCCCGCGAAGAGTGCCCATTTAGAAAATTTCAAACACAACAGTAGTAGTGAGAAATATCTATGTTACTCCTAATAACTAATACTAATTGTGAATGAAAATCGTGCTGTGTTGTTTAGTTTTCTGGATCTTAAATAAATGCACGTGCATTGGAACTAGAGAAATAACAACAATTGATCATATGATTAGCTCTACACGCTTCTCCATACGTTTTTTTATTGGTGCGAGTGTTGATTTAATTAGATGAGATTTATTAGGAGGTAAAAGAACACTCTTTTAGGACATATTTTACAGTTTAAAAGAACACTCTTTGCGGAACGGAGGGAGTACATGAATTTCGATCTCAAATCTACTGCTGGTCCAACCAGGGGTGGAGCCAAGTTGAAGTCCACGATGGCATAGCCCTCATTTAAAAATTTTAACCTAAACTAATCAACACTTTTTCACCATTATACGCTTCAAAAATTCTGCATACCTTTAAAGCGTGCCCACTCTTTAAGTCTTGCCCATCCCTAGGTCGAATGTATTCGTATAGCACTTCCTCCGTTCCAAATTGTAAGTCATTCTAATTTTTTTAAAGTCAAAGAATCTTAAATTTGATCAAATTTATACAATAAAGTACTAACATTTATGATACCAAATAAGTATTATTAGATTATTCATTAAATATATTTTCATAGTATATCTATTTGGTGCCATAAATCTTTATAATCCTCTCTATAATTTTGGTCAAACATAAAATGTTTTGACTTACAATTTGGAATGGAGGGAGTATATACTATGTTTTTTTAGAAGGGCGGGTGGGTGGTGTGCTAGTGTGCTACAACCACACGCACGAGGTTACCACTTACCAGTGCACACATAATTAACTGACTCCGTTTACAAAATTGTTTAGATAGAATCTTAATATGATATTCCATACTACTACCTTTTAGCCAAAAAGTTGCGTAAACTATTCGAGTGAAAAATACTTTCCTTCCTCCTTAAGCTATAGAAAAGGATGAGACGCGCTCCTTTTGCTTTCCAACTTCCAAGTTGTGATTTGAGAGGATCTTAGGTGTGAGGGGCTGACAGAGCTGGACAGTTTACTACTTCCTCCATTTCAAATTGTAGACTATATTGGTTCTTCTAAATTTATATATATTATTATGTATAATCTAAATGCGTAATAATATTTATGAATTTAAAAAAATAAAACGACTTATAAACGGAAGAAGCAGGTGGCAATCACCTAACCAGGGGAAATGCTCCTGCCTCGGTGCTGACTCACCTGTGCACATGTCAGTTCTGTCCCAAAAAAGAAGGTTCGATGATGGTGTTTGTGCTATTTGGAAATCAAGCACCATGCTGACCATGAATACGAAAGCTCGACTGCCATGTTGTCCACAACCGTTTGGATTTGTGCACACATGGCGAGCTCCAAACTGGCGACGTTTCTGTTTTCCCATCGTAAGAATACACGTCAAGAATGCCATCGTTTTCGTCGCCTTTGCTTTCGCGTGCCACCCGAGGCGGGAAGAATAATCACGTACCATATACTATACATGCACAGTTCGCCTTATTAGAAGGAGGGTTTATCAGTGAACAAGCACCAACTGTGTCCAGCCACGACGACATCGTCGGCCGAACTCCTGGCGTCAGTGACCACTCCATCACCACCGGCAGTGCCCCTCGCGTTACGCGTGTGCATCGCCCCTTGTAGATTGTTTTATCTGTCCTCTTCTTCCTTGCGTCAGCAGCAGTGTTTTATCGAGCTTCAAATTTTACAGTTTTTTATCAATAATTTATCTAATATTTTTTTATTATTTAATATAAATTTGATGTAATCAAATCTACTCTTCAATTATTATAATTTGAAAGATCATGTCACACCACATCACGCTTATAAACATGGACTGAGGAATAATTTAGAAGAATTTATTTATTGTTTATTCGTCAGCCTTCACTCATTCAGGTTTAGCCGGTCTAGTTAGCATCTACGCTAGCTTGACCCCAGCTGCTACCAGCCAAGCCCGTCACCCCACTGCTTGTTGCTTCTCGGCTCGCCATTGAAAATCTCGCCCCAGCTCCAGCAAAAAAGGGAATTGAAGGAAAAAAACATCTTGTCTAACAAACGCAAGCTGCTACTAGCTCATCTCGCTCTCGCCATGGGAAAGGTGGCGGAGAGGCTGAGGGCCTTCTCGAGGAACCGATGGCTGGTGCTGGTGGCGTCAATGTGGGTGCAGTCCGTGTCCGGCGTCGGGTACCTCTTCGGCGCCATCTCGCCGGTGCTCAAGTCCACGCTCGGCTACAACCAGCGGCAGGTGGCGGCGCTCGCCGTCGCCAAGAACCTCGGCGGCTACGTCGGCGTCGTCGCCGGCACGCTCCCGGCGAATATGCCGCCGTGGTTGATGCTGCTCATGGGCGCCGCGCATAACCTCCTCGGCTACGGCTGGCTCTGGCTCATCGTCGCCGGCATCGCGCCGCCGCTGCCCCTCTCCATGGTGAGCTGCATCCTCTCGCTTTTGGTTCTTCAGTTTTGCTCTTTCGTGGAAATTGGGAAACAACCTCTTAATCGATAGAATGATACTATTATGATCTTCCTATCTCGATCTTTCGTCCTCGTTTTGTTCGTACGAAAAAGAAGCTTTGATGGTGGATTGGTGGTGTTTGGGCTATTTGAAAATCAAGTACCAAGCTGATCTGAAAGCTCAAGTGCTTTCTCCAAACCATTTAACTTCTGTTCACACATGGCAAGCTCCGAACTGGACTGAGATAAGTAATTAATTAAACTGGCCGGCTGAGTGTCACTGCAATGATGACGTATAGGTATATTCCTTTTTGTTACTATCGCTGTTAGTATTAGGTTGTGTATTGTCCTTGTCACTTAATTACTACATTGAGTCGTATACAAACCTCCTGTTTTCACGGTTGTGTCAACAAATTCTAATGACTAATCACCTAGAAGGACAGCTACATATTGCTATATTTGTCCTTTTTTTTTTGAAACGAGATTGCTATATTTTGTCAATATTCAAGCTGTTCTTTTTTTTTTGAAAAAGAATATTCAAGGTGATGTGTTGCATCATGAAATTACACATTTGCAGTTTTAGTACTTCAGTTCGCATGCTGTAGTGTATTAGTTACTAGCACATTCTTTTTCTCTCCCTGCATGTGGTTGCCAAGGTGTTGAAGTTTGACTTTCCACTACGGGAAACACTTAATTTGCCGAGTGCCTAGCACACGGCAAATATTGTGTTGGCAAACATCACTTTGCCGAGCGTCAAAACTCGTGCACTCGGCAAACATTTTGCCGACGGCCAAAAAACACTCGGCGAAACGACACACTCGGCGAAAGTGGCTTTGACGGCGTCAAGGCTAACGGCAGCTTTGCCGAGTGCCAGATGGCAGTCACTCAGCAAACTCGACAACTTTGCCGACGGCCAGCACACGGCAAAAACTGCCTGTTTGCCGAGTGCCTGCACACGGCAAAAATTGCCTGTTTGCCGAGTGCCCGCACACGACAATGCCGAGTGTCGTGGTCCTGACACTCGGCAAAGAAGTGCCCTTTTGCCGAGTGTTAAGGCAAAAACACTCGGCAAACAGGTGGCGCCTGGTGGTGGAACAGACCACTTTGCCGAGTGTTAAAGCCAAAACACTCGGCAAAGGCTCCTCTTTGCCGAGTGTAACACTCGGCAAAGTGGTCAGTACCCCCCCTTTTTTTCCCGTTTTGTCACGTATAACAGACCCCTCTCAATTCACAATACACATCATCACAGGCATTTGTAATAAACAATCACATGCATAATTCACAACCACCATTAGAAGCATTATTCATAAATATCACAAGCATAATCCAACATAAGTACGAAACAATCCATAAATCCAAGTTCAAGTCACAATTTAGTTTCAACCAAGTTCACAACCAAGTCTAGTTCCATGGAGGCCAAGGAGACCACTGCGACAAATCTTGATCTTCATTATTCGAAGCCGCCGATTGATTTTGCACATAGGATATGACATTCTGAGCTAACATCTAAAGTTGTCAAAATTAAAGTATCCAATCTTAAGCATAATGTGTCAAGTGACTCACAGAAGTAGTTGTGGGTGGCTGAGGCGGAGGGAACAACATCGGACAAGTCCGTTATAAGCTACCCTGAGATTTCATTTTTAGACAATGCAGTTTAAGCATGATAATATTTCAAATATTTAGGTATTGCAGATAATACTCAGTTTAATCAACTCACCTTAGTGCCGGGACCAGGGGCGACGCGTCGGGGGCGGCCGGGGGCCGGTCGGGGGTCGGGGCCGGCTGGGGGCGGCCGGGGGCGGCTGCGAGGGCCGGCGCGGCGGCCGGCCGGAGCAGGGGGCAGCCGGGGGCGGCGCGGGGGCCGACGCGGGGGTGGGCCGGGCGGCGGCGCAGGGGGCCAGCGGGGGTTCGGGCGGGCGGCACGAGCGGCGGGGGGCGGGCGGCGCGGGTCTGGCGTGTGTGTGTGTGTGTGTGTGTGTGTGTGTGTGTGTGTGTGTGTGAGTTGGGGGCCGGCTTAGTGTCCAGTCTTTGCCGAGTGCCCCTGATCTAGCACTGGGTAAAGGCATTTTTTAATTTTTTCGGAGTTTCCAGCCTTTGCCGAGTGCTAGATCAGAGGCACTCGGCAAAGGCTTTTTTTTCCCGGATTTTGGACCATCGCTGAGACGTGGACCCGCGGAGAGGTTTGCCGAATGTCCTAGGGATGACACTCGGCAAACCACTGCTTTGCCGAGTGCCTCATTGCGACACTCGGCAATCAGTAGTTATATTCCATATGCAAACTACTATTTTAGTAATTAAAAGTATGTAAATTTTGCAAAAACCTTGTCAAATTCACTAAACATTGCGTATTTCATTTTTTAAGTAATATTATTCCATCATTTCATGGATTTATAGCTCATATTGAATTTATATCTATTAAATTTATATACTTGCAACTAATAAATAAAAATTATCAAACGGATCCGAAAAATTCCCAAAATTTGACATGAACCAATCTATGTTCTCTATGGCCTATAAAAATAAATTTGAACTCAATGACAAATTCAAGTATCGATTCAACTCAAAATCTTACCGGATGCTTCCAACTTCTACGAATCCTCTCCGGAGATGCTTCGAATTCTAAGCATCATATGTCAAAATTTGTGCGAAACCTTCTCAATTTTTTACCACAGCCTCTGCATATGAAATCATAGCATCTTGGAAAATCTCGTGATTTTCAAACTTCGTTTGTATTTTTGAGAATTAAAAAATCATTCAGCCACACCTTCGTAATCGTGTTTCCTTAACAAAATGTTCGAAATTTCTTTTCATTTCCCGGATGAGACCTCAATTTGGACTCACTAACATGAATATGATTTTTTCACTCATATTATTCCATTATTCCAATCACCTGCAGTTCAAATTTGACTTAAATCAACAAATTACTCTAAATGAAATTAATTCATTAAATATAGCAAACAGGTCAATAAATAGTCCACCTTCTAACATGCAGTGCTAAATGTCATATGTGGGGAGTATAAAAAGTTTGGAGGATGGAGGAGGGAAAAAATGTTTTAGTTTTGCTAAGTGTGTCAAAAAACACTCGGCAAACCTTCATATTTGCCGAGTGCCCATCAAAACACTCGGCAAATATTGATGTTTGCCGAGTGTCGCACTTAACACTCGGCAAATATTGATCTTTGCCGAGTGTCGACAGGGGACACTCGGCAAACAACTAACGTCCGGCACACCCCCTAACGGACGCCGCACGTGCTGGTCACGTGCTTAAGGGGTTGTCGAGTGTCTTTTATTTGCCGAGTGTCCCCCGTGAGGTTGCTGAGTGTTTTTTTTTTTGCACTCGGCAAATAGTATTTTCGCTGAGTGTAATATGTTTGCCGAGTGTTGTCACGGATACACTCGGCAAACACGGCCTTTGCCGAGTGCCCGCAATAATGCACTCGGCGAACAAGTTACACTCGGCAACTTTAGTATTTCCCGTAGTGTTATGAGCTTAACTTGATGTACTTATCCAAATTATGTACATAGTGACTCAATTCAATATATTTCCGTGAAAACCGTGTGTACTATATTAAACCAGTGGCAAAACTGTACTATAGCCAAATCATGGACTGACACCTTCTCCAGTAAACGGTTATTTTATTCAAATAATTTGCCTGATCACCAAAGCAAGAAGCATGCGGGGAAATATAAGATCTAGAGAATCAAGAATGATTTGGTCAAGTAATCAAGAATGATAGATAGTCCATTCATTTTTGCTTGCCTTCCTCAACTGTTTTCTTGTAAAATGTACTCTATGTAAAAATACTTCACGGCTTGGGCAAGGCACGGTTTCCAATTAGTATATTAGATTTTATTTATAAATCTATGACCATTATTTTTATGAAATTATTTTTCATGAAGAATCTAAAGGTACGATTTTTATGCTTTAAAACCAAACATTTTTAAAGTTATTGCCTTGCTGGTGTTTAAAATTTTACAAGTTTGACCTTGCGTTATCCAAAACGCGAAACTCGAATTCTTATCGATACTGGAACTCAGAGCATAGGGGGGAAAGTCGATTTATGGATGGAATTTACAGAAAAGAGTCTTCGTTTTACGACCTTAGGAAGTAGTACTCGAGGCTGGCAACGGGTAAAACCCACGCGGATATACGAACCACAAACCCGCACCCGCGATAATATATCCGTGCCCGCGCCCACGCCCGCCACCCGCCACGGGCAGCACTATGCGCCCGCGCCCGCTATCCGCGGGCATATTTTGCCCATAGGCATGCCCGCATATCCGCCAGAAGTATAAATGGATGACATTTAACATATAAATAGATCACAACGTTCATAATCTCAATTCATCACAATCACAAATCACACAGCACAGTTCAATAGTTCACCAATCACCACGGTCCACACATTCAACAATACAGTACAGGACTACAGGCTTACCATACAACTAATACAAGTACACATTGTTCAACTGCAAAGTCTTCCAAGTGATGCAAATAAACAAGACATGGACAGGTAATTAGTCGGAATCCGCTCTAGTGATACAAGATTTATCTTTCAGATCTTCTTCATTGTCTTCAAGGCATGACCAAAAGCTATTGAACCTTCCATCACCCTCATCTACATCCAAGTTCAAACATTAGTAGCTGCAGTATACAATCCATGTATTAATGAAAAGAATTCATTGTAAATGCACATTTTTATACCTTTGAGACTGTGACGAAGCCAACTTTGGTTGCACATCAAAGCTTCCAACATTTTAGGAGTAAGACGACTGCGATGCTCACTTAAAACCCTCCCACTAGTACTGAAAGCCGATTCAGAAGCTACTGTGGTGATTGAAATAGCCAAAATGTCACGAGCAATTAGCCTCAAAGTAGGATAACGAGCTCCCTCCAACTTCCACCAGCCTAGGATATCAAAATAATCATTCTCATCATGAGGAAGAGTTTCCTCTTCTAAGTAGCGATCAATCTCATTCTTACTTCTAACAAAGCTTGTAGTTTTCTTATTTGCAGTAAGGGTTTTAAATATGGACAACACAGCAGCTGCACTAACTGTAGAAGGGGCACCAGCAAAGGATGTAGCCACATTGTCTTGGTCTGTCACATGATAATGTTTCATTAAACTAGTAAGCAATTCCTGGGCCAAATTGTAGTGCTTTCGTGTGTTGGCTCTAAATTTGCGCCAGCAAAATGATTACACAGCCTAAATTATTGTCAGATGGCATTAAACTATTATTAAATCGAGGTACCGATTTAAATATAAAGGATCACACTATTTTTGATGAAAAACACAATTTTCCTAACCAAAGAGATAGGTGAAAAGACCATCTTGTCCTCAGCTAACGCCATCTCAAATACATTAGGAACATTAGACATGGACAAAAGATTAGCTAAAGATAGTTTTATTGAAGATCAATCTAGAACAAACGAGGCAAAACGGTCTAGAAAGTCTCAAAACAGCTTGCATTTAGTATCATACAGTGAAAGAGACCATGGCTGACGTACACTTGTGATTAAAGTGGGTAAGACAATGAATGTGCGCAAACAATTCGCATCCATTATTCGGACACATTTATTAGCTTGGCATGCTGACTTGGTGACACGTGACAGAAGTCACGCAAGATCCACGTGTCAGGGTCCATCTTCATCCTCTGTCGCGCAATTCTCTGCCCCCCTCTCTCCCGTCTCCTCCCACTGTCGCCGCCGATGCTGCCGCCGGCCACTGCGGACGTGCTCGGGCAGATCCTGCTGGCGTGCCAGTCCTTACTCCGGTCACGCCGGTCTACGCCACGGCGCGACCTAGGGATTGGGATGAGCGGGCGGTGGCTTCTCCGGGGCTGCCGGCCGGGACCTGCGGCTGTGGCTGGTCGGCCGCCGGCTGCTGTCCCGGAGTTTCTTTTGTTTGGAATCGATGATGGTGCGTTTCAGTTCGCACTACTTAATTTCGATATCATATTCCCTGTATTTGCTCCGATCTGTGAGGCCCTGATGAATCAGAGCTTCGATAAGTTCCCCTCCTCCAAAATGAGATTTGCCGAATTCGATCCAACGCTTTCTTTCTTACCCTGCGTATTATGAATGTATCTACTTTTCCAATTTGCATTGCATGTTTGCATTTTTAGAAAATCAAGAGAAAGCAAATGGAATAGAATGCCATCGACTTCTAACTACGTCAAGAAAATTGGGTACCTTTTACTGTTCCGCTAGTGTTCATTTCACCATCTCCCCACGCTCAAATGAATGGAGCAAAATTACGGAACTTTGACTAGTAATTTGGTTTTATTTCCAGCAGCTAATTATAACACTTCATTTTTCTTTGTTATTCAGATGTGTGTTCTCATATTTGTTGGAAACAACAGCGCGACATACTTCAACACGCATTCACTCGTAACATGCATCCTGAACTTCCCAACGAGCAGGGGGCCAATGGTGGGCATCCTGAAAGGATTTCTGGGCCTGACCAGCGCTATTTTGACGCAAATCTACGCTGTGATGCACACAACAGACCAGACTAAACTTGTCTTGACGGTTGCGGTCGGACCGGCATTGGTCGCCATTGCCATGATGTTTGTTATCAGGCCTGTCGGTGGTCACAAGCAGGCACGCCCGTCTGACAAGAAGAGCTTCATGTTCGTCTACACCATCTGCTTGCTCCTCGCCTTTTATCTCGCCGTTGTCAAGCTAGCCCAAGATTTCATGAAACTGAGCGACAATGTGGTTAATATTCTCACAGTGATTCTGTTCGTCCTCCTTATTTCACCAATTGCAATCCCGTTGGCCTTGACGATAATGTCGAAAGCTGAAAATCCAATTGAAGAGGCTCTCCTGTCTGAACCATTGACGCAAGAGGCAAGCACTTCGCAAGAAGAGGAAGATCAACCGCATGCCATTTTAAGCGAAGTAGAAGAGAAGTCTAAGGACATTGATTCGTTGCCTCCATTTGAAAGGAGGAACAGCGGACCACACCTGGGGGACAACTTCACCATGATGCAGGCACTGGTGAAGGCTGACTTTTGGCTTATTTGGATATCGTTCTTGCTTGGGTCAGGATCAGGGCTGACAGTTATGGACAATCTTGGTCAGATGAGCCAGGCAGTTGGATTCAAAGATGCGCATATCTTCGTGTCATTGGTGAGCATATGGAACTTCCTTGGTCGTGTTGGAGGTGGCTACTTCTCTGAGATCATTGTCAGGTATCAACACTGTAATACCTATGTTATGGTCATACATCCACAGTTTTGGAACTTAATTGCTTTACCTTTGTTCTCATCCTGTCTGGCTATTCTTTTAATCAGGGAGCGTGGATACCCAAGGCACACAGCACTGGCAATTGCACAGATCCTGATTGCTGCTGCACATTTCCTATTTGCCATGGCTTGGCCTGGAACCATGTACATCGGGACCTTCCTGGTCGGACTCGGATACGGAGCTCATTGGGCAATCGTGCCAGCTGCTGTCTCTGAACTCTTCGGCGTAAAACATTTTGGCGCCATGTACAATTTTCTTGCAATGGGAAACCCCACAGGATCATTCATCTTCTCAGGCCTTATTACCAGTACCCTGTATGACTATGAAGCTGAGAAACAAGCTCACCAACATCAGATTAAGTGCGAAGGCCCCGTCTGCTTCTTCGTCAGCTCATTGATAATGTCAGTGCTCTGCATTGTTGGAGCTGGATTGAGCCTCATCGTTGTTCACAGGACCAGACGGGTTTACGCTGACCTCTATCGGTCTGTCCACACATGAAATCTTCATGGATAAAGATGCCAAATCCTCATGTTTGCTTTTCTATGCACCGTATATCCATGGCCCCCAAAAGAATTTGCATATATCACATATCCGCAAAGTTAAATTTATCTGTAAATTATTACTCACATTGTTTGTTTTTAATAGTATTAGGGTTTGGAAATTATACTTTGAGTATAGATTGCTCTTATGGTACATTATCAGCTACTACAAAAATCTATATATTTCATATCGAAAGATATTTGAAATGAAATATATCGATGCAACTTTTATGTAGTAGTATTGTATACAATTTGACTAATTGTTGGTCAAAGTTTATAAAGTTTGATTATTTTGAAACGGAGGGAGGAGTAAATGTTCCAGAGCTTGCAATCGTAATAACTTACAAAGGCTGTGTGCGGTGTGCCAGATGGTGTGTGTGTGTGTGTGTAGTTCTTGCTTGGTCTCTGAATTCTGGCACTTTATATTCATCTATTGATGGTGCTTCTTCTGTAACTTGTGACTGTATTTTCCTTGGTTCTGCCAATTTGAGCTTAACAGTAAGTTTGATGCTACTTGTTTGTGATAAGTACTCTCTTCCTCGGCTACATGAATTGCTTCGTGCATAGCTTTCGTCTATCCCGCTGTAGATATTCTGGTAACACAGCAGATACTAGTATTGTCAGGCAGGCTGAGGCTGCCCCTCCCTATCCGAAACCAATGGCCATCCAAACGGCACCTAGCCGTACAAGGCCACCAAATCCACCACCAATCCAGCCGGCAGCCGCACTCAGTCCCCCCCCTACCCGCACTGGCGCACGCTGCCCTCGGGGGCTCGCCGCCGCGCCAAGCCGCACGCCGCTCGGGCCGTCGGCGGCGATTCTGCTACTCACGGTTACTCCACTCTCACTCCCCGCCCGCGCACACCCGTCCCTGTTCTACCACCGCCAGCCTGCTGTGACAGTGCGACTCATCGCCGGCGAGGGGGCGCAGCCGAAGCTAGCGGGGATCCTTCACTAGAGCCTTCTCTCGTCCGGAGGCGCCGTCGCCGCCTCTGTTTTCAACACCCTATATACCGGTGCGGGATTGGAGTGGCGCTGAGATACTTCTTGGTTTCTTCTTTTATCGGTGAGTAAAACCGAGCTTGCTTCCGTTCCCTTCGCATACCTGTTCTTTGCTGTTGCTCCGCAATGAGATCCAAATTAACTTTCGGTTTTCGGACCAAAACTTGAGTTCCTGTTCATCCTGTTAGCTGCTGATTCATCTGCTACATGAATCACGACTAATCTCATCTCATCTAGTATCATTTACCCCATCCATGTTTCGATTAAGTTCATCCAATGTGTGGCTACAGTTTATTTTCCCAAATATTGTGGACTAAGCACCCAGTGTAGTCATTTTTATTTTTTTTCTAATTTGCAGTATTTGTGTGAGATCCATGCCCGTTTGCAAATCCGAATGGCTGCCCTGAGGATCCGCACGCCAGCCGGTCCTGGGGACCCCAGAAGGCGCAATCTTGCCAGCAGCCCAGCGCAGCTGGGGCCAGATTTGATTGGGTTTAGTTCTTCACTGGTGCCTGTTGGTGTTGGTTATGTTGGGGATCACAGGCGCGTAGGCAATGCTGTTGTCACATGCTGTGGGTTCTTTGCGGACAATGTAAGGAGGAAGTGCCGTCCTAGGGCAAGCTTGAAGAATGGTTTAGTCTGCTCTTTAGAGGGTGATGGTAGCAGGGAGTCTACATTGTGTACTTCTGTTCCATCTGAAACTTCAAGCTGCAGCGAAGTGCCGTCAGTTCTGGGCCAAAAAATAGCACAGGGCAAAGATGGTAACCCAAGGGCCTCTGCGGAAACGAAGAAAGAGGGGAAGTTATGGCGGAGATTAGGGGGTGGTAAGAAGTTGAGAAGACATAGAGCTCCCAAGCATGGCCCGGGAAAGGACAGGCATGTTCGCAGATCTGTAGTGAAAGATGATGTCAATGTGGTTTTGTCCTGTATCTCCCAGGAGTCCAGCATTGAGGAGTGCAATTCTGCTCTGATCCATCTTGAGAAGCACAGTGATGAGAAGGCTCTTAATTTCTTTGATTGGATGAAGGCTAATGGGAAGTTAAAGGGAAATGCTTATGCATATCACCTAGCTCTTCAAGCGATTGCCTGGAAGGAGAACTGGAAGATGGCTGAACTATTGCTTCATGAAATGGTTGCTGATTCAGATTGCACATTGGATGCTCGAGCATTTAATGGGCTGATATATGTTTGTGCTAAAAGGAGGCTTGATGATTGGGGAACAAGGTGGTTTCGGATGATGCTTGATAGTGAAGTGCAGCCGAATGTGTCTACTATTGGTATGCTTATGGGTCTTTACCAGAAGACTGGGAACCTATCGGAGGCTGAGTTCACTTTTGCAAAAATGAGGAATTACAATATTAAGTGTGTTAATGCTTACTCAGCCATGATTACTTTGTATACACGTTTAGGCCTTTTTGCCAAATCTGAGGATGCTATTGCTCTAATGAACAATGATGGAGTAGTTCCAAACATGGAAAATTGGTTGGTGCGGTTAAATGTGTACTGCCAACAGGGTAAAATGGAGGAGGCAAAATTGGTATTTCAGTCTATGGTGGACGAAGGATTCACCCTGAATGTTGTAGCATACAATACTTTAATTACCGGATATGGAAAAAGTACTGATGTACAGAAGGCGAAGGAAGTGTTTGACAGCCTTGGTAGTGCAGGTTTAGTTCCTGATGAAACCACCTATAGATCAATGGTAGAAGGTTTTGGTAGAGCAGACAAATATGAAGAAGCAATTTTGTACTACAGGCAGCTCAAGAGTGCTGGCTTCCGACCAAATGCATCCAACTTTTACACTATGATCAACCTACTAGCAAGGCATGATGACAATGAAGGTGCAGCTGAAATTCTGGAGGGCATGAGGGCAGCTGGCTGCCAGTGTTCATCAATTGTTACCGTTCTTGTTCGGGCATATGGAACAGTAGGACGAATGCATAAGGTTCTTCCAATTTTAAAAGCTTGTTTGTACAAGAAATTTTTGTTTGATGCCACCTCGTGCTCTATTTTAGTAACAGCATTTGTTCAAAATTCTTTACTAGAAGAAGCTTTGTTAATTCTGCGTGAAAAGAAGTGGAAAGATTCTGCTTTCGAGGAAAATTTATATCATATATTGATATGTTCATGCAAAGAGGCTGGCAGTTACAATGATGCTGTTAGGATATACAATCAAATGCTTAAGTCTGGAACACAACCAAATCTCCGTATTTCTTGCACTATGATTGATGTTTTCAGCATGATGGAGAGATTTGCTGATGCTGAAACTATTTACCTTGAACTGAAAGGTTCTTCTTCTGTACTTGACATGATTGCGTACAGTGTCATTGTGAGGATGTACATTAAAGCAGAGCGACTAGAGGATGCTTGTTCAGTTTTGGCAGAAATGGAGAAACAAAATGAAATAGTTCCTGATAAATACCTTTTCCTTGACATGCTTCGAACTTACCAAAAATGTGGTCTGCTTGAGAAGTTGGCTGATACATATTATTGGATACTAAAGAGTCAAGTTGAATGTGATGAAGTCATGTATAATTGCATTATTAACTGTTGTGGGCGGGCCATACCTGTTGATGAGCTGTCAAGAATTTTTGATGAAATGATTCAACAGGGACACTTAACCAACACTGTTACCCTCAATGTGTTGCTAGATATATATGGAAAAGCTGGACTTTTTACTAGGGCTGAAAAGGTATTTCTCATGGCTCGCAAGCAGGGACTGGTGGATATCATAACATACAATACCATTATTGCTGCATATGCGAAAAGTGGAAATTTTCGTAGTATGAATTATTTCATCCAAAAGATGCAGGATGCAGGGTTTCCTGTTTCTCTTGAGGCGTACAATTGCATGCTGGATGCTTATGGAAAGGCAGGGCAACTGGAAGAGTTTGCTGCTGTTTTGCAGAAAATGAAGAGAGCAAAGTGCAAGTTTGATCACTACACTTACAATATAATGATCAATATTTATGGGAGGAGAGGTTGGATCGAAGATGTGGCGAATGTTCTTGCAGAGCTAAAGAGCCGAGGTGTTGAACCAGATTTGTACAGTTACAATACCTTGATAAAAGCATATGGGATAGCAAGAATGCCTGAAGATGCTGTCAAACTGATGCAAGAGATGAGGATTAAAGGTATCAGCCCTGATCGCGTGACATATACTAACCTCATTGCTGCTCTACAAAGGAATGAAAATTTCTTAGAAGCTGTTAAGTGGTCTCTCTGGATGAAGCAAACAGGAGTTGTAGGGTCGGGAGCTCGAGCATAGTGTACATGAAGCATTTGAGTTTTGTTTGCAAATGACCAAACTCTGGGTATTGTCTTCAGGTTGCAACTGAGTGCACCCTTGCTACTGTACAGAAGAGTGTAGCTGATTGTTACGTACACAAACTTAGTCTATTGTTCTCACACAAGATGAAATTCAGTCAATATAAATCAAGGTAGGAAGTTTTCATCATTCCTATCATACTGTTGTAAATTTACTGTATTGGATCAAAGTCAAATAAAGAATATAGTTTGGAATTCTCTTGTTCTTCCGTCTGTCTTTGGTTGAGTACAATGTTGTCATTACCTCGTCTTCTCATAAACACTTTTGGCCTGATTCCTTTTCAACTACTAACCTCATGTTAATACAGTCTTTCGCAATCATTTGGATTATTGTTCAGCGCTGATCTCGTGGAGACTGGTCTGCAGTACCTTTTTCTATGTACCAAAAGAATCACGTGATAATAATGTATCTTAATCAGAACGTGGAATCCTATCAAGGAGTGGTTTGATCGATCCCTTTCCCATTTCTATTGCTGGCTTTGATAAGCATTTCTTTTGTCGGATGCACTGTTTTATGCTTTTCATCTCCCCCATTGATAAGCTGTTGCCTTGTGTAGCCCCTGCTTGTTGCTACTAGAGGTCTTCTCCTTTTTTCTTGGCCCCAGCTCCAAATCCGCTCTGTGTTTCCATCATTTCTGCAGCTCTCTCCAATGCTTCCAAAGTTCTAGGGTCAAAGCCGACCCTGATTCCCCAATCTTTTCCACTAACGCAAGCTCCTCCTTGAGTTCTTGGCACAATCCAATGGAGACGGTCGCGGAGAGGCTGAGGGCCTTCTCCAGGAACGATGGCTGGTGTTCCTGCCGCAATCCATGGCCGGGGTCGGGTACCTCTTCGGCACCATCTCGCCGGTGGTCAAGGGCGTGCTGGGGTACAACCAGCGGCAGGTAGCGGCGCTCGGCGTCGCCAAGAACCTCGGGGACTGCGTGGGCTTCCTCGCTGGGGCGCTCTCGGCGGCATGGGGCTGCTGCTCATCGGCGCGGCCCATAGCTTCCTCGGCTACGGGTGGCTGTGGCTCGTCGTCAGTCGTCACCAGGCAGGCGCCGGCGCTACCCCTCTGGATGGTGAGCCTGCATCGGTTCTTCACTTGCTGACATTGTGAACAGTAGAGCAATATGCTGTTTAACTGAATTATTAGAGCACATCTTTTTAACGAGATGGATGCCAAATTGTTCTGAATTTCTGTTCCCTAGTAATGGTAGCGGGCTACTGAATTGCAGCACATTTTTCCAATCAGTCTTCTCTCAATTGGTTAGAGAGTAGACATCCTATTTGAATGGGAGCTATCCATTTGGGTATGGAACTGCAGAAAAAGGTCTTGAATTCAATGCTGCATGGCCCAACTTAAGTAGCCAATTCCTGTTCCATGTTTAAAGCCCGACGGGAACTGCACTTGTTGAAAATAAGATATCCGCACCCTCCAAAACCATGTTTGTAAGTGGATGACTGTACAGTGCCAGCAAATGAAAAATTAGTTGTCAAATTATTTTCCTGATTTACAAAGCATGAAGATTCTTGAAGCTGTTCAGAAAACCATTTAGACTTATGAATCTATCCGCTTTTGTATTATATATGGTTACCTTTTCATACTAAGTACACTTGTAATTGTATAGAACAGCATGGACTTCTCGAAAACTTATCCACAACTCCAATTATATGGAGAAAATTGAAAATATAGCACATTTTACTAATGCTCAGTTTGCCGATTCCCTGCATCTTTTTTTAAAAAAAGAACCACCAGGAGAGCTGCCTATTATATTGAAAAAGAGTGCCTAGACAGGCCAAAATTCCCCGCATTCAAATCAAGAAAACAAAATAATGAAAATTTTTAATATTTGCTTGGTTTTATTTCCTGCAGTTACTAACATCTCACTGTTTTGTTATTCAGATGTGTGTTCTTCTCTTTGTGGGAACCAACTACTCAACATACTTCAACACGGCTTCACTTGTTACATACTTACATGCATCGAGAACTTTCCAAAGAGCAGGGGCCCAACAGTGGGCATCCTGAAAGCATTCTCCAGCCTTAGCAGCGCAATTTTGACACAAATATATGCAGTAATGCACACACCAGACCATGCCACGCTTATTTTCATGGTTGCAGTTGGACCAGCATTGGTTGCCATTGGCCTGATGTTTGTTATTAGGCCTGTTGGAGGTCACCACCAGGCGCGTCCATCTGATAATAACAACTTCATGTTCATCTACTCCATTTGCCTGCTCCTCGCGTCATATCTGGTTGGTGTCATGCTACTCCAAGATTTAGTGCAACTGAGTGACAGCGTGGTTGTTTTGCTCACCATGGTTCTATTCATCCTTGTTTTACCTATTGCAATACCTGTGACCTTGACTTTATTGCCAAAAACTGAATATCCAATTGAAGAGGCTCTCCTATCTGAAACATCGATACCAGAGGCAAGCACTTCGCAAGACAAGGAGGATCAATTGGAGGCCATTTTAAGTAAGGGCATTGATGTGTTACCCCCATCTCAAAGTAGGAAGAGGATCGTGGAGATGGTCAGTATAGATCAAAAGCCTTCTCATTGTGTTTTTACTTAAATAAGCGTATTTTACTTCAACCCTCCATCCTGATTCTGCAAGTATTTCCTGGGATATTTGCATATTATCTTTTGAAGTTCACTCCACACTTTGCAGTGCTGTTGGATACATAGCAAATTTCTTGTTACATTTTCTTCTTATGAAATTTGCATCTACCATATAGGTTTTCTTAGAATTGGATAATGTTTTAGCAAATTCCAAGTTTCGGGGGAAAAAAATTTGTTCTCATCCTATTTTGGATAACCCATGGCCACCATTCTCATACTGAGTGGATTTTTCTGATGATCAGGGAGCATAAATACCCAAGGCACATAGCATTGTCAATTGCTCAGACCCTGATGGCTGCCGGGCTTTTCCTATTTGCTATGGCTTGGCCTGGAACTATGTACATTGGGATTTGGGACCTTACTGGTTGGACTCGGATATGGAGCCCATTGGGCTATTGTGCCGGCTGCTGTCTCTGAACTTTTCGGAGTAAAACATTTTGGTGCAATGTACAATTTTCTCACAATAGCAAACCCGACGGGATCACTCGTATTCTCAGGCCTTATTGTCAGTAACCTCAATGACTATGAAGCTGAGAAACAAGCTCACAAACATCATATGTCAGCATGGCTGTCTCCACAATTGCTTCACGGCATGAACCTTCTTGCAGACGGGCCATTGAAGTGTGAAGGGCCATCTTGCTTCTTTGTCAGCTCATTGACTATGTCGGCGTTCTGCATCGTGGGAGCTGGCTTGAGCCTTATTGTTGTTCACAGGACCAAACGAGTTTATGCTCAGCTTTATCAGTCAGTCCACACATATTTTTTTTTCTTTTTGCCCAACAGTCTGTAAAAATTTCCATGGATAGAAGATGTTAAATCCTTCTGTTGCTGTTGTGTGTACCATATATTCTTGCATATATGATCATACAGACACAAATTAAGTTTATATGTAATTCACAGATCGGTTTAGTGTTTATATTACAAGAGCAGATTTACGAATCGTTTGAATTTGTGTTGTCACAATGGTCTCAACTGGTGGACATTTTACAGATTATGTTTATCCAAGTCAGGGTGTACTTCATGCATGAACCAAGGATCCTGATATTTTCAGTACTTGTAAAGAATTGCGGAGACAATTACCGGCATGTATATTCATTTCCTGATGGAGCTTCAGCTAACTTGTACGCATGATTGTAGTTTCCATGATCTGCTAAATTAAGCCAAAAGTTTAAGGGGCGTGCAACATATGAACTTGTTGTGGTAATGTTGCTTGGTCCAAGATTGAGGCCTGAAATACGAGTTTGGACTGTGGAGCAACTTCACTCTTATCCAAATTTTGTCACCCGAGTATGAATCTACCACTTTTCTTTTGGGAGCAAAACTAGGTGTGTACACTCTGATCGTGTCTCTATTTTATAGCATTCTTTTGGTCTCTGTGTGTGTTTTGCTTGTTTTTCAAACAGTTGAATCTGGAGGACAACAACTGGCATAATTCTTATGCATTTTCAAGTCTTGGCTTTTTCTCTGTTCTAGTACTGCACAATGTCATCCAAAGATTTTATATAGCTTGTGTATGCTACTGCCATAAACTAAAAACTGGATGATCATGGTCTTGAACTGAGCTCATAGCACAAGGCATTTGCCTTTTCACTTCCTGGAAATTGGAATGGTGCTGACGGAATGGAACTGGTCATGCATTTAGGCTGTCAACTTGACCTGATAGCGTTTAATGTAAACCAGGTTGCAGCTGAACGCACGACCGGGCACGAGAAACGGCAAACCAAATACAGCAAAGCAAAGTAATAATGTTCAGCCGGCTCGTGGTTTACGGGCTGCATGTGCAATGCATTAACAGGCCGACTAGAAGCAGAAAATGTTAGCACAGGCTGGATTGATGCCTTATCATTCCTCTCATGGGGTGCTTTTACCTTTTCTTTGTTAATGCAGAGAGAGAACCATGTGTTGTATATCATAATCAGCATGCCAAGCAGGCCCTTGTGTCCCAGAGATCATGCGATTTTTCTTCGTGATTTGGAGGGATTATTTTTAGAGCGATTATTTTTCCACTTTCTAAGATGTGTGAGGGCATGTCAGATTAAGACTTAAAACATGGGGGAAAACACATGACACTTGGATTATTAGTTATAGCTGGACAAATAAAAAATTACGAAAAATAGTTTTTTTTTTCCTTTGACCAAAAATGTGTTTCATCTCTAGAAAGACCACATGTGAGCACAACTAGTTGGCTTTTGTCAGACTCGAACAAAGAAAAAAAAGACCATGGGTCTTAGCTGTGAATGGAACTCTTTAAATGTGTATATTAGCTAACAATAATGCTATGCTAACTGCCACTCCTCCCTCATATTCAAATTTTTAAGTCGTATTAAAATTATGCTCAACCAAACATTTAGAGCTTTGATCGTGGATCAACAAAAAATAATGTGGATCAAAAGAATAAAGTTGGTGCTGTTGGATCCATTATTAAAAGAGATATTTTAGAGTGATTGAAAAAAATATAATCTCATGCATAGACATGTTCTTTTGAGATATCATTTTCCTATAAGAATTGCTAGTTAAAAAAGCCAACTTATAATCCGCTCGTGTCGGTGTCCTAGTAAACTGAATGACTTGCATATTGTATCAGATGGAGTGCATTGAAACAGAGACCTGTATATATGACACACACCCTCTATCTCTCATCTTTCTAGTTTTTTTCTTCTTCGTGTTTGGCTAATCAAAGCTGGAGTTTCCTGCTTCTTTGCTTGCAGAGTTGCAGTTGAATGCCTTCTCCTTTCCCCGGCTCCAGATCTGCGCGCCTTCCTTCCTCATCATTCACAAATGAACACTGTTATACATGCATCCAACTCATATACAGGTCTCTGAATAGCAGCACTTCACAATTCACATGGGCCCAAGCCAAGGAGACAAGGTTGGTGTGATGTCCAGGTCATACACGAGTCGGACTGAAAAAAAAAGGTCGAATGCATACCGTAAAAGAGCTCTTTCCTTTGCAAATGTCCCCAGTGTTTCCACAGTTCTAGGATCATGTGTTTCACAGAACGCATGCTTCAGAAGCAGAGGCATAAAACTGCGCATCTGTCTTCCCATTTCTTCCAACGGTCACCATGCATGGTTCATGTTGAACTAGTCATGCATTATACTTCATCCGTCCCAAAATATAGCTATGTTTAGATCTTTTTCCATAGTCAAAACTTACCAATTTTAACTACGAATAGCGAATAATCATAGAGATTAATAATATAAAAATGATGTTAGTAAATTTATCATGAAACCAAATGTAACCTTTTTCATTTGAAATAAATTATTTCTAGAGATATTGTTGCTGAAAGTTAAAATATTTGACTTTAGAAAAAATCTAAACGCATAGAGGGATTATTTTAGTTTGTCAACTTGCTCGTCTAATGTAAAAGGCATGTTCCAGCTAAACGTGGGACCATGAGCAAAAGGCCAAAGCAGAAGAACAATTACATAATAATTTTCAGTCCACTTGTGCCTATACGAACTGCATACGCACTAATTAACAGGCCGACTAGAAGAAGATAATGTGTATATATGATACTCGGTGTGCAATGTCATGAGAAAACCTGGATTGATTCTTCTCGATACGATGAGTTAGTTTTTAAAAATATATTACAGAAGCAGACCACACATGCACACCCACCCTGATGGGGTTTACTGACACTGTACCTCTATGAAGGTCTTCAAAATTGCCTCCAAGAGAAACGTCTTCCATTTATTTCCAGTTTAGGTTGATGGTTTTAACATGAATATAGGTACTCATCTTGGCTGTATATATCCACGATGTGGATATAGTAGGCCTGATTTTAACATGAATATGCAAGGTTTTACTATTGATGATTCTGCCAAACCTGAAAAGTTAAGCTGTTGTTCGTTATAGTTTCTTCCTTGCCATACATGAACGTGGTCACAGAGGCCGGAAATTCTATCCATTTTCTAAAAAAAATGAACGTGTTCCCAGAATGTTGCTTCGTGATTGCCCTTTACGCTTTATTTTAGATAGCAACATCTTTTCCCCTTTTGGAACAACAGGCTCAATGGTGAGGATACATGAGCTACACGGTTGTGGCCTGGCATGTCAACTGTGGAGAACCTATAGTCTTGTCCAAATTTTGTTTTCAGAGCTTTTTTTTATAAGGATGTTTTCAGAGCTTGAATCTACCAGGTATGCATACTCAATCTGATCTTAGTTCTATGCTAAGACTGGAGCAAATCATCATTTGGGTTAGTTCCAGATGATCCTGTCTCTTGATATTTTCTTAGCTTCTGAATTTAAAATATAATCCAAAATGATGTTCTAGACATCTGAATGATAAATGAGCTATACAGCTTCTTTCCATTTGCTGTAGAAGCTAATCCAAAGATTCAGATTTTGGCTGCTGCTGTAGAAGAAACAATAAATGCTCCAGAACAATCTCTCAGTTCTCTTTTCTGCCCTCACGGTCTAGATTATCTCCTGCATTTTTCTTGCATGCATGTTTTGGTCTTTCAAGATCATCTCACTAGAGCCAACAATATTGTATTACCATCTTGCTGCTGGAAGTCTGTGACTGTGACAAGAACACACGTTACGACTCCAGCTGCTTTATACTTTGTTCAAGTACCAGCCTCAAATGAAACTAAAGTGAAGTTACAGTCTTGTATGTTCCTCTGCAGCCAGTCGTGTGCTGCAGGCTGCTGACGCGGAGGACATCGGTTTGCCTCATCAAAACTCTCACGGGGCCTGGTTGAAACTTAAAAGTGTAGGAGGTGCCACGGAAAAAAGGAGTATGGGTATACTTTAAAAGGGATATATTCTAATTCCAACTAGTTAAGGTAATGTTTACTTTGAATTCAGAAGACCATAATTTGGTAGAAGAGTCATCTTAGTTTTTTATGAGCATTCCAAATCCCATAGAAAAAAAAAGAGTTGGTGGCACCGCCACGGTGGTGTTTTCATGGAGTGACAATGCTGCGGAGGTGTTGAGGTTGTTTGCGGTGAAGTTAAGGAGTTGCGGCGGAGTGAAGACATTGTGCTGCCATGTTGATGATCCAATCCAACCGGCCAGTGACACTTGTTGAGTTGAGTTGGTTGGTGCTATGCATTATGCGGTGCATGTTGATGTCCTAATCCAACAGGCCGGTGTTGTCATTGAGATATGTTTGAGTTGAGTGGTGCAACGCAGGTTGATGTACCAATCCAACCAGCTGATATTATTTGTTATTCTGCCAAGTCTGGGCTTATTCTTCTTTTTAATATAATCGGTAGCTCTAACTGTTCCGTTGAGCTTTGACCGAATAGATAGAGAATTTTTTTGATAACAGGTCCAAATCAAAATTTTAGAGTGAAGTCATTTTATTTAGTTGGGAAACCACAGGTTCAATCTCTGTCTTAAGATTATTGTCTTGTCCTTAACTGAAGATGACTTGCTGAAATGCTGTAGGCACGGGGCAAAGAAGTGCAAATTTTGTGCAGCTATTTTTTTTCGAACTATGCAGGAGAGCTACGCGTCATTTCATTAAAAAAGAATAGAACAGTACAACGATTCCAGAAATGTCCAGATCGAGGTTAACACCACACACTCACGCGCGCATACACACGCGCACACACCCACCGGACTTGACACTAGGAGGGGAAAAAACATGACCAGAAACCTACGGGGTTTAAAACCGCGGCGGTCAACGACATTGGAAATTTTGTGCAGCTAATGAAATCCATTGATCGTCTGTTCTTTACATGTCCTTTGCCAAGATACATATGGACATAAATCAGTTAGGCCTTTAGCAGCAGCTGAAATTGCTGCTATTATGTGGTCAACATGGAAACCACGGAATAAGCGTGTTTTGATCATATTACGCTACAGTTCCGATTCATCGCTGGACAAATCATTTGAGGATACTACTGCTGAGAAGTGTGGACAAAGAGACTGACATCAAGGGCCCACCAGACTATCTGAGCTTGATGGTGTATGGTTTTTTTCCCCAAAAGAAACTCTGCGTTTTCACAGTTCTAGATCCCTTTTTTTTATACCAAAATTCTTGCATTTTTCTGGTCTAGGGTTTGACCACATGAACTCTTGCTTACTAAGTCTATGAGATCTGCACGTACAGTAGTATATCTTTATTTTCTGTCGATTTCTTTCTTTCTGTCTTTGCCGAAATAGGTGTGTTTGGTTAAGACCTATTGTACGCCTATAGAACTAGTAATTGTTATCCGTTGTATTTTAGTTTGTCAACTTGATCTAATGCCTATCAGGTTACATCTAACGTGTGACCACGACCAAAGGCAAAGGACAAATTAAGAAAATATAATTTATTTATCAGCATCTGTAGAACCTGAAAATTGACAGGCTGGAACAAGATAAGATTATTGTTGGTTCGAAAAGGACATGACAAAAAAAAACACTGACGGCCTTATTTTTCCCCCCTCATTTCCTAACCAATTTGTACCGTAGTTTGTACTTGGCAATCGGTACCTCTATATATGAACTGATATTTTGTAGCTTCTAAGGATCATGCTCGTGCGTTGCTACGGGCGAAAAAAATTCTATCCATGCATGAGCACCTATCTAGTTGCCTTAAACAATATAGTCTGGATTCGGTAATATGTTTTTTTAAAAATTGTAGTCCCGCAGAATTTATTCCATTTGTTACATGATCGTTGCATTTTTCTGGAAGCAACATTAGATTCAACCTAGACAGGGTATGTGCATGTACTTGCAAAACATGAATGATTCCCCTTTGCTTATAAAGAGAACTGGTATAAACCTTGTCAGTGAAATGAATAAGAACAAGAAAAGAAACATTTGACAGATGCATGCCTACCTTGCTAACCAATGTGACATGTGAATACCGAAGAAACTTGCCATCAAAATTCAGAAATGTGGATTGAAGGACTTTTACAAGTAAAATTGATCTGACAGGATACTATTGTGTAATCTAAATGGTAAATTGATAATCGATCTGATGGAAAAATGTTGTGTAAACTAAATGCTACATTGATACACATTCAGATAGAACCCTTCAGGGAGTGCATCGGTTCAGAGAAACTGAACTATGAAGTATGAACTATTTACAAAAGTTATGCAAACTCTGAACAATGCCATAATGTTTCAGCACTATTTTTTTAGGGGAGATATGCATAATAATATTTTCAGTTGCAAGCTTTTTGAGAATTTAACTCTGAACTATTTTCAAAACAAACATGAGTGTTGGCTGCAAAAGGACTGACCATGCTTATATTTTTCCATAGGAAAAAAAACAACTCCATGCTTATTCCAAGATCTCCAAACTCCCTATGTCACCCTCCTCGTAATCCTGATTTCACAATTATTGCAAAATAAAGATTACAGAACTTTCAAATTATCATTGGCTGTGTATATATTCAAATCTTTCTTTCCCTGAATTGAGCTGAGGGACGGCTCGGAGGCAACCTGAGGATCGATGGCGGAACACGGGCGCGGAGGGGTGGTGTGGCAGAACCACCCAAATTAACCCGACTAAAGTATGCTAAACATCATCTCAAATGCGAATAGACACTTTAATCGAATCAAAATGGTAGTCTGTCGGGTTTCACTCGATGCAACTACGTATTTCTGGTCAAAACAAGCATACAACACTCGTACGAAGACGAGCCCAGAAATTACAACAATCTAGATAAAAGATTACATAGGTCCCAAATTAGTTTATTACAACCGAGTGTTCAATTCATAAAGAGTGTTTAGAGTTCAAAATAGCGGAAAAAGAAAACGATAGTTCTAACGACGATACATAATACCATGGGGAAGCCTTCCATGATATCACTCACCACGATCCTCGCCCAACAAGGACGGATCCCACTCAACCGTCCATCCCGGAGGGAGCTGGTACGGCCAAGTCACACTAGCAATCATGCCGTCAACATCAACATTACCTGAAAACATAGCCACAAGCAAGGTTGAGTATACTAATACTCCGTAAGACTTACCCGTCAGGTGGTATCTAATCCACCGACTCCTAGACATGCAAGACTTTTTGGCTAAGGGGTTTGTTTTGCTAAAAGCTTCTAAGGTGGATCCTTACTTTCAAGTTTTAGCATCAAGTTCTAAGTGATTAACCATTCTAGGTAAGCACCTATTCTAAGCAAGCATGGTGAAATAAGCAAATTAATCAAGCATCAATATTTATCATCATCCTTGTTCCTCTTCTTACTCAGTGCAGAAAGGCGGTCAAGCAGTTCCAAACTGTGAGAAGCAGACGATTCAAATCAAATTTATTAACCTTGCAAGGTGGACCTAAACACACGACAATATGTAGCACGCCGGGTTCACATATATCAGCCATTTTCATCGACCCCGGCACGTGTCCAGAGCCCACTTCCCTTGGATACAATGCCCCAACGGTCCTGGAACTACGCCATACCGAGGCTGCACTTATACCCACATGATGCATCAGGGGAACCCGGTTCCAGAGAGAGCGGGGATAAAGTTCACGCCCCGGTTCAATTAGGTACTAGGCTTCCCAATCCCATACTCAACATGTGTTTAGTACGTTCAAACACTTGCCCACAACTCTAACACATTTCGTGTAGGGATACGAGGTAGGTTACGCTAGCGCAAAACAAAATTTTCTACCGCGTATAACCAGGAAGAGCTGCCGTATAAGGATCACGGGATTACCACTCGACGCACTACTGGTGCGGAAGATGTAGATATGCGTCGGTGCAATGAAGACGATCACGTAGTCGTACGTAGTCGATCAACGTAGTCGTACGTAGTCGATCACGTCCAGCAGCTCCTCAGCAGCTCGTCCACGTGCACAGCAAGATCGCCTCCGGTGCCGCGGCTCGTCGTCGGCTCGTCGTGGCTCGTCGGCGGCTCGTCGATGGCTCGTCCAAGTGCTGCAGGCGCAACACCTCCAAGGTATCCACACGTGCAGGGAGGAAGCGTCGCAAGCCGGACTGCTAGATCCGCGAGTTGCAACAGGCGAGGGCGTGGGAGGCGCGGCAAGTCTGTTCAGCCAAAAGGTGTAAAACCCTAGGGCGCCCCCACCCCTCTATTTATAGGGGTTCCTGATGGGCCTCTGGATCCGAGGCCCATTAGTACTCCTAAACCTAATCCAACTCGGATCAGATCCGAATTGGGCTTCCAGCCCCTTAAGTGTGTGACCCTATGGGTTCGGATACGTATAGACATGGCCCGAGTACTCCTACTCGGCCCAATAGTCGGTAGCGGCCTCTAGCAAGACGTGCCAACTCCTATACGCATACGAAGATCATATCAGACGAACCATCACAACATAATATACATGCTATTCCCTTTGCCTCACGATATTTGGTCTAGCTTCAAGCCGACCGCTCTTTCTCGATCCTGTGATTCGGAATCCCTTTGTAGGTTAACTCTTAACCGTACGTAGCATGGCCATGCATTTTCTGATCCGATCACTCGAGGGGCCCGGAGATATCACTCTCAATCAGAGAGGGGCAAATCCCATCTTGATTGACCATGTCTCATAGCATGCTTCTTGACAAACCCGAAAGCTACCTTTATAACTACCCTGTTACGGCGTAGCGTTTGATAGCCCCTAAGTAGGTCAATCCACATCTAGAATACATGCGACAATCTCAGGTCTAAGGACAAAGCGTATATGTTGTTTAAAGAGAGAACTACTTCTCGTGTTGGGTCAGTCCTAACACATGTCTCCACATGTGTCCACATTATTAGTTCAACATCTCCATGTCCATGACTTGTGAAACATAGTCATCAACTAATACATGTGCTAGTCTAATATTCATGTGTGTCCTCACATGAACTCCGACTAGGGACAACTTTAGAATAACCATACAAGTAAAGAGTTTCACATACAATTCACATAATTGCAAATCAATTCAAGTAGCCTTTAATGGATATTCAATGAACACAATATACAAATCATGGATACAAATGGAATATCATCATCTCTATGATTGCCTCTAGGGCATACCTCCAACATTTCGACCTTAGTAGTTTGCCTCTAAACAGACGGGGCATCCACCATTTTCAGAATATATACCAAGCCCCGCCCGTCAACCTTATAATTCCAACATAAGTAAACAGGCAACTCCTATAGCTCGCGAGTGACAGGAAATCACTCGACTTTTACTGTGTCCCTATTTAGCATAGCAACTAAACGACTTATCATGCTAGTATTTAAATCATGGGTACTAGGAGCATGCAACTAAGGTTTCAAGCAACTCCTATCAACTTAATGCACAAACATAAGCAATAAGATATTGTATAACTTTAAAAACCAAGGTTATGCTCCGGGACTTGCCTTCTTGTGCTACGCTAGCCTTTGGCTCTTCCGACACTTGGCTCGGGTCTTGAGTTGTCTTGATCAGGTTCAATGCAGCAGCAGAGTGTTCCTCTTCAGCTTCCGGAACCAACTCGTACGTACCGTCAGCGAGGTTAGCTTCTACACGAGATGCATATGCATAATATTTCATTTATAACCGTTCATGATGTAGATTGCATTTCGTAAACATTGTAAAAGCATAGGGTGCATTTTTAACCACATTCACCTATACAAAGCTTATACACCTTCCTTTCTTTTTGGCCACATTCACCTAGACAAGTTTGTATCAAATCTCTTCTTCGCAAAACAAGGTTGGTTGTGAAGAAAACATGGGTTTTACTTTGATGGTGATTGTGTAAACATATAAGATTATTAGAAACTTAATATTCATAAAATAAAAGGTGGTGTCATGTTGGTACTGTTTAGCAACTCTTTAGGAAGGATCATGTTACTGACGAAAAACATAAATAATCACATGCTAGTCTACCATTTCTAGTAGCAATTATTATTAATAATTAAATTAGATCTTAAACATGAATAAATGTTTCAGGAAGCATCTATTAAGATATGAACATAAATTTTTTTACAGAAGCTTTCCCTCTACACAAGATATTTACTGTAAAAATTTGAAATGAAATTGACATCTAAAGAATTTACTACAAAATCAAACAGTGTTAAAATACAGAACATAAAGAATAATTTTTAACTAGAGTTTCATCATTAGTTTAGTTCCACAAATTTTACAGAAGGCTTACCAACACTAACATATACCACTGTGAATTTTTCATTTTATGAGCATAAAAACTATTTATCCCATAAAAAGGAGATTAAACAACATGTATTTCATTAAGCAAAAGAAACACATATTTCACAGAAACAAGCATTTTTACTAGCCAGGCATGAGCATCAAGAATCTAACAAAATTTATCTTGCATTTTTATCGATTTTCCACTAATTATCATGTAAATAACAATATTAAGATAGCAATTAGGCATTTAGATTTAAAACGGTATGAACATCATGGATTTCATTAACACAAGTTGCAGATCTAGAACATGCATGTTAAAAGGAAGCTAACAAAATTGGTTTTACAATTTTTAGAGCATCCCATGATTTATGAAGCTTTTAATGTCTTGTAGATAAAATAAATCATAGCACTAGATATAGGATAATAACATGCACATAAACATTTTTAAGTTAAACTAGACATCATCAGAAACTCAACAAAACAAGTTTCACATTTTTATCATTTTTCTACAATTTCCTACGCCTTTTCCAAGTTTCAGCCGCTTAAATGCATTATAAAACGATGAGGAAAAAGATGTTTCGCGATTAGGCCCTTGGATCCTTTGAAACTTCACAACAATACCCCTGCTCTTTTGCACCTAAGACCCTGGAACTAATTTCATCCTTGCAATGTAGCCCCCGGTGGCCGGCTGGCGGCAAGGTGGCGCAATCCGACATGGAGCCGCCGTGGGGTGCGGGATAAGGGCGAGGGAGTGTCGAGGAACTCACCGGTGCTCTTTGGGCTGTAGGAGTTGAGGGTGGAGGAGGTCCGGTGGTGGTGCTTCGCGAGACAATGGCGGCGCGGCCGCTGGAGCTTCGTCTCCGGCGAAGGCGGCGGCGGAGATGGCCGGGGAAGGGGCTAGGGAGGTGTTGCGAGGCTTTAGTGGCACAAAGGAGGGCTCGGGTGGCGTCGGTGCTGCTTGAAAGGGGGAGCTCGATGGAGGCGGCTCTAACGGCGCTCGGCGGAGCTCGGGTGCGGGGTGAAGGATGGTGCTGACGAGCCTGGGAATGGCCCTTTTATAGCGGCAAAGGGGCGTGAGGAGCGGGCGACGCTTGGGCGCTCCTTCTCACGCATTGGCGCGGACGGCAGGAAGGGGTGAGATGGGACTGGCTGGGAGGGCGCGCGGTGCGCCAGCGTGTTGTGGCCCGCGGACGGGGGTTGGCCGGGCGAGATAAGGCGTGCTCGGGGGAGATCGCGTGCGCGCTTGGTTGGGCAATGCGGCGCTTGTGCTGTCTCGTTGCCGGCGGCGGTTGGGCGACGAGGAGGAGCCAGGCGGGCGGCACCGCGTGGCGACGGCGTGTTCGCCGCGCGCGGTGACTGCGCTCCGGGCACACGTGCGTTCGCGTGTGGCGCGCGAAGACAGGATCTTTGTGCCGGATTTTCTCCCAAGTTTTAACTAAACGATGAAAACTTCAAATATAAAAGTTTGAGTTTAAACTATGGACTCCAACTTCCCAAAAGCTGATGGTGAAAAACGTGCTAGTTTTGGAGATATAGTTGCCGGAACATTGGTGGAACGCCGCTGATTTGAAATTGACTTGAATTTGACCCGATTTTGACCCATTTTTTGAACATCTTTCATTCAAAATCAGAGAAAGTGCACAATTTGGAAAGATCTACCACTTTTATATTGGCCAAAATTTGAGTTCTTATATAAAAATCTATTTTTAAATCCTACCCAAGTGAGCACCATTTAGAGAGGTTTTTTAACACTTAGAAAAAAATTTGAAGTGTTTTGAATTTGACACTTGGCAAATTTGAATTATTTCTAATCTCTTTCTTAATTTCTTTTGATTTATCCTTTTAATCACTGGGGATGTCACAGGTGGAGGGGCTACCGACGGCAGCGCGTCGATCATTGACGGACCGAAAGAGCGCAGCGCCTCGGTTTTGCTTTTTTTAGCCGTAGAGAATCACCACGTCAGATCCATACGCGCCGGACATGTTGATGCCTCCTGTCATCTGTACATACGCGCATGAGATATATGATAACTTTGAGTTTGTCCGGGTATTAATTAAAGTTTTGTCACTGCAAGGAAATCATGCAACTCCTTTTCAAGGTTAGGAGGACGTGGACACCATTCTAACCGTAACAAGGCATTTTTTTGCTCAAATTTGTTTCCACCTTCTCTAATGGGCACATGTACAGGCAACTAGTTATTAGGTCCAGTTAGAGACACAAGAAAAAGAAAAAAAAAGGCGTCAAGTTTGGCTGCAAAATGCAGAATTAACGACAATTTATTTTATTTTTTCGATAAAAATGTGTTTTTGCTAAGATCAAGCACATGTTGGACACCTAATGAGTTCCTTTCAATGACTCATAAGGAATATATTTAATAAAATTTTTCTTTCTTTGTAAGACCAAATTTCTCCTCTTTTATAAAGAGCACATGTTAGGGTAGCTGGCTGGTTTTGTCAAAGAAAAGGGAAATAAAAAAGCAAGGAAGCTGGCTTGGATGTAAAATGCATGATTAACAATACCCATTTCTTTTTTTCGGACGTAACTGTTCTCTTTCTGAAAGGTCACATGCTAGCTCTTCTCGAAGGCTCCAAAGGGTGTTAAAAGGAGCAAGGCAAGTGGCATGACTGCAAATTGCTGAGGGCCAGAAGATACACTCATTGAGCTATTTTCTCTTGTTTGTTTATAGCTGTTGATACGGACAACTGAGGTAGTAAAAATATCACTTAAAGACAGAAGGTCAGTGTTGAGATGGAGTGATGAGCATCTTACGTATCTGATTACAAGACAGGGTTCAACTAGCTAACTGCATACATTTAAACATGTCGTTAAACAACAGCAAATGGCATTTGGTTCAATGAATCATCAATCGTCTTAGAATGGGCTTGACCATCATGTGACAATCTACTAATCTAGTGATGTCAGCCCCTAAAGGTGACTCTATATTCCGGCACCAACGGATCCATGCACATAATACTGCATTTTAGTCACAGTACAGTATGGTAGCCCCTTGGATCCCTTTTATTAAACTATTGAGTTTGGTTATACTAAGAATGTAATAACATTGTATTTATCTTTAGCATATATGATTTCAGAGAGGTGCAAATCACTAGTACGCATCAACATAATATAAATTACTTTACGCATAACTACTTTTCAAAGATGACAAAAGTCAATAACATTAATTAAATAAAAAAAAAGAACAAAGACGTTACTGAGACATACACCAACTTAGACGATCTTTACCTACTTTTCAAAGACGCCCTCTTCTTATCCTTTCCATGGTGTTCTTCCCAACTCGACGCTTACCACGTGTGGAACAAGAGATAAGAGATAAGCATAGCCACAAGCAAACGTGGAGGTTTTGTCCATATGGCCATGATTCCAATGCTTGCTCATTTATGGTGACTTTTTCACGTATGCTTCCTGGTTATAAATAGCTTTTAGAAATTTTGGAGATGTGGAAGACAGGAAGAGGATGTGTTTATCCTATGTCTATGTAAAACTTAAATAAATTATCGGGATTTTTTTTCTCTTTTTTCAAGATAATTTATTATCTCCAAATAGCATATGTTGCTCAAAATGCGGAACTAATAACAACTAGTTTGCGGACATGAAAGGGCAGGCAAACATCTAGTTGTAATAAAATGCACGGTTAAAAACATGGTTTTTCATTTATAAAAAAACAGCATGGTTTCATTTTTTTATTAGAACAAAATTGTTTTCTTTCTTAAAGCACATGTAAGGGCAACTAATTCTCTTCTCGCCTTTCCCTCTATCATCCTCTACCTTGTTGCTTTTTGTCGCGGTCATGGGAATTATATTCCTTCACGTGAAATACATATAATTTTTTTTTGTGGTCCACACGAGGTATTGTTATGTGTCACAGATCATTGACATCTGTTTTGGCAATCGAAAGTGTTGCTTCAAACATTTGTTTGAATCTGATAGAGAAAATAGAAGTGGAGATGCCGAGATATTTCAATCGTAGTCCCAGTTTCACATTAATACCATGAAAAGGAAATAGCAATGTAATAAGTGGAAATGACGCTAAAAAAAATCTAGAAACGAATGGCATACATCGTAGGCTAGACTGAGTAATTGATTGGGAAAAAATTATGGAGGTGGGGGTGGGTGAAAGCAACATGTTATCAAGGTAATGATCTTTAGGTAGTCTAAAAAAAAATCAGCAAATACTTGCACTAGAACACAACCTAACTATAGTGGTAATAGTTGCGGTGGAGAAGACAACTTTCTCAGATTTATATTAATTATATTTTTGTTTTTTAAAAGGATGCCGTCAACTTTTATTCCTGTGACTTTACCATGTTTACATACATTATATTGCTATCATCGGTCAATTCCGACTTTTTCTTAGATTCAGAAACTTTCGAAGGTGACCTGACAGTCGTGTGTGCAATGACCAATGAATATGCTTAAGTTCGTTGCAAATGAAATCTGTCTATCCGAGTTCAGATCTATGACCCAAATTCCCAATACATGTGCTCCGATTTATTCATTTTAATAAGTAGGTGAAGTAGTTGTCGGCAACAATATTTGTACTAAAATCTACTACCACCTAGTTCACGGAATCACAGTGACAGGTTGTGTTCTGCGTATAAATATCTGGCGCATTCAGCATCGCTCATCATTCACCCCTGTTTGGTCAGTAGGAGGGGGTCCCTGTCCCCAACCCCTCGCATTGCATCGTTATCCGCCTGCGTGGAAGCGATCATCTCAGAATATCCGTCAACGTTGTTCGTTTCATTTCGTTTCGGTTCCTCCTCTTCTCATCCCTTTACCTTCCTTTTGCAGAATTTCGGCAACTGGTTGTGTCTTTTCCAATCCCCACCATCTCTGTCTCCGATTGTTTACATCTGATCATCGGAGCCCACTGTTTTCCAGCGGATCAATCCTCGCTTTTGCGCTAAAGCATTCCAGATTTCCAGTTAGCATTGCTCACTCATAAGCTTCTGCGCCGCAGCTCTAGTTTGTTGGAGTGGAGGCAGCATTTTGCTCCGTCTGCAGCTAATCGTGTATTCTTTGCTTCTCGCAATCGAAAAGCCTTCTCCTTTCTTCCGCGGCGCGGCATCCGATTCGTCGCCATCCATTTGCTATTCTCCTGGTGTTTCCCAAGCTCTAGGATCGAGGCCTGACCCCGAATTCCAGCACAAAATCCAATCTTTGCTGGTGATTTCTTGGCCGGCCCGATGGGGAGGCTCGGGGATAGGGTGCGCGCCTTCTCCACGAACCGGTGGCTGGTGTTCGTCGCCGCAATGTGGCTGCAGTCCATGGCCGGCATCGGGTACCTCTTCGGCGCCATCTCGCCGGTGGTCAAGGAAGCCCTTGGTTACAACCAGCGGCAGTTGGCGGCGCTCGGCGTCGCCAAGGACCTCGGCGACTGCGTCGGCTTCTTCGCCGGGTCGCTCTCGGCCATTCTGCCGTCGTGGGCGATGCTGCTTATCGGCGCGGCGCAGAACTTCCTCGGCTACGGCTGGCTCTGGCTCATCGTCACCAGGCAGGCGCCGGCGCTGCCCCTCTGGATGGTGAGTGCTTCTTGGTTTGCTTGTTGATGGACTGGGAGTCGATTGTTCGATTCATCGGTGATTCATTTTGTGAGCCATCGAGCTGTTCAATTTTGTCTTTAGGAGGAATTGTTCAAGTTTTTAGAACAGAATTATTCAAGATAGTAATGCTTGTCTCACTGTTATGAACTCTGAAGAGGAGATGAGTTACTAAATTACAGCACAAGTTGTCAAGTTGCTGGCTGTCAAATTGTTCCGTTCTGCAGCGACAAAACTCAATCCGTTTCCTCTCAGTTAAATAAGCATTGGACATTTTGTTTTTATTGTGTGCTGCTCAGTTAAAAGATAGCTGGATTGGATCGAAAAGAAGGTCGTAGATCGGATCAAGTGTCATGATGACTTTTCTAAGCATGGTTTAATTCTGATATTTTGACTCCATGCACATGCGTGTACGGCTGGACAAAATGGATGGCATATTCGTTTTCATTGTTCATATGTAGGTTGCGTTTGTCAATTAAACTGGGCCATGTGCATCGCGTGTGTTTTCTTTCCAGTTGTGTGACTAATGACCATGACCATATCCTGATCAATTATAACTTGCCTATGTTGACAACACCTGATTGCTCCCTTTTCTCAATTTCAAGTCTTAATCCATCATGAAGAATAGTGCCATGGAGTTTTCCTTTTTTGGATTCAGAACCGTGTATTTGTATGTCACTAAAAAGCAGATACTGTGCTATGGAGTATTTATAGAAAGTTTTAGTGTTTTACTTCCTGAATGTAGCTTGGTGTTTTACTGTGTTCATCCACGTTGTACAAAAGTGGGATGTAATTGTGATATTTCCAGAAACATGGTTAGGAGAGTTGTCGCTTTTCATTAATTAATTAGGAATTTATCTGAACTGCACTAGGTAAAAGGGAGAGTAAAAATGGTATCTATGCCACATATAGTGCCTGAATTCAATATATTTTCATGAATACGCAGATAGCCGGTGCAGGTTGATCGCTAAACTGTATGCAAAATAATAAATCAACACCTCAAAAAGTATGATTGTGCAGCAGATGACTGGATGGTGCCAGCGTGTAAACAATTGGTTTATTCAAATCATGTGCCCGTGTTTCAGAACATGAAGGCTCTAGGAGTAAACTAGAGAACTTCAGTTGCTTGTTTAAGCAACTGGGAGTGATGCTAAAGTTGCATAGTTGTTTCCATCTTTTATCTGCATATTAGATCTACAAATCTATCTACTTTTGCATTGCACGCGTTCATGTTTGAGGTATATATTGCATCTCAAATTGAGTTTGACAGAAAAAAACACGCTTTTTGATAGAAGACACATAAATACCATTGCCATTCATATCTGAAGAATATGTGGAGGACATGTCAAATCTTCTGCTTTCTGCTAACAATATGATGAAACTTTGACTAGTTAGTTTTATTTGCTGCTGCTAATGTTTTTTTTATGCTAACAAATCTTTCCACTGTTTTTTATTCAGATGTGTGTTCTTATCTTTGTTGGAACCAATGGAGAGACATACTTCAACACAACTGCACTTGTAACATGCATCCAGAACTTCCCAAAGAGCAGAGGTCCAACAGTGGGCATTATGAAAGGATTTGCGGGCCTTAGCAGCGCAATCTTGACACAACTGTATGCAGTAATGCACACACCAGACCATGCAACACTTGTCTTCATGGTTGCAGTCGGTCCATCATTGGTTGCCATTGGCTTGATGTTTATTATTAGGCCTGTTGGAGGTCACCGCCAGGTGCGCCCGTCGGACAAGAACAGCTTCATGTTCATCTACACTATCTGCTTGCTCCTTGCCTCATATCTTGTTGGTGTCATGCTAGTCCAAAATTTCATGCAACTGAGTGACAATGTGGTTAATTCTCTCACTGTGATCCTACTCATACTTCTTATTTCACCTATCGCGATCCCTGTGACCTTGACACTATCATCAAAAGCACAACATCCAACTGAAGAGGCTCTCCTTTCTGAACCATCAAAAGGAGAGACAAGCACTTCACAAGAGAAAGAGGATCAACCAGAGGTCATTTTAAGTGAGGTGGAAGAGCAGAAACCTAAAGAAATTGATTCGTTACCTCCATCTGAAAGGAGAAAGAGGATTGCAGAGTTGCAGACCAAGTTAGTGCAAGCTGCAGCAAGGGGTGGGGTTAGAATCCGTAGGCAGCCACACCGAGGGGAAAACTTTACCCTGATGCAGGCAATGGTGAAGGCTGATTTTTGGCTTATTTGGTGCTCGCTCCTGCTTGGATCAGGATCAGGGCTGACAGTGATAGACAATCTGGGTCAGATGAGCCAGTCTGTAGGGTTCAAAGACGCACATATTTTCGTGTCATTGATAAGCATATGGAATTTCCTTGGTCGTGTTGGAGGAGGCTACTTCTCTGAGATTGTTGTCAGGTATCAACACTAAGTCATCCCCCCTATGTTCACTGTTCGTGTTAGATTGTTCACTTTCAGTTTGTAATGGAAACAGGGTATGCTATCATTGTTTCCCATTGGAATTTTTCACTGCAATTGATATTTTTTTCATTTTGTTAACTTTAGTTTGATATGCTTATTTCCATTCAGCTATCTGGATACCTGTATGTTAACATTATAGGTTTGCTCCACAGTAGCAGTTCTTTTGGATAAATTGCGATTTCTTCTTCGACTTTCAATTATGATAAATCTTGAATTGTCCCTTTGCGAATATCAAGTTTCAAATTGTGATTCGTCTTGTTATCTTGATTGCTGTTCTTCTAATCAGGGAGCACACATACCCAAGGCACATAGCACTGGCAATTGCTCAGATCCTGATGGCTGCTGGGCATTTCCTCTTCGCAATGGCTTGGCCTGGAACTCTGTACATTGGGACCTTCCTGGTTGGACTTGGATACGGAGCTCATTGGGCTATTGTGCCAGCTGCTGTCTCTGAACTTTTTGGCGTAAAACACTTTGGTGCAATGTACAATTTCCTCACAGTAGCAAACCCTGCAGGGTCACTCGTTTTTTCAGGCCTTATTGCTAGTAACCTGTATGACTATGAAGCTGAGAAACAAGCACAGCTACATCACATGACAGCATTGCAATCTCCAAGATTGCTTCACAACATGGGCTTGGTTGCAGATGGACCACTGAAGTGTGAAGGTTCTGTTTGCTTCTTTGTCAGCTCACTGATTATGTCAGCATTCTGTGTTGTGGGAGCTGGTTTAAGCCTCATTATTGTTCAGAGAACCAAACAGGTTTATGTTCACCTCTATCGTTCTGCCCGCACATGAAACTTCCATGGATAGGAGATGTCAGATCCTCCCATTGCTGGTCCATGTACCATTTTTTTGCATATATGTGGTCATATGTACACAACATTAAGTTTTACCTGTATATTCCCAAATCAGTATTCAGAGGTTGTAATCCATGACTGCTGTTTCCAAGTGGAAATTTACATGCCCTATGTGTCAGATAGCCAAGGTGTAGTTCATGCTTGGACCATGAACTCTGATACTTGTAGTCCTGTAATAAATACTTTTTGCTCAGACGAATATCTGTATATTCATCTCTAGATGGTTTTTCATCTGGAACTCTACCTTCTGTGCACTATTGAAGCTTCCTTGGTTCTGGAAATGCTGAAAGTTTTTTTTTTTGTTATTTTGTAGTTTTTCTCTTGCAATGCATCAGCTTGTTATTAGTAATTGTTTCTTCCTGCATACCTTTTCCTGTATGCTTTGTTCTAGATAAACATAAACTGTACTTTGGGACAAACAGACTCAAGAGACAAGAGTCAGGACTCTGATCTGAAAGATTGTGGCATTGACTAGGTATGTACAATCACTCTGATGATGATTCCACCCTAAAGCTAGAACACATAATGGGTTCAGTTCCAGTGCATTTGCAGTCCTATGCTTAAATCTCTGTTCTTGCATATAGCTGTTACTTGCCACTTCTGAACATTGCCATGTTTGCGGAAATGCTACAGCAACCTGAGAAACACCGACTACGTTGCCATTGACTGCAAATGATTATTCCTATCCTATTTTGTTTTCTATAAGCTCCAAATGATGATTCCTATCCTCTTTTGTTTTCTAAGCTTCTGAATGTAACATATTGTTCTCAATCCCAATTGATACTTTGTGTGTGAGGAACTGAGGATACCAAACTGGCCTATTCAACTGAAGGACTAATGAGTTATCCACCTGCTTTCCATTTACTGCATAGAATCCAAGCTGGTTCTACGACTGCCAAACAGCTGAATTCTTGAGCTGGATGAGAGGAACCTATTTGCTCAGTTCTATTTTCTCTACAGTCTACATAAGGTCACTCACATCTCTGAATCAACTTGTACATTTCTCTTGAGCGCTTGTCTTGGCCTTGGGGCTAGCAGCTCTCATCTGCAAACTCTCCAGCTCCAACCCTTCAAGCTCATTTCGCTAGGGCCAACCGGCACCGGCCAACAAGATCAGCATCTTGCTGCTGCAGGCCTGTAACAGCAACAGCACATGATTACAGTCCTCCCCAGCTGTTCCGTTCTAGGTTCTACTGTGCTCATCTACTTCTGAAATGTGATCTCTATTAACTTTCTGTTACAGTCTCTAGGTAGCTGGAGATCTTCAGGCTACCCTTATGTTCCTCCAGATCATCCTCTGTCTTCTGGAACTGGTGCAGCTTCAGCTGAAGGCTGTGCAGTTCATTACAAGTTCATGTGGCAAAACCTCATGTTCTTTACTTTGCAGGCTCAAACAATCCATATTATCACATATGAACAGTTGCAGGGTCACTCTGATTGGGAGTTGTTGTTGCACTGACAGAAGAAATGTCAGCAGTGTCAGTACTAGTCCTAGATATTTTTGTGCTAGTGCTGTCTCTTTATTGTTGCATTTTCATTTCTCAGATACCAGTACAGAAAAAAAAAACCATAACGTGGTGGTCAGTGATGATGTAGAGAGGGAATGCTTAAAGACTAGTAACAAGGGGAGTGGGTCCCACACTGGGGGAAAAAGGGTTCTCACACACTGGCATATGTACACAAGGTATCTTCTCCGGTGGAGGAGGAAAAAAAAAACTAGGGTTAGAAGAACCTTTTTGTGGCTGGTGGTTGTGATTTTAACCCTAAGCATTATTGCATGGGAAATCCCTGAAATGTCCCTGGCATCTGGTTGTTCTAAACACCAGCACCAGGTTACCCCACCGGTGGGATTTTACGCAAATAGCCCCTAATAAAGGGTCACGTACACGCGTATACGACTAGTATATCACATACTTGTACGCAAGCAAATTACCTCATGAGTGCCTTTGTATGCGTGAGCCACGTGGGGCCCGCGTGGAGGACAATACAGCCATTTCCCCATGGTGGAGTGCCCCTGTGCTGGCCTCAAATCTCCAGCTGACAACAGTAATTAACCTCCTAATCCCCAAATTGAATCTTGGTAGCTTTGATATTTCTTTTTGTGAAATAAAGATCTCCTCCCAGAAGGAAAAAAAAAAAGAGAGAGAGAAAAGTTGAAATCCCAAGAAAGCCCCTGAGTTAGGGCTGAGCCCTGCGTTTGGGCCGGCACTGTTACCGGATTTAATTTGGGGCGCCGAATAGGGGCAAAGTTTGAAACTTTTGGAGCAAACGAAAACCAGAGCTGGGAATAATTTATTTCCCTTTTTACAGGACACACACACATGACCTGACCTACTCTTTTTCTACTCCTACTGCAGCTGCTGTGCAGCTACATGACCCTTCTTCGCAGCACATTGCCATTGTGTATTGCGAAATTTTGGAGGCTTTGACTAAAAAAGCTTTCATTTTTTCGAGCTTCTTCCTCCTCCACCCCCGAAATAAAATTCGGGGGCCCAAAAAATTCGCAATTTTGGGGGCGCTCGTGGCCGCCGCACTGCCCGAATTCGCGCGCCTCCCGGAGCCGATCCCGCGCAGGTGAGTCCCCGCTCGATCCCTCTCGCTGCCAGCTTCCCGTCGAGGTGCGCCTCGCCGCCGGCCGCCGCCTGCCGCGGCAGATCTGGCGGGCCGCCTAGGGTTTGGGCCCGGTTTCGCCGGGGGAGCTCCCGATTCGTGGCCTCCGGGGTCGGGGCAGCGGCTGGGTTAGTTTCCTGGGGCTTCGGATCACGCGGATCGAGGCGTTTCTTGGCTCGATTCGAGCTGGGCTTGGGGGGTGCTCGTGAGCTGGTTTGGGGGGCCCTCCTGGGGACTTGGTTTGTTCATTTCGCTGGGGGGTTTTGAGCTGTTTTGCGGGTGGGGTTCGAGATTTTGTAGGTTTATGGGGAAATCTTGGATCTTTCACTCTGTTTGCGGCGGTGAAAGACCCAATCTTTATCGTGGGCCTTCTTTTTGGGGTAGTTGGTTTGGCGTTAGCTCTTGATCTGCTATTAGCAGCAGCAGATCAAGAGTGAGAGATGGAGTTGGGGCGCTGAGGGGTTCGAATTTCGTGTAGTGGATCTCAGTACATGCTGTGTGCGCAACCTTGCCAAACCAAGTAGTTTTCTCTGAGCTGAACTTCGTACAGTGCAATGTCAGTTCTCCATGAATTGGGACTATAGATAGTATGATTTAAGTGAAGTGCTCACTTCTACTTTGCTTTAAATCCTGATATGATAGTCCAAACTTGGTAGCTTTCATTTCTGGGGCCTCTTTAGTGCTTCTTTACATGCTCTCACTTCAGTGGATCGCTATGCTTCGTAGTATGCTGTTACGTTGGTTGTTCTTTCGTTTTGATTTTACCGTCGAGATTTCTAACCTGGATGTGCTTCATTGCAGGCCAAGGAAATGAAGATTCCGTTCCTCTCTGTGGTTCAATGAGTAGTTGTGCATTCGTAACTCTTGTCCAGTTGTTGCTCTCGGGGTTCGTTGCTCCCACTCAAATTAGTCTGTTTACTGATCGAATCCAAAGGTGCAGATGAGTGAGGAGTACAATATGGATGAGGCCCTGAAAGCCAAAGATGTTGCTGAGAACAAGTTTCGTGCCCATGACATCAGGGGTGCTCGGAAGTACGCAATCAAGGCTCAGACTCTCTGCCCGTCACTTGAAGGCATATCTCAGATGGTGTCCACACTTGAAGTTCATCTTGCAGCTGAGTCCAAGATTGATGGAGAGAGTGACTGGTACCGGATATTGTCTCTAGGTGCCTTTGCAGATGAAGAGGAAGTGAAGAAGCAGTACAGGAAGCTAGCTCTGCTGTTGCACCCCGACAAGAACAAGTCAGTTGGTGCTGAGGAGGCCTTCAAACTGATATCTGAGGCATGGAGTGTGTTGTCTGATGAGAGCAGGAAGATGCTTTATGATGAGAAGCGGAGAAATCATTCTGTTGTCAACGTAACCAATGGCATCTATACTTATGATAAGAAGGCAAACAAGAGAGCTAGAAAGAATGCCGCTGCTGCAGCTGCTGCCGCCGCCGCTGCAGCCGCAGCTGAGGCTACTACTCGTCCTGTTGGGGCAGATACATTCTGGACATCTTGCAACCGCTGCCGGATGCAGTATGAGTATTTGAGAATTTATCTTAATCATAACCTACTGTGCCCAAACTGCCATCATGCATTCTTGGCGGTGGAGACTGGATTCCCTTGCAATGGAACCAGTTCATCATTCTCCTGGTCAACCAAGCAGCAGCCACAGCAGAACCACAATTCCACGAAGCATTCATATGGCTCAACAAGCAGGACTTCTAGCATCCCAGGGACAGGGAATGGGGGGTACCAGCAAGATAATACTTATGATTCCTACAGCAATCAAAGCTTCCAGTGGAATCATTACTCCAAGACAGCGCCTGCAGCTGGTACTAATGTTTACAGTACACAGGCCTCAGAGAAACAGAGAAGGAAGCATGATGAGAGCTACAGCTACAACTATTCTGCAAGTGAGAACACATATGTCCATGAGAAAACTGCTTCAAGGCGCGGTCGCTTCTCAAAGCGAAGAAGGCATAATTATGATGGTTACACTGCTATGGATTATGGTGGCGATAACAAAGAAACAGTTGCTGCTAGCACAGAACCCACTGCTACTTTCACTGATGTGGGACGGGTCAATGGTACTTCAGTGGAAAGGTTCAGATCTGCAGTGAGTGGAAGAAGAGCTAATATTCTGGGTGAGATTGCCCAGATCGATACACGAGGTCTGCTTCTTGAGAAAGCCAAGGCAGCTCTCCGTGAAAAATTGCAAGAGTTGAACATCACATCTTCACGGTTGGCAGAGAAAAGAAGATCAGAAGCAAAGCTACATCCTTGTGACAACAACATTAAGCTCAATGGTGTCCTCTCTGACAAACCTGGCAAGGGAGTCAAGCTATGCAACTCAAGAATTGTTGACACCCAAGTGCCTGGTACGGATGACACGAATCCAGAGCAGAGGCGTGTGCCTGTGTCCATTGATGTCCCAGACCCTGACTTCCATGATTTTGACAAAGATCGAACAGAGAGAGCTTTTGATAGTGATCAAGTATGGGCTACATACGACAGCGAGGATGGCATGCCTCGTCTATATGTAATGGTTCAGAAAGTCCTTTCAATGAGGCCTTTCCGGATCCGCATGAGTTTTCTCAACTCCAAGTCCAATATTGAACTGGCACCTATAAACTGGGTTGCCTCTGGTTTCCAAAAGACATGTGGTGATTTCAGGGTTGGGAGATATCAAGTCACTGAAACAGTCAACATATTTTCACACAAAGTTAACTGGACTAAGGGTCCCCGTGGGATTATCAGGATTGTTCCTCATAAAGGGGATACATGGGCTTTGTACCGGAACTGGTCTCCTGATTGGAATGAGCTTACACCTGATGATGTGATATATAAGTATGAGATAGTAGAGGTTATTGATGATTTCACTGAGGAGCAAGGGCTTACTATCATCCCATTGCTGAAGGTTGCTGGTTTCAAAGCTGTCTTCCATAGACACATGGATCCCAAGGAGGTCAGGAGGATACCCAAGGAAGAGCTGTTCCGCTTCTCACATCGAGTTCCTTCTCGTCTTCTGACCGGTGAAGAAGGCAACAATGCCCCGAAAGGTTGCCATGAGCTGGACCCTGCTGCTACTCCGGTTGACCTTCTTAAGGTTATCACGGAGGTTAAGGAAGATGCGGCTGCGCAGACTGCTAAATAGATGGGGGCAACTCTGAAAACTGAAGATAGCTAGCTGGATATCTGAATCGTCAGTTCACACTTCCTAAGTGACAACGTGCCAGCACCTGATGGTCTCTAAAGCTCTACTGCGTCATCTTATTTTTGGCTGATGACTTGGACAATACTGCCAGGACAAGCAGCTTATGTGATGGACTTCTGACCTCTTTAATTCTTAGGCATTTCTAACATTTGATTTTATCACTACACAAACGCCACATAGATTAAATGGCCATTGGGAGGAGGCCACGCCTCTTGCGGCATTGGTGAGGTGGTTAGTCGGCTGAAGGTAGGAGCCTCATGACTTCGGTGAAGGCGTTACTTGTTTGTGTTGTTCCTCTGTAAGGCAATGGTATGCAGGGCATACCGAGCCGAGTTTGAGTCCGAGGGAAAGAGCTGCTAGGCTTGCCCATGTACCCCGCATTCGTGTACCTGTTTTACTTATGATGTTGTATTTCCTTTGATCTTATAGTAATTCATCACCGAGATGTTGGACCTGTTAATTGTAGACTCTGATCGAACTCCAGTAAGCAATCAGAAAATTTAGTGCTATATCATATCTAGTGGTGGATGCTTCTGTCTTTGACCTTGTACTGTTTGGTTAGACCTGAATTCTTTAGATTTGATTGATTGGTTCATTCGGAGATGTGATCTTTGTGCCGATGCAAGTGCTGTATCCAAGCATGTGAGCTCCTGGCATCAGTTGCTGTTGTACCAATGTGCACTCATTGCTTGTATGTATTTGGTTGCTATTGCTGCTCCAGCAAATATCCAGGTAGGTACTGACTGCTCAGTACGGTGCAATTCATGTTGTTCGGTAGGTGGTGGCAAACGAAAAAGGGTTGGAGAGGACAGGGGAAAATAAAGAAGATTGGACACGAATAAACTGATGCCTTGTCGCAAGAATTAATCCATCAGACAGTACAGCAGCTTGCTGAAGCCTGAAGCTGATGAATTCAGAGGGGGTACAAGAACAGGGACAGTCAAGAGACGTGCGTCGCTGGAAACACTATTAGGCCGGCCTTATCCGTATGCCCTTCCCGAGACCTGATTGTGGCCACAAAAATCTGGAAGATGAATAAATTGCTTTCTTGAGCATAAAAAAGTGGTTCTGGATAAATCTCCATCAGCATGCATTGATAAATTCTCTATTCTCTCTTCAAGAAACAAAAATTAAAAGGAAACCAAAAGAAAGGATAGAAAGTGTGTCCCTTTGTGCAGACAGTGGTGCTGTACGAGATTGAGAGAGAGGCAGCGTGACTGAGACTGGACGATGATTGATGAGAGAGCACCACGGTCAGGCAAGCAATACTCTCCAACGCACGTCTTCCAGCTCCAGTCCAGCGCTTTCTGCACCTGGTCGCGATGTGCTCGTCCATCGGCAATGGGGATCGGGGAGTCCACTGGCAAGTGCTAGTTTTTTTTTTACTTTTATAAACAAACAAATGTATACCTTTACATACACAGTGCATGAATCTATGAACATGCTAAAGAGATTAAATTGGTAGATCTATACGTCATCTACCATTAAAAAAGATACTCCTTCCGTCCCAAAATATAGCTACGTTTAGTTTTTTCAAAAATCAATTTTTTTTAACTTTAACCAACAATACCTCTAAAAATAATTTATTTCAAACAGAAAAGATTACATATTATAATAGTTTGCTACTAACATTATTTTTATGTTATTAGTCTTTATGATATTTCTCGCAGTCAAAGTTGAAAATGTTTGACTTTGAAAAAGTCTAAACGTAGCTATATTCTGAGACGGATGGAGTAATTAGCTAAAGATACCATGCTAAGTCAAAAACTTAAATCTAAGCACTGACTACACTAAATTATTTTTTCCATCCCTATAGCAAGAATTCAATGGTAACAGAGAGAACACGGCGAGAGGAGAAGAGACAACTATTTGGCCCAGGCGGCATCATACTACTTAACGTGTCATTGGTAAGGCGGCCATACCTCAGCCCAGCTCACGCTAGGATGTAGGCGGCACGTCACCTGGACCGAGCTATGTAGGAATAAGGCAATAAAATATTAAAGTGGGGTGCAGGCGTTGTTGGGCCTGTGATTGGTATGCTTGGTGGATAAAGCAGCATAAGGATTGGGTTGGGTACGGGCACTGTGACTCAAAGATGGTGAGATTACCACTCTCCAACCTTGGATGATAAATTTGGCAGAAGTGCTAGCAATTCAAATGAAGTTGATTACTATAGAATTTTGTACATGGTAAGTCACCACATCACCATAAATATCACACACAACATCACACACATTCAAATTACAACATCAAACATGTCACACATAAAATGAGATCTAAATCTGCTCGGGATCAGAGTATCAAACCATCATACAGACCTTCAGGAAGTTCCAAATACACAAGGCGCATACATACCATTCCTCAAGAACCAAATATTGCAAGGATAAGCACCCCTGGTCAGTTTGTAGGAACCATCGGCCGTAGTTTGTTTTCTTTTAACAAAACAGGAGGGGTAAGCCCCTATTTATTAACATATTAAAAGGTAGAAAAATATTTTTACATATACCTGAGCCATAGGTTAGTTATATAGTTTTAGCTCCTGAGTCATCACTATATATTCACTTGCCATCCAGGCATCCAAAGATACACCTCATCATCTCATTTCGTTAGCTAGACCATGCCAAATAAGAGAGGCACGATAAAACTAAGTAGGCAGTATACCACGAGCAGCAGCTGTTCTTCCCAAAAGAACATTTCTTCTTAGCCTTCTTTGGCCATATTTTTGCTCTGCCCATCTCCTACTGAAGCCTCTCCTTTTGTGTTTTTTACTAGACATGTTTAATTTTAGTTATGATTTAAGACTAACATTGTATTTGATAAGGAACTAAGAACAAATCTGAACATTGCCATGAGTGCATTGATATATGATCAAAATCACCAACTGTTGGAAACAGCAAACGATGCAAAACTAGAAATTATGAACAAATAGGTTTACCCATCCCACACATAACCAAATAGGGATGGGCATGCCTAACCCTATAAACCCTACCAAATTTGGACCTCAACTAATCTCCAAACCCACATGCAAGGCAACCACAAACAACGAGACCACTACCATCTTAAAAACTCTACGTAAATCCACCAAATGCGGAAATAAGATATGATGAGCACGGATCTAACCTTAAAGGCGTGTAGTGTCCCATCGAAGCCACGGTCAGAGGAGTTGTTGTTAGAGTCGCTGCTATCATAGTCGGACACCGCACCTGCATTGCCGCAAGTTGAGTTTGGTGAATCTTTGTACTTAGGGTTCCCACTTGTCATCCATGTCAAGGGACTGGTGCTGTGGGATGACGGATTGCGCCCGCGCGGCGAGGCAACCCTCGCCAGGCGGAGGAGACTACCCTCGCTGCTCGATCCGCGCTTCCAAAGACAAAGCACGATCGAGGAACACTAAAAGGGAGGGATCTCCCCAGAGAGGCGGTACGAGATCTTGAGAGGGGGAAGATGAGAGCAAGGAATGGTGTCGGCTGTGAACAACGAGGGGATGGGAAACCCTAACAAGGGGAAGAAGGTCATTCGCCACTCCACAAGTGCAGGCAGGGACAAGTTGGGCCCATAACGAGAGCTTGCTTGGGCCAAACTATGGAGCTACATGATTTTTGGCTAGGGGCCTACTCTACAGCTCATGGGCCTAGTTTAATTGGTCCCACATGCATTCAAACATGGCTAGAAGGTTAGGAAAAAGTCTATTTAAGCCACCTTAACTATGGCCCTCATCCGATTTTCCTCACTGATTTGGACAGTTATTGTGATATGGTATTAGACCCTACATGCCAGGTGACACTTCGTCCTGCACGCCAAGTGGGTCTTTAGCTTCCCTCTCACCTTATTGCCGCATTGCCTAGGTGCATTCCAACCTCTCGTCTCCACTCCCCACGAACGAGCCCATGCCATTGGCACATATGAACCCCGTCACATGTGGCCAAATCGAACTCGATTAATAGTGGTGGCCTAGGTGCGGAAATAGAGAGAGAAGGAAAAAGCCGCCTAACATGTGGGGGCCACTACAACATGCAGTATGCATGGAATTGCATTGTTTATAGGGTGCTAGAGCATCTCCAGTAGTTCCCCAATAAATCCTTCCCAATAACTAGTTGATTGGGTAATCTTAATATCTCATTCATTATTTTTGGAAGAGTTGCTTTTGCAGTTCTCAAATAATTTCATCCTAATCCAACTACCGTATTGGGAGAGTCACAACTCCCCCTTTATTTTGGGAGAGTTGGGAGTGAATTATTGGTTTCTCCTAATAATTATTTGGAAAAGGGAAAGGTAAAGGAGATATGCTAAAGCACTAGTTTTTTACTAACACGATCAATGTGGTAGATGGATTGGGGAAAAAGAGACTGCTGGAAATTCTTATGGCAGATGGGTTGGGGAAAAGAGACTGGTGAAGATTCTCTTAGGATACGTAGTTTTGTAGTTGGAGAAAAATGGACAAGAGCAATGGGTGAGACTTGAGAGGGGACAAATGGACTTTCTTTTCAAAAGGCTAAGATGCGGCACCTGGCAGCAGCCCAGGTCGAGGCCCAGCCACCTTACTGATTACATGGTTATGGGCTCCAAACAGGCCGTGCCTCGAGGCAGACACCGGCCCACTGCTGGTGGCGGCGTAACGGCCACCGAACGGCGAGACTACCGGCGGAGGATGAACCACGAGAGTTTTAAAACCACCACAAATCACCGGAATCTAAGTAGTTTATAACCATTTTAACGACTAAACGACACTGGCGCACAGAGCAACGACCAGCAAACACAAATCTTATCCATATCCCTAAAGCTGATATGGGGAAGCTAAATGCCAGTTACATCAAAAACAGCATCTGATACATTTCCCCTTTCCCAGACTTCCTCCAGACAGCAAGTACAGAGATTGAAAGGTAGCATCGAGTCAGAGTGCAACCAAGTTAATGGCTTTGGAGTTACACGACAGAAAAGGGAGCTCCACTCGGGTCTATGCGCCATCGGAGAGGGTCCGCTTCGTTGTGCTGATGTACAAAACTGCATTTGCATTCAGACAATAAACATCAGGATACATGACATATATGCACAAGCAGACTATAATGGGGGTGATGAAATGATGCGTGTGTGAAGCATACAGAGAAATGGATTTTGAAATCCAGGACGTACCGTTGTTTCCTCTTATGAAGGCGTCACCATACTTGTTCTTGAGCTGACCATTCACGTACTCCTCGGTCTGCTCCATCGCGATGTTCATATAACCATCCAGGCAAGCCAGAATACCTGATCATCAGAAGAGTTTGGACAAAACAAAATTACTGGAACTGGCAATAAATCAACTTGTGTCTTAAAAGAGCCACAGCATGACATGTTACCAGTCATGAAACGCTAGTTTTCATTGTTGTCAGCATTTGATATCATACAGAGCTACCATGCACACCAACTATCATCGAGCAAAGGCACGCCAGGGCCAGATGTATGAAATCAAATGAATTCATGATAGATATACTGGAAACATGCATGAACATTGGAAAACAAAATTTTATTATGTTTACACCCAAGCAAGGGCACAACACAGGAATAGGAAATGCAACAGAGATGCGTGTAATCTGTCCAGAAATTGTACGAAGAAAGTAGTTTTGCAAGGTGTAGTCTGATATATGCTTGAAATCTATAAGAGAGTAGTGTGTGATAGAATATTGCAGTGTCCAAAAATTCATAAAATCTATGGTTGTGCACTGCAAAGCATGTTGTCACAACCAAATCATTTTGGCAAAAATTGAGACCTGAACAGGGCAGTATAAGCAATGTTAAAAAGCTTACTAGCTTGAACATAAAAACAGTGCAAGGGTATCCTATACTTTACCTATCACTTTGCTTTTCATTTTTGCAGTTCATAACAGTTTATATAACTCACGCACTCCTACTGATAAATATCAGCAATTTTGCAGAATCTACGCAAACTAAAGTATGTGTCTTATACTATTTTATACAAAATGGCTCATATGTCCCAAATACTAACAGCCTCATAAATCAACAAGTACACGTATGCTATTAATGAATAAGGTACTGCAGTCTAATGGCAATTACGTGTCTTTGCTAAGGTATATTGGCCTAAATAACTAAACACAATCAAAGGAATTAGTATTTTACAACATGCCAGATCAGATTTAGTGTCATACCATAGCATATATGCAACTTACTCAGTATGTGCATGTATAGAAAAACAGTCAACAGAGCTTATAGGACAGCATACTGGTTCCAGGAGACTGCTACTAGATGTAGGCATAGACATTTTTTTTTACAATACGAATCGTGCTATTGGTCCTTTTTGCGCCAACTAAACGATGCTGTTGCACCTCTAATGGGGACAGTTTCATAAATATAATGTTATCAATAGATTCAATAACAAATTTATTTTAATCTGTCAAGTGAAGTAGGCATTACAATCAACATCAACATCAAAGCCTTTCAGTCCAAAGCAAGCTGGGGTAGGCTACAAGTAACCATCTATCCAATACAATACTTTTTTAAAATTTCTCAAGTGAAGTAGCCGATACAACACTTTGCTTTCCTACAAGAACTGTACTAGATCAAGGATTTGTACTCAACCAAATAGGAAATGAGCCAAGAACACGGGATACTAGCCTATTTGCTTTTCTGTGCATATTTGATGCTTGTCAATGTCAAGCAATGGGAAACGAAGGGGTCAATAAGAATTTAATCTCCCTAATCTTGTTTGATACCGCACATAACATGCATTCATCAAAAGATACACTAAATTCTTAAATCCACACAATTGAATATACAGCTTTGGAAGTACCAACTTTAATGGAGTTTTCCTATGGTTGAAGTGAATCTCACTGAGGCAACCAACATGCTTGTTCTTTCCATTGACATATTTTCTAATATGAGTGGCATTCATGTCTAGGGTTCTCAGTTTGTTCTTTAAGTAAACTACATGCAGATTTTAGCAGAATGAAACATGCATGAAGGCCATGCCAACCATCTGCTCCACATGATATGAGCCAAACCAGAGGGAATTGCCTGCTTATAGATTCCATTCGTGCAATGTGCAACAGTATTGCATGTCAGATTCTTAAGTTGTATGTATAGTGAAACAAAATACATGTAAATAAACCACCAAGATGTATGAGTGTCAACATTCTGGTAACAATTGTTTCAAAAATCGGTAAGCTCGAAATATGAATGTGATCTGGTAGAGGCAGAGGACAAAAGGTAGGGTATGTGCTGACTACCTGACTGCTAGCATTGAAGGGAGGCTCAAGGCACCAGGAGATCATGGCAGTTATGCAGGAAAGAGCAGCTCAAGGCTTGCCACATCTATCACTAGTTGTGATTGATGATTGCGAATGGTTTCTAAGTTAAGTTTTGGCTGCTTTGGGTTTGTAAAATTAAAACGCACAATGACTTTGGACCATTGTGCCAAAGGTCTGAGAAGTGGAACAACAAATCATCAGAATAAGGAGTATGGTGTGACCAATAGGTCAAGCTTGGCTGTCTATATTTAGGCTTGGGCAAGAACGGAGGTAGCTTGTGGACTCCATGCTTTTTGATACCCAACAGGCAACTCGAATGCAGATAAAGGAACCTAATTTGTGTTCTTCTAATTTGGTAGACTTAATTTTCTGTTTCCTACTTTCCTTTAATCACACTACAACCCCTAGCTCCAGAGATTCTTGGAGCTGGAGGTGTCAGCACATTAAAGGTATTTGATTGAGCAACTTCACTGTTATTCTGGACTAAATACATATACTTAAACCACTCTATTATTATTATACCAAGTCCAAATCCTGCATCGATATCAGAGCTGGAGTTGTGATTGTGCCAAAAAGGTGGAAACTTCAACACTTCATGATAGTTTGGCACCCTGTAACCTTTTTGTAACCAAAATGACTGTAACTAGCAAAACCTAAATGTCATTTAGTTGATTCTACATAATACATTAGTCCTACATTCGTAACACTGTGCTAATGTGCTCCTTTGTTTGTGAAGGTTGGAGTTCACAAAGATAATAGATGTACGCATACAAATTACATGCTCACCGATCCAAATCACAGAAAAAAGAAAAACTAGAAGGGTATCCATAGGCTTCACCAACTACACACTCAGTAATTAAATGTCTTACGGGAGTAGTGTACATACTGAGGGGCCGTTTCCAGTACCCCGGTTTTTACCTTACTGAACGCCCCAATCGGGGAAATCAGCAAGCGTCTACCCACTAAACCCCCAATAATACTATGTTTTCCATTATCTAAAAAGATAATGCTATGTTTTCAGAGTAACCAGTGCTTGCTAGGGTTTGGACTTAACTCCGTAGAAACGCGCGCGAGAGAAAGAGCGATACCTCTGTAGTCTACGCCGGAGTTGAGCTTGACGACGACGGGGCGGCCCCTGATGGACTTGAGGAAGTCGGACGGCGTCTTCACCGCTCCGCCGGCGCCGCCGCTGCCGGGCTTGTCCGCGCCGCCGGTGCTCATCTCTCTCTTGCGTGGGTGCGACGAATCGACGAGGGTTCGGTGGGTTTTGGTGCTGGGCCTGGGTCCGGCGTCGGCTCGTAATATAAACTTGGGCCTGTCGTCTCGACAAAAAGCTTGGGCCTATTTCAAATTTGAGTTCGTCACGGAAGAAGCGTTGGGTGGCTGATCGTCGTCTGCTCACTATCCAACCAACAACGGCCCTGGCTGAAGTCATGGTTAAACAGAGTCGGCCTTTGGTTTAAAATGCTCTACCCTCTCCTATTCACTTTGTATATTAATTTTTATTTGAAACACACTGTAGATGCACATGTATCTCTATTCTATGAACACAATATGAGTAGTTCTTGTCTTCTTGATATTACCGAAGTTAGTCGTCTCATTAGCGACAAGCACATCACATGTCACTTAAACAACAGTCCCATTAATTTATGGAATAAATTTAGAAAAAAATACGAACACTCTAACAAAGACGGATAGGTTCTACGTTATGTTTCCTCCGAAATAATACATACGAGTGAGATCATGAATAAAAGTGAAAATCACACAATTTGTTAAAAATGCTAAATTGGTTTGCTTCTCGTTGCCTACGAGAAAAGCCTAATTGTTGTGGTACTTTCATCGCTCAAGACCTTTTTTTAGGATCAACTGAGTAATGTAGATGGAGCCTTTGAAACATATGTGCTTGAGGAATCAATAGCGATTGCAACATAATATGGTCGCGCCAAGAAGATCTATCAATAGGTTGTGATTGCACTCCTTCCATCAAGACCACTATGGAGGATTTTTCGCAACCTAGGAGCCAAGCTATGGTTATAGGATCCCTCATTGATCGAAGCCGAGCCGATCAAAGGTGATCATCCAATCCGTATGTGGATAATGCGATGTTTATCCAAGATGGGTTTGTAAGAGGTTCTTCCCTCTCGATGGGCTTATGGATTTGCTTTCCCCCTCCTCCCAGCCCCACCTCCTGTGCCCATAGGTCTTTTCCAGCTCTATCAACAACTTGTTGCAAGTTTTTCTTTGTCGATTTGATATCTTTAGCCCCCACCCTACCCTCACATTTCCTTTGTTTGATTTTCATTTATATTTTTCTTGCATGTGCAACTATTTTGATCACCTGTAGTAGGTTCATTTGCTTCCACTTTATTCAATCTCTTGGTCGTGTTGTATGGTTTGTTATCTCTTGCCTAAGTCTCCTTTTCCGCTCCTGTTTTATTTGATTTCTTTGTAAGTTTTAATCAATAATTAATTAAATTATATTTTTTTCAAAATAAATTATATACAAGTTAGGTGTATATATACTAATAGATTTATATTTTTCACATCTTTAATATGCCATTAATTTTATAACAATCATTAATGTATTCTTGATACAATATCTCTATATGCTATAGGTGAAGAAAAGGGGGAGTACAACAGTGTCACATATCTAAGACTACGAGAGGTCGGATTCTGTTTTATTTTTCGCAAATGGTTACATTAACAAGAAAAGTATGCTAATATACATTTCAACAAATCTTTATCTATTAATAAAGTGAGCAAAACTTCTACCCTTAATTTTTCGTACACCATGAAAACCGTTGAAAACCATAGCAAACAAGGAGCCCCCACTAAAGAACCGGTCGGCGTATGAACCGAGGTACCCTAAAAATCAGGCGCAAGAAAATCCTTAAAAAAAAGTGGGAACATGTCACCACTCGGGCTAAGCTCCACATGTGTTCAACGCTACAAACTTTTAGTTCACAATATATACTCCCTCCATTTCAAATTGTAGGTCGTTTTGACTTTTTTAGATGCATAATAATATCTATGAACCTAGAAAAATTAAAACGACTTGCAATTTGCAATTTGAAACAGAAGGAGTATAAGAGTATATTGTTTCACTTCACACGGCTATACTCCTCGAAAGCATGACTGTTGGTTGCATATGCTTAGGTAGCCCACTCGCATAGTCCCTTAGTTTCTCCATATGTACTTATTTCAAATGAATTCATAAAGATATTTATTTCGCATAGTTAGTATATGAATTGAAAACATAGAGTAATAGTGTTTTAGTTGTATGTTATATCCACACGCGTCTAATTCCCATGTCTTACATGATTAACGCGTATGATTTCCATACTCTGCACATAAGCAAATCAGCAGCAGAATCACGTCACACACGTCCCGCATATTGATGCGAGCCTAGTGCCGGTCGGCATCACCATGCACTGCCTGACCACCATACCAACACCGACTAGCACAAATAGTGATGCTTGCAAGGGATGAACCATTTGTGAAAATACGTCATTACTAACTCAGATCAGATATTATAATTAGAGATGAGATCGTAGAGATGTAACAAGTATTACTTGAGTAGAAGGAATTAAATAAGTTAAAGTTAAAAAATAGTTTGTGAGTTTCAAAAGAAAATACTATGAGAGTTCTCAGTACTTCTGCATATTTTATTGGTGAAAATCGCGAAATTGATAAACCTAGCATGTGGTATGTGGAGGGCGAAGTTCACATTATGCACTAATAATGATAGTTGCCCAAACATATGCTATCGAATATTTCAATACAGTAAGACATATATCTTTTAATCAGGATGAGTTTTTTAGAAAAAGTATATGAAATGTCTCGAGATGTTCCGTAGTGGCAAAATCGTATGATACTGTATCCCTATAACCAGGACGAAGCTAGGATTGGAACAACAGGGGCTAAGCAGATTATGTCATGCAAGTTTGTTACAAATTAGGATCAAACTAAATAAATTTCATTACAAACTAAATGAACTATAGTGGATAAATTTTGAGCATAGGGGTCATAGCCCCCCTCCCTAGCTCCGTTCCTGCCTACTCCCTCCGTTCCAAATTGTAAGTCATTTCAAGAATCTTGGAGAGTAAAAGTATTTCAAATTTGACCAAATTTATATGATAATATAATAACATTTATGATGTTAACTAAGTATTATTAGATTCTTTATCAATTATATTTTCATAATATATCTATTTGATGTCATAAATCTTTATATTTTTCTCTATAATTTTGGTCAAACTTGAGATGCTTTGACTCTCCAATATTCTTGAAATGACTTACAATTTGGAACGGAGAGAGTACAACGTAACTTTCACCCGTTGCTACGTATGAACATCTTGTGATCATACATATACAAACATTACACTATAGCCATCAAATTTGGCCATTTTTTCTGGCTTTAAGGGGCCAACACCCGGTATGTGTTGAAGACTTGCCCGGCCTCAAGGTGACGACGGGCCGCTGTTTTCCTATGCAAGATGCCGTCGCCCACTGGCGCGAGGGGCCGCCGAGCCCACCCCAAGCAGCTGGGGCAAGAAGTTCAATTTTTTATTTGTTACAAGACCCGACCTCAAGCTTGAGGGCGGCGGTCTCTGGCGCTTTTTGCTAAGGTCGATCTTAGGGTCGCCTGTGTAATGTATGAGGTCGACTTTAGCTGGTTTAATATTCCCGTATTTCCTACACTACTGATGCCTTTACCTTGCGATATCTTCAGCAGTACAAACGCTAAATGCTAAATTGGACTGACACAAATTCCGAATGATCATTTACAGTGACGAAAAAAAACACAAAGAAAAAGAAGAACAAGCAAAAACAAAAAAAACACCGAATATTCAACTGTTTCGTGAACATTCCGTCGTGCCAGCTACGCATTTCTGACCTTTCGTTTCGTGAGCCAAGCGAGCAAGCGCGCGTCCCCCTTGGCGACGCGCCGCGACTCGTTGGTCGCTCCACCCAATCGAGAAGGAGCCGGTGGGCCCGACCCGTTTGAAACCGTGACGCTGGCGTGCGGGCCCCTCCCACCGCCATCCACTTTTTCCTCATCTCTCCCATCAATCTATCGGCATCATCGCCGGGGACCCCAGCCACCCCCCGCCTCCGCCCTTATCATCACGGGAGAGGCGGGCTCTCGAACCGACCCGTCCCCATCCACCCCTTCCCGAACCACCGGAGCGCGCCGGCGCGGCGCGGCGCGAGAAACCTTCCCCGGCTTCCGCTTCCCGTCCTCAGCCCGGCCCCGCCCGCCCACTGGTAAGCCTCGCCGTGCCGTGATTTCCCTGCCGTGGCATCAAATTTGATCGGATCAAGCAGTGTCCGCGGAATCTGCTTTTCGTTGGGTTGTGAGGAGAAGCCGCGGGTATCGGTGTTCCGTACCGAGTGACCGATCTCGATCTCGGATGAGGGGGGAGTGAGTGGCCAATTTTGCTGTGACTGCTGATCTGCACCCGTGCGTGGCTACGGCTGGTGCCGATCGAGATTAGCTAGATTGAGAATCCCAGCCGCAATTCTGTGCGAAATTCGGTTACCCTGCGCTGGAATCTCGGTGCCTACGTTGTTGTCGTTGCTGCTGATTCGCAGAGACCTAATCAATCTGCTGTTCCTGTGCAGGGGAGAGCGTGCCTCCGATCGCGTGCGCGGCGGCTGATGGGAGGCTAGATTCCGGGAAGGAGAAAGCAGTCCACACCCAGGTACACGTCCTCACGAGGTAGATTTTGTTAAGCGAAGCTCGATCTGAGAATGGGGCTGTTCCGGGCGGCGTCCGGCCTGGCCCGGGTGGCGCTGCGGCGGAACCTCGCGCGCGCCGCGGGGAACCCCTTCGCCGGCGGCGCGGTCCCCGGCGCCGCGCCCGCGCGCTACTTCCACTCCACGCGCCCGCGCCGGTTCGCCGCGCCGGCGCCCCGCGCGGTGCCGCTCTCGCGCCTCACCGACAGCTTCCTCGACGGGACCAGCAGCGTCTACCTCGAGGAGCTGCAGCGGGCGTGGGAGGCCGACCCCAACTCCGTCGACGAGTCCTGGGACAACTTCTTCCGCAACTTCGTCGGCCAGGCGGCCGCCACCTCGCCCGGCCTCTCCGGGCAGACCATCCAGGAGAGCATGAGGCTGCTGCTGCTCGTCAGGGCGTACCAGGTGAGCGGCCACTTAAAGGCCAAGCTCGACCCGCTCGGGCTGGAGGAGCGCCCGGTCCCGGACGTGCTGGACCCGGCGTTCTATGGGTTCTCCGAGGCGGATTTGGACCGCGAGTTCTTCCTAGGGGTGTGGATGATGGCGGGGTTCTTGTCGGAGAATCGGCCTGTGCAGACGCTGCGTTCCGTGCTGAAGCGGCTCGAGCAGGCCTACTGTGGCACAATTGGGTATGAGTACATGCACATTCCAGACCATGACAAGTGTAATTGGCTCAGGGATAAGATCGAGACGGTTAACCCAAGGGAGTACACCTATGACCGTCGCCAGGTCATGCTCGATAGGCTTATCTGGAGCACACAGTTTGAGAATTTCTTGGCGACCAAGTGGACCACCGCAAAGCGGTTCGGTCTTGAAGGTGCAGAGACTCTGATCCCTGGCATGAAGGAGATGTTTGACAGGGCAGCTGATCTTGGTGTAGAGAGTATTGTCATTGGTATGCCACACAGAGGCAGGCTGAATGTTTTGGGAAATGTCGTCCGGAAGCCCTTGCGACAGATCTTCAGTGAGTTCAGTGGTGGTACCAAGCCTGTTAATGAAGGGGAAGGGTTGTATACAGGGACTGGTGATGTCAAGTACCATCTAGGAACTTCATATGATAGGCCTACCAGGGGTGGGAAACATATTCATCTGTCACTGGTTGCAAACCCGAGTCATTTGGAAGCAGTTGATCCTGTTGTTGCTGGGAAGACAAGAGCGAAACAGTACTATTCTAATGATCGTGACAGGACCAAGAATTTGGGGGTATTGCTGCATGGTGACGGTAGTTTCTCAGGGCAGGGCGTTGTGTATGAGACCCTCCATCTTAGTGCCCTTGAAAACTACACCACTGGTGGGACAATACATATCGTGGTCAACAATCAGGTTGCGTTCACTACTGATCCAAGGTCAGGGAGATCCTCACAGTATTGCACGGATGTTGCCAAAGCATTGGATGCTCCAATTTTCCACGTTAACGGTGATGATTTGGAGGCCGTGGTTCATGTCTGTGAGCTTGCTGCAGAATGGCGACAAAAATTCCATTCCGATGTGGTGGTGGACATTGTATGCTACCGGCGATTTGGCCATAATGAAATTGACGAGCCCTCCTTCACCCAACCTAAAATGTACAAGGTATAGGTTCTTGATTGTTTCACTTGCCTTGTTAAGGTCTGGCACAAATTTATGCATAGTCTTCAAATATTTGTCTATCCTGATTCTTGCTGTATCATTTGAGTAATGATGTCTTTGGTACTCCATCTAGTATGTTGAAGGGAAAAAAAGTAAGTTCTGATTATTTACTATGTACCTTTTGGTATCAGAATCAGAAGAATTAATAAATCTGAAATTAATAGTGATTCTGAATATTCAATTTTTTTGTTTAGTTACGGTGTTACCCGTGTCACTGTCACATGTGCCCATTCACATCTGGGAAGTTTCTTTGCCTGTTTGTACCAGGTGATCCGGAGCCATCCAAGTGCGCTTGAGATTTATCAAAATAAGCTGTTAGAATCTGGGAAGATCTCCAAGGAAGATATTGACAGGTTAAACAAGAAGGTCAGCACGATACTGAATGAGGAATTCAAGAACAGCAAAGACTACGTCCCTAACAAGAGGGACTGGCTTTCAGCTTACTGGACTGGGTTCAAGTCACCAGAGCAGATTTCACGTATCAGAAACACCGGGTATATAGCTCCTTCTCATCCAGTTTTCTTTGTTTTCTGTGCTTCTGTCCACATTTTGAGCAATCTTTGTCTGAAGAAAACACTTTTGAGTAAGTACTCGTCATGCAATTCATTTCATTGCAACCTGCAGTGTCAAGCCAGAGATCCTAAAACGTGTTGGAGAAGCCATGACTACTCTGCCAGAAAACTTCAAGCCTCACAGGGCTGTGAAGAAGATTTTTGATCAGCGGCGTAAGATGATCGAGACTGGAGAAGGCATTGATTGGGCAGTGGGTGAAGCACTTGCTTTTGCTACTCTTATAGTTGAGGGGAACCATGTCAGGTTAAGTGGTCAGGATGTTGAGAGGGGTACATTCAGCCACCGTCATTCGGTCATTCATGACCAGGAAACTGGAGAGCAGTACTGCCCGCTTGATAATCTTGTTATGAACCAAGACGAGGAGCTTTTTACTGTGAGCAACAGGTATGAATTCAGATGTACCAAATTGTTCCAGTTAGGGGTGTGCCTGGGTCATCGCAGCTCATGTTCATTTTCTAAAAGGAAACATGAATATTGCTATAACCAGATAAACCCAAACAAACCCAGCTAATTCTGTCGGCTGCACTAGTAGTAGATTTCTTTTTCCACATACTGAGTAACTAAAAATTCCAAAACAAGGCATTGCATGTTCATATGTCGAACAACTTAAGGTCAAATAATGTTGTTGTACAGTTATTAAAAATTTTTTGTAGTACTATCATTTGTAATTTTTTGACAGCTGGCATATGGCTTCTAGACATTGATGTATTATGTTTCCTATTGCTGTCATTAATTCTAGAAATGAAATCCATCTGAAAATATTTGCTTTAAACAAAATAATGGTGCATCGACAATAAGTGAAGAATCGGATGTCAGGCTCTACCTTTGGTAGTGTTGGTCATAGAGTTGTACTACCTACTTACTGTTGATGCCTGGGTAAGTGGGTATCAGCGTATCATTAGTTTAATTTGAACATCTGAGATAGTGTTATAGGGTTTGTATGGGTGAATTGAGAAACACAAGTAAGGTGCAGCAGAAAGCAAGAAACACAGGGCAGGGATAGGATTTCTAAGAGCATCTCCAGCAGATTGCATATATCCTTCCTCAATACCAAAAAACTACCGTTTGGGGGATTTTGGAGATGAGATTTAACTCCAGTAGATTGCCAATCTCTTCCCCAATACCAAATTTTTTTTGGCAACTACCAAAAACTCAGCTCCTCTACCCTTGATGTAGGGGAATGCAACCCTTCCCCAATCGGTAGTTGGTCTTGGCGCGCGGAAGTTTCCGGGCCGCCTGGCCATGTCGCTCGGCCGTGGAGGCTGCCGTCGAGCGGCGCCGAGACCCCTGCACCACCCAACCCATCCAGATGAGAGAGAGAGAGAGAGGAGGATGAGAAGATCCACGAGCTGCCTACCTCACCCGGCGGCGTGCCATGGCCGGATGCAGAGCTCCGGTGGTACACCTCCGAGCCATGGGAGCTGCCTTTGTTGCCGAGGCATGGAACCTGAGATCCACCTCTCCGAGGACGCTGGGCCCTTCTCCAGGGGTGGATCTGAGGAGGAAGGAAGGGCGGCGCTGGCAATCGCTGGAACAGAGAGAAGGTAGGGGCAGCGCTGCCTCGCGTGACGGCGAGTCGCGTCAGGTCGCATGCGCGAGAGAGAGGTCGGGTCGGAGGGGAAAAGGAACCGCATGAGAGTTTGAGAGAGATGGGGCCGGGAGGAAGTAAAAGGAAAAGAAAGGATTCAGACATGCGGGTCCCACCTGTGATTGAAGATTGGTTTTTGGTAGTCTGCTGTAGCAGCTATCTCCAAAAACGCAAAATCATCTAAAGGGGAGGGAGAGAGAAAATATTTTGGTAATGGGATATGAGCAATCTGCTGGAGATGCTCTAACTAATGATATTGCTTTGTACGCCTCATTTCCATGCATTGTAGGCACTGAGATGATGTAGATCAGGAAAAAATCATTAAATAAGCACAATGGGTACTGAGATTTAGTAGTATGATTAAAACAACTCAGGTGCAGGGCTGAGTGATAAAAAGATCAATGTTAATTAGATTAGATGGCTGATTCCACATGCTCATATGTCATCTTAGCTGTACAAGTTTTCAGATGCAAAATGTTAGAAATTTAGAATAAAAAATTTTACACCCTCGTAACTGGCCAAATCAGTAACTTTAATTTCGGATAAAGACAAGTATTGGTGTTGTCCTTTAGGGAATCATAACCTTAAGGTTGAGAGCTGGTATATGTAGGAATATATGGACCATCCTTTCATGCTTAACTATTTTCCCTTTTAATAGTCAATCCGGCTTTGTTTTACCTGACCAGTATACAATTATTTCAACAGTTCCCTGTCAGAATTTGCTGTTTTGGGCTTTGAGTTGGGTTACTCCATGGAGAACCCAAACTCACTGGTCCTATGGGAAGCTCAGTTTGGTGATTTTTCAAATGGGGCCCAAGTGATATTTGATCAGTTCCTGAGTAGTGGGGAGTCAAAATGGCTCCGCCAGACTGGCCTTGTCGTCTGCCTTCCTCATGGATATGATGGTCAGGGACCTGAACATTCTAGTGCAAGACTGGAGCGCTTTCTTCAGGTACCTATTTTTCATGTTGAACTGTGAAGATGCCGTAACACCTGTCTCTTGTGTTTGAATTAGTATCCATACTCCATACATTTGAAAGGAACAATTGCAAGGTCACTTACTGTAAATTACTTCTACCACAATTGCAAGGTCTTTTTTTAAGTGTTTGTTATCATTTACCAGAAAAAATGTTTCTCTTTGTTGCTTGAATGTTTTTTCTTTGTCATGAGCTCATAACTAAGCAGTTAAATACCTAAATGTGAACATCTGTCAACTGTCATGGAAGTGGAGCAAAATTATCCATGGTAGCTCACTGGTGATAACATTAATTTGTACTTCCTCTACTCTTGAGTTTTAACTAGTGGCTGCACCACATCCACTTGCACTTGGTATGTTTATGGAGTTGCTGTTACTTATAGACATTTTGCAGTTTATCAGTTCTATTTTGATTTCATAGAAATATGTTTAATTTTAGTTCACTGTATATGTTTTAAAATACTTGTGCCAAAGAGCATATTTTGAAAATTTAATTGTAAGTCTTGCAAATGCTAAAAAAGGAGGCCTAAAATGCGATAAGTATTCTTGGATTACGCGTGTAGATGCTGATACTTTTTTGGTTATTTATATTAAGCATCAACAACTGTATTGCAGATGAGTGATGACAACCCTTATGTTATACCCGAGATGGATCCAACACTGCGGAAGCAAATCCAGCAGTGCAATTGGCAGGTTGTGAATGTTACGACTCCTGCAAATTACTTCCATGTTCTGCGTCGCCAGGTGAAAAATCTTTGCAAATTTCTCCTTCCTCCTTCGAAACCATCTTATGGTGCACTGAAATGGTTTACCTCTGTTTCTAGATACACCGGGACTTCAGGAAGCCTTTGATTGTGATGTCCCCAAAGAACCTCCTTCGCCACAAGGACTGCAAATCGAATCTATCTGAGTTTGATGATCTTGCGGGCCACCCTGGTTTTGACAAGCAAGGGACACGCTTCAAGCGGCTCATAAAGGACCAGAACAATCACAAGGACCTTGAGGAGGGAATCAACCGTCTGGTTCTTTGCTCAGGAAAGGTAGGTTGTGTCATCCTTGGAAGTTATATTTTCAAAAAAGTGACATCCCTCTCTGGCAAGTCAGCAAGATATTCTTTGACCTTTTTTTTCTTTTGCTATGGTTGCAGGTGTACTATGAACTGGATGAAGAAAGAAGGAAGACGGAGCGCACTGATGTTGCTATATGTAGAGTTGAACAGCTCTGCCCATTCCCCTACGACCTCATCCAGCGCGAGTTGAAGAGATATCCAAGTATGTTTATATAAATAAGTAGCTGGTTTTCATTCTGTTGCATGGTTCAGATTTGACCTGTCAAGAAATAGTGTACAGCTGGCATACTCATTTGTGAACTACTACTAGGATTTGTTTTCCAGTTGGACATTCCTCCATATTCATTGATGCAGTATTGCTAAGAAACAAACTGATATATGCCATCTGCCTGTGTTTCTGTTGTACAGATGCCGAGATTGTGTGGTGCCAGGAGGAGCCGATGAACATGGGTGCATACAGCTACATCAACCCGCGGCTGCTGACGGCGATGAAGGCGCTGGGCCGGGGCGGCATCGAGGACATCAAGTACGTCGGCAGGGCCCCGTCGGCGGCCACCGCGACAGGCTTCTACTCGGTGCACGTGCAGGAGCAGACGGAGCTGGTGCAGAAGGCGCTGCAGCGCGACCCCATCAGCTATCCGTTCTGATTCTGATGAAAGAAAGAAACCCCCTGTAGATTCTTGGAGTAGCCCTGGAATTGGAGACCTTTCTAATTTTGATTCCACTAGTACCATAGAGAGAGCAGGTCCGAGTTATACCTGTGCAGCAGCCATTTGGTGAAGGGAAATAATTTCGTTTCGGATGTACGGTACCGCATGAAAGAAACCGTTTGAACTCCCGTTTTAGCCCGTGTTTTGATTTGCATCCCGTGTATTTCTGAATGCTAAACTGGTATGTCTTGTTATTAGAGGTACCGAAATTTACTTATGGGTGAACATTCATGTTTTTCTTTTGAATGGCATGCATATAGGACAATACATCCAACTAATCTACGGGCTTAGTCAGGCCATGATGGTGGTGGTGGAAAGTTAATTTGAAAACTTGATGATGGAAAGCCTACATGACGAACATAGAAGCCTGCACTGGAGCAGCGGACTGAGCTAGGGTGCATTTGGTTGGCGCTGTGGGATTGGCCCATGTCAGTGTCCTTGGCACGGGGCACTTAACATTTGATTAGTTTGAGAGGCATTCGTCGCTGCTGCACCAAACCTGCTTATGTGGTCATGAAGAAAATGATATTCGGCCGAACTGGCTGCTTTTTTCTCTTGAAATTAATACTCGTTCCAAATTGTAGGTCGTTTTAGATTTTTTAGATTCATAAATATTATTTTGTATCTAGAATAATATCTATGAACCTAGAAAAGTTAAAATAACCTATAATTTGAAACATGGAGCAAAATCTAGGTACCCTGAAATGCAACCTTGGCTGCCATGTTGCATTGCAAGTTTGCAACGAACCATGCATGTTTCAGGCAAGTATTATCGCGTCATTCTTTACCCTTTTTGAGCGAAATGTCATTCTTTTCTGTTTCCAGACTCTTGCCGACTGGCCGCATTCGATGCAAGCCCATGGGCTCAATCAAACAAATATTACTGGGCCTCCTACTGGCCCAGATCATTTAGCTTGAACAGTTGGGCCCCAAGAAAGCGAGAGAGCTCTGTCAATCTGGCCCTGCGCCATTGGCTCATGTCGTGTCCTTTGCACTGGATACTGATTCGTATTGAGTTGTTCATCAATAAGTGATTACTGCTCCAACTTGGTTATTACTCCATTTGTTGAAAGATCATTCACTTTTGGCCCATTCCTTACGAGCACTGTTAATCCCCGTACGCCACTGATGTCTGATGATGGAGCAGCCATCCCTGCCTGCGAAGAGTTGTCAGGGCACTGATAGGGCGCTAACCAATTTTTTTTTCTGAAAAGGGAATATGTATTAATATTCCAGCCTAGATTGATACATATAGCTGTCCATTATTACACGCAGGACTAAGATTTGACTGAAAGAAAAGCTATTTGAATAGATGTTCATCACATTCATCACACTTGAATCAAAAAGACTGTAGTTTATTACTAAAACACCAGCCATTTGAAGCATAGATCTCCATCACCGCTGTCTCAAGTACACGACACCCCCAATTTATTTGGGTTCTTTCTCCTTCCTGCAACGTCCAAAAGTACCTGTATAGATTCGTGTCTTATTTAAAAACCACATCATTGCGGTTTAGCCAATTAGCCAACACACGCTCCAACCAATTGGCTCATGTGTGCTTCCTTTGCGCTGGACACTCATCTTTGAGCCGTCCATACCATTACTGCCCCAACTTGCTATGTTGGGCATCACTTGGAAGAAATTCATTTACTTCTGGCACAAGTGCCTGCTGCCTGCCTGCCTTTTCATCTGAAAATTACCTGCAGGTAGCAGGCAGTCATAACTCATAACCTACCCATTTGAATGGATCTGCTTCGACCTCAAGCAATACAGTGGCAGAGTGGCCTCACACAAAAAACTGAGGCCTTGTTTAGTTGGCCAATTTGGGAGGTGCCAAATTACTGTTACAGCACTGTAGCACACTGTAGCGTTTCGTTTGTATTTGTGAATTATTGTCCAAATATTGACTAATTAGGCTCAAAAGATTCGTCTCGTAAAGTACAACAAAACTGTGCAATTACTTTTTAATTTCATCTACATTTAGTACTCCATGCATGTACCGCAAGTTTGATGTGATGGGGAATCTTCTTTTTGCATAGTGTCAAAGTTGGAAGTTGGGAGTAACTAAACATGGCCTGAAATTGGTGTTCAGAATGTAACACTAAACATACACACTACTTCTTACCTGCAACTCTGCAAGCATTGAAGCACGTACGGTAATGGTTGGCAGTTCCAGTTTCATGAGAGTTCGCACGGGATGAGCCTGTAAAAGGACACCTCAACTCTGAGAAATTTAACCCCATCGGCAGTAGCTCTCTGAAACCAAATCTGCAGCACGATTTCCTGCATTGAAGCCATGCATTGCATTGCATGCACCCCGTACCAATCGTCAAATTAACTTGAGGTCCCCAGCGAGAGGAAAAAAGGTTAACATTCTATATAATCTACTCAGCACAGGGTTACATTCGGCATCGATGAAATAATGACTGTCACGGCCAATTTATATGGCGTCGCTACCATATATTTTACTAATTAACTTCACCGCACCTGCACTGTGAGTGAACTTTACTCAATGTGTTCTCCTGCTACGACGAAAATATTTGTTAGTTTTTTTCCCTATCTTTCTTTCTTTTCCATGAGTGGTCAAGCAAAGCAAGACACCTGAACTTTGAGCTCGCCTTTGTGGTTGGGTCCCTTGCAAGCAATTTAGGAAAACGTTGGATCTCGTGAAATATACAAGTGCCATCCAGATCACTAGATCAGGATCAAGCTCACCTAATTTTAATTTCCTTTCTTGTTTTGTCCCCTTCTCGAAAGGCCTCGAAATTTCTTGCTACTGGTATTGCTTAAGATGGAGCAGTGGTTTCTTTTAATCTTCCCCTTTTTCCTTACTTGACGTCTCCATCCTCTCTCCTTGTTGCCATGCTAATACCGAGACAAAAATAAGAGATATAAAGAGGGGCGAAAAAACAGGAAACTGCAAGCTCCAAGCACCAGACAAGTGTATCCATGCATGGCTGGATGTGAGCTATATACATGAACCCTGACATGCATGGTGCTTGCTTGTGTAGACAAGGGGCACAAGTGACCAAACCAACAGTAGCCAAAGGCTATGCCAGCCAGCAGGGGGCTGCGGCTGCCTCTGCAATATATTCTGCATGACTGCAAACCAGTGTGCTATCTCCTTTCTTGGCTGCATGATGCATGCCTGACAGCTGGTTGGATATGTGTCTCTGAGTCATATGCTCATGGATGCCCTGCTGGTTTAGCCCCATAAAAGAAACTGAAGCTTTATGGCTACTCAATCAAGCCTCTCAAGGAAAAGGAAGCGCAAATGCACTTTGAGAAGACGGCCACACGAACACGGCAGGCAACAGGGAGTCTCTATCTCAAGCCCTCAAAAACCACTGGCAATTTTTCAAAAAAAAAATTCACTGGCCATGATGCAAATCTAAGCTTAAATTATCACTATATATCCTCTAAACATAGTACCACCTAATCAGAATTCGGGGGAAAATGGAGAGAAATTTGAGTTGTAAATCTTTTTGGTAGGGAAATTCCAGGCCATCTTTGTTGTCTAGTTTCGGTGGATTCAATAACCGGAGGTTGATTCAATCGATGGTCCAAAATGTACGTCCCTCCTCGAATCGTCGTGTAGATCTTCACACCACATTAGAATGTTTTACATATAAATATAAACAGATTTTATTGCACTAAATAAATACATCCTCCTTTATTGCTATTGATTTCTTTCACTTTCGGCGCACAAAAAAAAGGCAGAAAAAAAAGAGAAAAATACAATCAGTGTGCTGCCCCCCACCCCCAAGTTCCAAGAGATGGACTCGAAGCCAAGGGGGAAGAGGAGAGAGAAATAAAGATATGCCAACATCATTTCCATGTGGATCTTGCAGACCTAGGTAACGCCCACCCGCTATATAAGGTGAACCCCCCCTCCCTACCGGCATCACAAACATACTCAGCATAGAGCCAGGCATTGCCTGCTCATAGAGGAGCGGTAGAGGCGTGTGTCGGAGCATAGCACTCCACGACACGACAGGGGAAGGAAGCCATGGGCGAGGTGAGTGAGGATAGTTATGCTATCCTTCACATGCTCTCCATCGGTGTTAGGAAAGGGAACATCTTGATAACTTTGTATTCCTTTGCAGGAGGTGAGGAAGGAGGAGGTGGAGAAGCCCAAGGCGGGGGTGGAGGAGAAGCCAAAGGATGCGGTGGCGGAGGCGAAGCCCAAGAACGGGGAGGAAAAGAAGGAGGAGGCGCCACCGCCTCCGCCGGAGGAGGTCGAGATGCGGGTCTACATGCACTGCAAGGGATGTGCCTTGAAGGTCAAGAAGATCCTTAAGCGCTTCAACGGTAATGCTACCATATCCAGCTAGGCGACCTAATCTCTTCCTATCTTTCCTTTGCTGGATCATTGAGTCTCTTAGTCTTGACAAGATTTCTTTTTTTAGTGCGATAATCTTTTTTATGTTTCACAAGATTTATTCATTTTTTTATTGTGATAAGGAGGTTAAAGATTCGAGATATTTCAAAGGTTATTCTTAAAAGTATTGTTGTGATTCGTGGTAGGATTTCAAGTGGGATAGATGGCCTATGCTTTAATTAAAAGATTAACCTCTTAGTTACTCCCTATGTTTCAAACTTATCCAACTTTGACCAAGTCCGTAGACAAGTACACCAACATTTACGATATCAAGTTATTTTCGTTAAATTTTTCATGAAATTTTTTTATAGTGTATTTATTTGGTACATAAATCATGTTGATTAATGGAGAGGAGAATGACTAACTAGAAATTGAGTGACTTTTAGCTCTACAAAAGGTTAGTATATCCCAAGAGAATGACAGTCTCAGGCATATGTCATTCGGAGCTCAAAAGTGAAGTTGATTCCCTATCCTCCTTGAAATCCTCAAATATTCCATCCATGATACATACTCTCCATGTATTTATAATTGCTATCAAAGGAAACCTAGGATGATTCTTTTGTTCAAGATTCAATCTTGATGGCACCTGAAATGAAAATTTTGTGTCGGTATTGCAGGAGTGGAGGGCGTGATTGCTGACTCCAAGACGCACAAGGTGGTGGTGAAGGGGAAGAAGGTGGCCGCAGACCCAACAAAGGTGATCGAGCATGTCCAGAAAAAGACCGGCCACAAGGTGGAGCTCCTCTCACCGATACCGCCTCCGGTGGAGGAGAAGAAAGAAGAGGAAAGGAAAGAGGAGCTCGAGCCACCCAAGCCGGAGGAGAAGGAGGAGGTGAATGAGATAACTCTCATACAACCATCTTGCAACATTCATCCTGCAATGCCCCTTGCTGCTTCACATTTTAGTATTTTTATAATAATTTTCTTCCATCACATGCTGTTATTAGAATGTTTCCTTATTCTATTTGTTTTGTCTTTTAAGCCACCGGTGATCCAGGTGGTGCTGAAGGTGCACATTCACTGCGAGGTTTGCGCTCAATGGATCAGAAAGAGGATCCTCAAGATGAAAGGTGCTTACTAGTTGGCTTCAATCGGATTTCCAGTACTATCCATGCCTATCTATATTATTTCCATGTCCTATCCGGTTTAACAAGCTTTACTGATGCGATTAGCTTTGTTCTATCAGCATGACTAGATCTACTTATTTTTCTGGTGAAATGATTCGGAATAGAACTCTTTAATTGAATACAACAAACTTTCTCAAAGTCAAGAACAACTCCCTTGGCCTACCTGTCTGACTAAAAATCAACAAATTTATTAAGCTTACTAAAAGATGTACTATTAATATTAATACTTTCTCTAGCTTACAATATAATAATTTGGTTCATGGTTGTGCAGGGGTGCAATCTGCAGAGCTAGACCTAAAAGCATCAGAGGTGACAGTGAAGGGTGTGTTAGAAGAGGCCAAACTAGCCAAGTACATGTACAAGCGCATCGGCAAGCACGTGTCCATCATCAAGTCTGAGCCGGTTGCCCCGCTGGAGAGCCCTGGCGGCGATGACATGGTCAAGGAGGAGAAGAAGGTGGAAGGTGTTGAGGAGAAGGAGAAGGAGGGTGATGGCAACACCGGTGGCGAGGAGGACAAGATGGATAAAGAGATGGACGCGGCAGCCATCGCCACAGCCAACCTGTACATGTACTACCCGCAGTTTGCATTCCCTGGCGGTTACTACTCACCCCCGACACTACTACCTCCTGGGTACATCTACCAAGCGGCCTACCCGCCACCGTCATACACAGCATATGCGCCGCACCACCAGATGATGGCACCACAGACTTTCAGCGACGAGAACCCAAATGCGTGTTCCATCATATAAAAAGGTAGAACCATGGGGATCTAGAGACAATAAGAAGTAGGGGAGCAGAAATGGGAAGCTGCATAATTTGAAGATTGTCTTTGCAAAAAAAGAAGGCCCGGCCCATGAGCAAAGCAAATGGCAACTTGAAGAAACATACCAGTCTTTTTGAGGGGTTAAATTTCCATTTCTCTTTGTTCTTTTTTTTTGTAAGTTTAACCCCTTTTTTTCACCTTTCTGGTACAAATGAAGTCTGGACTTGTCATTTTATTATGGATGCTATCCTTATGTGGAGTTTTGCCTTATACTACCTCAGCTTCAGACTTCTATTACCCTGGTGCGCTCTTCGTAGGCCTAGCTCGTTTTTTTACCCCTAGGACAAAATACTAACAGCATCAGCAATTCACATTAGAATCTGAATTTTTATCATGATGAAAGAAAACAAGAGAAATCACCATGGCCATGTGCATATAGGGCATGTGAATTGTGATGGATCCATTGTGCATGGCCCAAAATCCGAGGTGGATTACTTCTTCAATTTGGTGCTCCCCGCTTTTTTTCACAGTGCAGAACAGTACATCCATACACCCTACTGGTACCCAAAGTGGTAGCTCCAGCCTTGGAGTTTGCTCTGAGTATGAGGATTCTTTCACATCATCATGGCAACATCAACCCTCAAGAGCTGTGGCCGGCTTCAGCCTTCAGGTCTGCCTGTGTCCAAACGATGGATGGATGGATTCTCCTGCTGCAGTCTTTGCATGGCTTGTGGTCCTGTTTATGCGGCCACTGACCTGGGCTACTCTATGTGGCATCTTTGCTTGCTTTCAGCCTTTCAGGTGCTGTAGTATTTGCTCCTTTATATATACAGCCTTTTTTTTTTGTCTTGAAGAAGCCATTTTGTACTATGGGTTGGGTTGATGGTAGTGAATTGCGCAGTAAGAAAAAAGAACTAGAGCAACCTAGGAGAAACTAGGTGGTTTTATATATTAAGAAAATATGCATCCAAATTCACCTCAACGAGAGGGTACATCCATACCCGCAATCAACCGAGCTAGGCTCAGCTTCCTAATTGGGTGGTAAAAACGAAGATGTGTGTGTGGGTGCGCGGGGCTGGTGTGAGACACTTTTCATGGAACATGAACGGAATGCGACGGGTCCGCGCGCGTCTCAGGCAATTCTTTTGCAGAAGATCCCAGCCAAGGGGAAGCTTTGTGGAGGGACTAACTGGTGGGTGGTGATTGGGATACCATGGGCCTGCAGCCGTTAGTTGCAGCATGCACATCATCTGATGCACACATGCTTGCTCCTCACACAACCAAGTTGCTGCTCACTTGACTATATAATCAATTAACCACCAACTTGCATGATCTCTTTGTTCTCTGACACAAGCTCTGGCTAATCCCCACTACCCCCACAAAACCACCACTAATCTATGCGGTGCAAACACATGCAGACCACTGCCTCGTGCTGCTCTCATCAGCTTTTGGGATCTTTATTTTTCAAACAAAGAGAACTTTTGGGATCCTAAGTAGTGATCTAGCTCACCATCCAATCCTCAAACGCTGCAACTCTCCAAGGGCCAGGCCTGGGCGTGCCCCAGTCATGTGCTGCAGAGTGAGAGACCACGTCCTCGGTTTGTACTGGCCTGGGAACTGAATGTGTCACATGGCGAAGCAAACAAAGTTAGGGCACAAGCGGATGAAAACCAGGGGATGGAAGTTTTGGAAGGATTTGAAAATTTTAGCCTTGTTTGCAGAAGGAATTGGATCTTCTTTCTTTTTACTTGGATGAATCATTGCTAGATGCAAATTGTTTTAAGGTGATGGGGACCTGAAGCAAGGGGAGATGCTCCAGGGACCATGCATGTAGGCATGTAGCAAGCAAGCAAGCAGGACAGATGTGGATTCAAAACTTGTAACCACGTTGATTTGTTTACATGTGAGGACTATGCATGGTCCCAAAAACAAATGTCCTGTTCATTTTGAAATGCATGCATTTCTGCATGACCACAAGGGTACAGTGCAGTGGTCTTCTTTGATAGATTTATGCTTTGGTTTAATACTTTCATGGGGACAAAGTCATTGTTTATCATTTGAGGGAGCAGATGATGTTACATAATTGGTGTGGTGCTTATTATAGCAATTGTTGTTATGTGATTTGATTAGGACTTTAGGCAAGGGACTGAAAACGAAAGGAAACCACACCTCTCATAATTATTTGATCCAAGCCCATTCCTTGGCCTCAAGAAACTTTGGTCCCATGGTTCTAAATGATTGGTGGTTTGAATGCTAAACTTATATTTACTTGCCAAGTGATATTGACCGTCTCTAAAGACAAATAAAGAGTAAAAATATACCGGAAATGAACACCATGGATTTTTTTTCATGATTCAGATTTATTTATTGGGGTTGGTTCAGCTTGTTAAGAAAAGAAAACTAGAATAAACTAACCACTATCTACTTAGTTAGGAACATATTCACTTCGCCCAATATCATAGGTGTACAAAAAATAATATTTAAGAATTGATCTTTTATTCCAACATTGCTCTGAACAAAATGAAATTTGTGACTGGAGAGTACTAGATTGGTAATAGTACACTAGTAGCTCCCTACCATGACTCCCACTTCAAATTATTAGATTTTGTTTTCCTCAACAAGACTTGGCACAAACTGACTTCACCACTCAAAAAAAAATTACATTGGGTGCCGCATATGTCTCAGGTTACTCAATTGTTCTACAGTAATTACACAACTAGTTGTATAATAAGCAAAGCAGATGACTGTGAAATTAGAAGGACTAAACAACCATCCCAGGCAACGCAAGTTCTCTACCAAAAGTAGTATATGATCTTCTTGGCTGCATGCTACATCGATCGTTCCGATTTGCAGCATTTTGCATGGCTAAGTAGCTATAGTTATTTCAACTTGCGAGTTTATTTGCTCCTGAGAACTATAGCAACACAGCAAGAGCCACAATCAGTTCTAGTGCTGTTTGCTTGTGCTAATGAACCACAATCAGTTCTAAGGAAAACTTAACGCAGGCAAGGTGGGCCACGACCCAGGTTGGCTGACACCTAGCTCCGCCTGTGAATACACCATCAATTCTTTGCCTAATATCTAAACATCATGCAAAATTAACTTGTACCCACGCCACATATGTATGTACGTAGCTAGTGGATGGATTGAAAATGTGCCTAATTAAAAAAACAAAAAGCAAGTGCATTCATTAACTTCTTCTCATGCTTTGGGTTTCAATATTCATCTGTTCGTCTAGGACATAGATCAATGGTTGCAAGCTGAAGAATAAAACTGGTAACTGCTCAGGGAAGGCAACTAGTTGGATGCAAGTGTATGCGTAGCAAATAAACTAACACATTGCATGCATGTTCTGTGGCCCAAACCGTCGAAACAAACAAAGGCACATTGCTTTATTTGCACTGCATGCTCAAGTCAACACTAGCATAGACGATACTATACAGCAGCCAGCCTTGTTGCAAGATGAACGATGCACAGAAAAAGGAGGGTGTACAATTGTTTGTCTCTTGACGTGTCGCTGAAGAATCCAATAGACAAAAGGATTCATTTCTTTCATTGAAAATTAGTTCTATAGGTATAGAGACTTCTAAGGATCCGGCTTATCATATTCGAGCCATGTTTTACTTCTCCACCATATGTAGCACTCCCTCTCCCTCGTATCGATCATTTTGTTCAATAAAACCCTACAAAGGATAATAACAAAAGCCTTGGCCGATAACAAAATTGTCACGGTGACCACCAGCTCCTTCGCCTTCTTCGACAAAACCTCTCCTACCTAGCTATTGCCTCTAGACTTTCTCCACCATCTTCTTCCAAATAGCTCAAAACGCCATTGATGCCAAGTTTAATATCAAGACGGCTAGACCTGGTATTCATCGCAACCATCCATCGAAAACACCGACATCGTTCGTGGCCACCTACATAACATTTCCTCTTGGTTCTCTTTTCAATGAACATAATCGCATCCCACTACTTCTGTTCTACCATTGTATCTCTTATTATCATTGTTGGATAGTATTACAATGGAAATTCTATTCAAAGATTGCCCATTTCTAGTAGTCGATCCAACTGGCGCTCCGTGCTGTGGTGCCTTGATGACGTCAATGGCGAAGGGAGCGGGGCCACGGTTCCCTCCCCCAAGCCTCAAATAATAGAATTTTATATTAAAAAATATTGGTTTTAACGAGAACTACAACTTTTAGTTAACTTTTTTTATTTGAAGTAGTTTAGATATCTAAATAATAGATCAAAATTTTAAACAACAAAGATCAGAACAAATTTAAATAGAACTCCCTATTGCTATAAGAAAAGATGTACATGTGGCATGATAATGAGGGATGACACGAGGAGAAGGTTCATGGGTTAGAGGGCTGGAAAGTGCACTCACGATTGTGAGGGTATAGCTCGGAGGTAGCCGTCATATCTAGAAAAGATTATTTTGCTACTTCCATTTGCGAATTTCTGATCTGACTAACTTGTAAGGGGCCTCGGCACGGATATTTGCATCTACAGTACTTGTCACCTTCCTTGTGCTGATTAGGATTGCCACGGATAAGGATATCTGCAATAGCACCCGAAAAAGTTTTACGAATTGGAGTGATATGTATAAATTTAATCATAGCTTTCTAAAAAAAAAGTTGTAAAAATGAAATTTTCCAAAAGAAAAAAGGAAAGTCGCGGTTGGAGAGTGACCGGTGACTACCGTACCGCGGATGCCCTCCTAGCAACCTTTATTAAAGTGTGGATCTATATAGGAATGCATCTAATTTGAGGAATGAAATGGAATAAGGTGGATCAATTCCATATTTACATATGTTTGGTTTTGAGACACGGTCATATGCGGGATGAACCCGTCCCTAAAAAATAAGCGGACGGACACATCCCAGTTCTCATTCGTCCAGGATGTGCGCGATAGGGTGAAGCATGCTGCAGCGGCGTGCATTGGATGTTGGTGAGCGTGGCGGGTCTGAGCACGCACAAGCAGCCGCAGTCAACGCTCAGCAGTGGATGTAGGCGAAGGCATGGGCCGCAGCAGCACAACCGGTGGGGCTTGAGGAGGATGGAGGAATCTGCATAAATCGAGCCATGCAACGGAGGCATTAGCCGTGGAGATGATGAATCGGTCGTGGAAGAGGAGAAACTGGATTGCGGCTCACCGGAGACGACGAATTGGTGGTTGTTCTTGCGCTGGAGGCAAGAGGTGCCCAATCCGAGCAAACGTGGTGATCTGCAACTCGAGCGGTGCGAAAGCACGTCCGTGTGAAGCAGGCGCGGACAAGGACGGAACGGGAGAAGAGAAGAAAAAAGAGGGGCAAACGTGTGCCCTCACCTGTTATTTGATGTCCTTGAACCAAATACTACTAGTACGTCTGATAATGTAAATGGTAGTGTAGTATTCCGTCCGTAGGGAGCAGGGACTACACGAGTACAAGACGCAATGATAGTGAGAACGACGATACGGTGGAGCACGGGCAAGACGGACGAGCACAGCAGTCCCCTGGCCCAGAGGAGGCTCTGTGCACGTACAGAGATGGATGCGTGGGGAGCCGCGAAATAATTGGGCGCGCGGCGATCGAGCGAGCAGCAGTGATCGCGAGACGATGGAACCGTCGATGCGAGGGGAGGCATTACGAACAGGGACGGAGATCGCGAGATCTCGACGACTTGATGGCCACCGGCCGGGCCGTCTGCGCTGCTCTCCCATTCATCGATCAATCACTGGCAAATGGCCGGCGAGTGCGAGTCACCACACTTCACTAGTTCACTGCTGCGCCTCCGTCGTCAGCCGTACCCGTACGCATATCATTGCGATCGACCTGCAGGTACAGGCAGGCACAGCAATCTTTTCTCACTCCTCTAGACGTACGTGCACTAGTCTCTCTCTCTCTCTCTCTGACTCAGTGACAGTGGCAATGTCATCTTATTCGCCCATTCTGGTGCGGCAGGAAAGGATTCCTGCCGAAAGCCCCGAGGGGACCTCACCTCATCGCCCATGGAAATCCCGCTCTCATCGAGACGAGAGACCAGAGAGCTGCTAGCTTCTTTGGAACAACAGAACAAGTTGTGGTTGTTATCTTCTCGTTGGAGAGCTCGGGGAAAAAACAGGAGGGTTCTTCCAGGGACTTCTTCGAGCATCCTCTTGCCCATACGTGCGATACGATTCTTGCGAGGATCAAGGTCGTTTCCATGTAGTATAGCAAAGCCCACCCAAAAGGCTCCGAGCCGCAGCCGGCCACCTCTCTCCAAGGCATTACCCTCGGTGGGTGTCAGATTTCACCCCGCTTAACTGGTAAACTCCAGCTCCTGCCAAAACGTCTTCGGTTCCTCTGGTGGGTTGACTTCTCTAGTGGAGCTGAAGCCGTTTTGGAAAATATTTGATAAAATAGCTTCTCAATGGTTGATCAATTAATACTTGGAGAGGGAGGAGAAGCCGGTGAAGCCATTTTTTTAGCTCCTCCTCCTTTGTGTAAGCCGTTTTGTGACTTCTTCCTAACTTCGGTGGTGAAGTCATTTTGAAGTAATCCCTTTGGTAGGGCTTCACCAAATATCGATGAGAAATCCTACCAAAAAGGCCCTTCTTATCCCGTTGCAACCATGTAAAGATGCGACATGGTGATCGACCAGGACATGACAACCCACATCCCATTGCAAAGGTGTTTGATACACAGAGGTAGAGCACACAACTCAGGCACGCATGGACAACAAAGATCATGTGCTTAAAAATTCTATTTGGAGTTATATACGTCTTATTTGTTACTATTACTTTACTTTTAATAAAATACAAGGAATGTGAATAAATAAGATTCAAATAATGCCAAATAGAGCACCAACAAATAGGTTACATTTTCAAAAAACTTTTGGTACTGGTTTATATTTTTTTTATTTAAAATAAGTTAGTTATAATTTTTAGATTAGATCAAAACTTTTTAAATTTCTAGAAAATATAAATCCGCTCTTGAAACCACCCAAAATGCTAAATTTGTCATATTTTAATAGTTGGATGGTTGTTGCGGCCTAGTTTTATAGTTATGGGTCGAAGATCGGACTTTTGCAAATAGTAGTAGGGTGAAAATAGGACTTTTTTATTTCGCCCAAATTTGCACTTTGAGCTGTTTACTCAAATACAGCATCGCGATACAGTGGAAGTATATATGTCGAGCTAAAACCCATAATCTCGCTTGGCTACTACTCCTTTTATTTAATTAATTTTGATTTCAACGACACGCGCCGCAACCATAATATACCTAGCCATGAAATTAAATAGAGGTACCATTTTTGGCAACTGTTTAATGATCATAAGTATTTATCTTATTTTTTCTTCGGTGTGGTATGAAAAAAATTACATAACTATAATATGAAAAACTTGTTAAACATGTAGCATGTATCCCATCACGTGTTACAACAATAACCTTTTGTACCGATTAGCTACAATTGTTAGCGTGCATATCTTATAATCTAGATATGCCGGCTTTGGTTGTTGTAATAATTGTGACTTGTAAACACGTAGAGCGACTCGAGAGGATTTAACGCTTCCACCAAATCTTATAAAATTGAGTGGGATATATGCCCCCACGCAGATAAATTAGGAGAAGGACTAAGCCAAAAGGGTATGAGAAAATGAAGGCAAGTACACCCATTTACATAATCAGAAAAATTGCGCATGTTGGGACCACCTGGCTAATCTATTATTTGGGTAATTGCTAGAGCTTTTATTTTAAACGTACTAACAGTAGCTAGCTAACTATTGGTTGGTGTGCATTTGGATCCACCAACTGGTGGTTGGACTGACGTAATTAACTACCATATCCTTCTTTAAGTGCACAGCTTTTTTGGCATCAAATCTTGGAGGGTCAGTGTAACATCCAAAAATTTAAACATCTAAAAATGAATATTTAAACATCTAAAAATGAGACTTGTTAAAATTTTCTTCTTTTCTCCCTAATAATTAAAATTACTTCAACATATGCTCACATTAAGCATAAACATTACATGGTTGTGCATTTGTATGCTCTAGAGTTTAGGAAAAGATCCAAAGCTTAAAGGCAATTCTCAAATATATCAAAAACCCCTCCAAATAAATGCTAAGCTCTCCTATTCCTAACCAGGCTGGCAACTCCGCTTTCAGCCCAATCAGCCTTCTGGCCCGGCCCATCTCTCTCCTCCCTCTCTATCCCACACACGCTTGGCCTACTCACCTAGCCGACCCAGCTAAGCCCAGCCCGCCTAGCGCCGTCATCATCCTCCCCCTCTCCCCTTTCTCCCTCACACTGCGCCGCCCGTCCGTCCCCCTGGCACGCGACGCCGATGCCCGGATGCGCCTCCCCCAGCCACCTTCCTGACCCGCACCACGTGCGCAGCACTGTTGCACCTCCCCACTTCCCCTGTCAGAATCCCCTTCCCCTTCCTCACAATCCCGGCTCGCTCGCGCCTACACACGCGACGCCACGACGTGGCCGAGACGACCGCCGGCCTGATCCACCCGTGCTGGCCATCCCCAACTATTCCAAGCAGCGTCCCGGAGCCGCCTCGCCATGCCACGTCACCCCAGCCCTTCACCCCACGCCAGAACCTCCCCCTTGCCCCCCTGCACACCCGCACCTGAGCCCCTGTCGGCGCACTGCACACCCGCCCGCCATTAATGGCTGACGAGCTTATCCACTCGCCTCCAGCCTTATCCGCCAGCCCGAGCTGCACCGCGAGCTCCTCCTGGCCTTCTCCTCACCCTGCACCACCTCTCCTCACTTCCCCCCGCCGGTTGTAGGAACCCAAGCTCGCCGCCTCCACCAGCCGCTACGCTCTATCACCTAGAGCTAGGACGGGTCGAAGTCGAGGTGCACTGCAAGCTTGTAGCCACCCTCCCAGGCTGCAGCGCCGCTCTACCGGCTGCACTGCGCCAGCCCAACACCGCTGCTAAACCCACCGCCACTGCTCACCACCGACCTCACTCTGGACACCGTGCTGCCCGCATGAACCTCCCAGGTAGCCTCGTCATGCTGCCCAAAAACTCCCCACCCTCTATAAACCCTCTCCGGCCACACCTCTCCTTTTTCCCCCGCCACCACCCTACTCCAGCAAGCCGCACCGACCACCGTGAATCTCCAGCCCACCCTAAGACCTACCCGAGTCAGTCCATCGCGCCATCCTGAACCCGTAGAGCCACTTCCCGCCCCGGACGCCTCCCTGCAACGGCAAGCGGTGAGGACTCCGGTGAAGTCCTCTGCCCCGGCACCGCACCCTGACATGGCACCTACGTGGCAGCCACGTCCGCAATGCCTCGCTTGTCAGCTGCCTACGCCACAACCCCACTGCCCCATCAGCCCCCTCCACCCCTCCATACACCCGGTCCAGTGGACCACACCCACTTCACGCCCTAGTCCACAAGTGGACAAAGCCAGCCTACGGCACAACGCCGCGCACACGCACCCCGCTGATTGTGTCAGCCTATCCCTACTCGTCAGCCACAAGGACAACCTGAAAATGCTAGGTCTACCCTAGCAAAACGTACACAAAATGTTATTCTGCCCATTCCTTTTTCCCAAAAATTCCACCAAAATTCTTTCAAATATTAGATAGATTTCTAAACCTATTGGAACCATCCAATACCATTTTGCACATTATTAAGGTCCTAAACCCAATAAATCTATTTTCAACCAATAGAAAAGTGCCATAAGTGTGTGCCAAATTCCCCCGTTTAGATTTCACAGCCCCAAAAGTATACAATAAATTCCCAAAAATGCTAAGATATATTCTAAGCATTTTCATGAGTCCACCTTCCCAAGCTCACATCTTAAACCCCCAAAACTAAGGAGCCACTTAATAAATCTATAGAAATCCTATTGTCTTTATTTTAGAAATTAAGCCAAACTTCCAAACCCTTCCTAGGAACTTAGGAAATTCTTAGCACATGCCCAAGCCCCATAACCAAGGGTCTATCACCAAACCATTCTCTAACCCATGAACCTACATCTAGAAAATCACATGAAATATAGGAGATCACCGGAAACTTAGGAAAATCCATCCCAACCCCCTTCACAACCTTCCTTAGATTCTTTCCAATGAGCTTTGGATTACTTTAATTGGTGATTGATTGCATATTTATTCTTCTGTTTATTAGTAACTTAATCTCTCCCGAGAAGTTCGCACTCCACCTCGGAGATAGTCATCCATATAAGGATTCGGTTTCGCCACTCAACAAGCAAAGCAAGTCTTAACACCAATCCATTATTCATGCTATATTTTGCAATACTAAAATTAACCAAGATAATAATGTGATATTGCATATTTCATAAGCCCCCTAAATATAAGGTTAAGCATATTCCTATAAGCAAGCCCTTACTCCTCCTCCTTGCTTAAAACCCTAGGAATGGCCTTGTATCTAAGGCCTAATAGATCTCATATATATATTTTCTATTGCCAATTTAATCCTTTAGGTGTGAGTTGTGGTAACATAAATGAACTATAAAACTTGACTAGCAACCAACTAAGGAGGACGCGAGGTAAGTTGGGTAACCTCGCAACGGGCCCCTATCCAGCGTTACCTTGGTCATTTAAGGACCAGCTCATTGAGAAAGTCTTTCCGGTGTATATGTGCAACCATACGAGCCAAAAAGGTACAACCTTCTGGAGTGCCTATTGATGCGAGGACTTGATTCACACCCCACTACAGAATCTAGTAAACCATCCCAAGGGGCCACGGTGGGCAATGGATGGACTGGAGCAGGACCTCCGCAGAGTTCCAGATCCGGCCAGCACGGGTCATTGGTTGAGGTCTATAGGGCCTGGTGGCATTGTATGCCACGTTATGATGCATCTATTTTCCCGGGTTACTATCCCTGAGTGGACGTGGAATGGCCCCTGCTTAGGTCCTAGTGTTATCCGTGGATGGAGCTAGAGGATGTCGTCCAGATATGGACGCCGGTGGGTATGAGTCTCGTAGGGTAGTACCGCCTAAGGCCTTGGTATGGGCTACCCGATCGTATGGGTAAAGTGTACAGGCTCTACAGAGTTAATTAATCTATTCGAATAGCTGAGGTTCTCGGTCATGAACTCACATGGTCAAAGCTCTTTTTGATTAGTCACACCCCTTTAATGCAAAGTAAAGAATTGGTGGCAGATGCACGTGCATTTGAGATAAGCAGGATCCTGATGACCGCTGCCTTTAAAATATGGGAACCGGTAGGGAAGGCTTAGTTTCCCCCTCGAGGGCCAAAACAACATTATTATAATAATAAGTACCCTCTTTTAAAGCCCAAATGGTGTTGCACTTTGCATACAAACAACTTCCTGCATATAAACCTAGTTTTCCTTAATTTACCTTACAAGTCATTAACTTTTGTATGTTAAGATACTTGCTGAGTACTTTCGACAAAAGTATTCAATCTTGCTTGTTTTGCTCCTAGGGAGTCAGCTTTCATCTTTCTGCTGCTTATTGTTTGATGCTTGATATTCCCTAAAGGTGAAGAAGACACTGCCATAACTCCCTCTATTTTCTCTTCTTCTTACTTTGATAATCATTCCGATATACGCTGGTGCCAGATACTGATTCAGGGCATGGCATTGTATTGCTTAAGTATGGACGTCCGAAGGGCAGTCCCCACAATCAGGAGGTAACTTGGTTTAATACTATGTATAATGTTGTATTTTGGACTCTATTAGTTGGGATTAGCTAGATCGAACCAGCTATCTATAACACACAGTATTTAAAGACCTAAGAAGATTATTAAGGATGATAATGTGAAATTTGGCTTAAAAGGAGATTAATTGAGTTATGATCAAATTTGGGTCAAATTTCATCAAAATTCAAATAAAAGATTGGCAAAAATGTGAATCAAGAGTTGAAAGTGTATAGAGCATAATGGAATCAAGTTTGGACCAAGAATGAGATCAGAATTCAAAGGGTCTCAAATCCAAGGTCAAAGATTGTTAGCAAGGTCAACTCTATAAAAAATCATAAAAATATTATGTCTGAAAACTGGACCAAGTGACCAACTTTGAGCTAAATTTTTTAGAGATTTTACATCTAACCTTTGGATACTTTTGGACAACAAGTGTATATTTTGGATAATAAGTTGTTGGACATAGAAATCATGGATTTCATATTTTAAATGAGGCTCAAAGTTTGCAAGTTCAAACTGTGTAGAGCTTAGCTGACAAAACTGAATGACAAATAGCCACGCAGCTGCTTGCCACCGATGAGAATGTCGGTTTTTACCGTGCCACGCACCGGCGAGCCCTTTGGACAGCTTCGTGCATGCAAGAAGGAGGTGCCACGAGCAAAGACGGTAAAAATTTGAGTAAATACTGACCCCTAAGTCGGATTTATCTACTCCTCCCACCTTGCTATTTTCACCACTCCTTGGTCGCCAGTGAAGTTCGCCGTCGTCCAACCACCACTCGTCAATTCTCTCCGCGCATACCTTCACCTCGAAGTCCTCTACAAGCTCCACTAGTTCTCATCCAGCCCTGTCCACCATAGAGCTCTCGCACCATCGTTTTCTCCAACTCCGTCCGTCGCCTCTATTTTTTGTCAAGCCATCGTTAGTGAGCACCACCTTGCCATTGCCATAAGTGTCATCTGAGGCTCTGGTTGTGTCATGCTTAGAAGCTCTAGGGCCTGCTTATTGGCCTGGAGCACGGCTAGGTTGGCCGAAGCGTCAGCACTGCTGCGTCAGCACCTCCGCCATGGCAATCGTTATCGAGAGCTCTGCTCCGGCTACGAAGAGCCCTGGTTCTGGAGCGCGCCGTGCGTTGTGAGTTGAGGCGAAGCTGTACGAGTCACTTTTTTGAGTCAGGTCACCGTCGTTCAGCTGGTTGTCGCTGCTAACCCTAGCGTGGCCTTGCTCCGTTGCTACAGTCATCATTAGCCGTTGTCACGAGTCCAAACGTATCGATTGAAAACTTACTTTTATGCACAATCCAACCTTGATTAGTCAGGACATCTTTGCCATCTATTTAAATAATTAACAATGTCCTATGCTTAGCATTGCTTAGTCATGCTATAATTCTAAGTAACTTTTGTTGCTCCATAACCTAAGGTAATACTATTCATACACTTGAATTAAGGAAATGACCTAATTTGAAAAGCATAGACAGAAGTTTGGATGGAATTAAGAATAGTCTTGGATTCTGTACTTCTGTCTACTGAGGTTAATTTTTCTAAGGCCCGTTTGTTGTTTTAACCGTTGGTCAAGTGAAATTACCTAGTTGCATACTAGGATTGGGAACCAGCAAGCCTGCTAGGTTAGTTGGCTCTTAGGGTGGAAATATACTTACCTGTGCTTGGCGTGTGGGAGAAAGGTGGGGGTGTAATGTGAAACTCACTTGGTGATTAGGCTAGACATGAGGTCCCATGTGGTGGTGTGTTCTCGGGTTCAGGTAATTATAATTCTAGTCTTTGGGTACAGCTAATCGAATAGTCATTGCGTGTAGCCCGATCAACTATGTGTGTGGCTTGTGGTTAGGTATTTCTTGTAGGATGTAATAAATCGATCTGAATCGTCGCAATTCTCAGTTATGAATGTCACTTGATCAGGCTTAAGCATTGTAGTCTAACAAGTTGAATATGAAGTGTTTTCCTTGAATTAAATTTTGTTGTATGATAAATAGTACCATTTGATTGATCAAAATGTTTTATTCACGCAGCCTGGTCTGGAACGAAATAAAGTGATAATAGAATGATAAAATATAAGGTCCCACTTTTAGTAAGATTTTTTTTAAAAGTCAGTCAATCCACTAAAAAGCATTGCATACTCCTGATATCTTAATTATTTTATACTGGTTAGTTGGGTCAGTCTTGCTGAGTACCTTCACACTCAGGGAATCTTTTTTGTTTTTAGAAGCCCAGCAGCAATATGTGGAGGAGGAAATCCAGAAGCACTAGAACATTCTATGAGTCTCAAATTTTTTGGAACGAAACCTTATATGTATAATTAAGTTTATAACAGTACTATCACTTGGATTGTTTAAGTTTAAACTCCTTATTAGAATATGGATTGACATGCACTTAAGTTTGTTTCAATCTATGTAATAATTCGTACCTTTGAGAGTATTTATGTAAAAAAATTGTAATGATTGTTGATGCTCTCCTATGATCCTGATGTATGGCTGAGATAAAAGTTGTAAGTGGATGATTTAGGTTGTCCTAAGGACACTCGATGGATGTCGGATTTAAACTATGTTAAGTGTGTTGGTGGATAATTACTATTACAATAGGGATTAGACGCACTTAATCCAATTTAAATTGGACGGTTCACCGCACTAGCCGGCTAGGAGGGCATAATCCATTCGTTAGCTATCATGTTTACATCCATATAAGTTAAAATTAGCTTAGCTAATAATTAGCTGGTGGAGTCAAACATACATGACCATAGATTATTCATGAATTGTCAACTAAAATCGTTGGTGAGCATGTTTTGCGAAGAATAATGTTTGGTAGTGATCACGTGGAAAATGAGCAAACGGAAAATCGTTTTGAAGCGGTGGTGGCGGTGGTAGCATCCCGCTGGTTGGCGACTTGGCGTAGGGGCAGTGGCAGTGGCTAGCTGTGGCCGCCCCTGCGGGCCGGGCAGTACGTAGGCTTTACTCACTTTTTACTGGAGGAGCACGAGTATATTCTCCTTTCCACCCTACTACCACCGCCTACCTCGCGCCAGGGGAGTCCCCTCGCCTCGTTGCCCGTGCGCCCGGCGCCTATTTCGAGGCCGCCGCGGGGCCCCCGAGCCGCGCCGAGGTGTCGCGCCACTGTTGGGCGCGTGCGCCGGCGGCCGCCCACAGGCCACAGGAAAAATCTTTGTTTGGCCCATCAAGACGAAACCCAAGCGGAACAAGAAGATCCCGGCCGATCAGTTCCTTCATTCTCTCTCACTGACTAGCTCCTTAGCTTTGGTCAGACAACAATGTCCTGTGTTATTAAGATTTAAGAAGAATCTATATCGATAATATCAGCAGTAGATGATACTCTACCAGGATATTGTTGTGTCTTTTCAGTCAGAATTTTTGGCCACATACGGTTTGTAAACGTCACGTTTCCGGAAGCAGATAAAGTCACACTTACTTACGTGCCGCCATGCCATGCATGGGGTGGGTGGTCGATCAGTCAACTGTGCGTCGTGTCGTGCGTGATGCGCGAGGAAATCTTGTTTGGCCCATTTCTAACTTGACACGCCGAGAGCTAGCCCGGTTGAGATGCATGTGCATGGATGGGGGGTAGCACCGGAGGATGGTCAAAAGCGGGAGCCTTTGTCCAGGCCCCTACTGTTCCGACACGTAGGATCGGCGTAGCGCCACTGTGTAGTGTAGTGTGCTGCGCAAGCACCTTCCATTCTACTCCATGCAACTTATCACGCACGGAAAAAAAAAAAGGATCCCCATGCATATCGACGTGGCTCACTGTGCAGTGTACTGTAGCTGCTAGTTAACGTGGATTAGCAACACGTCATGCATGCATGGTCTCTGTTTAAAAACTAGTTTAAACACAGATTAATTACGTTTAAGAATTTCGGTTTCGAATGTGAGGTGTTTTCTCTCGTCACGAATTAATAAAATAGTCGGGGGATACTCGCCGATCGCGCCGTACGGAGTGGGTGGGACCGGCGGTGCCGGTGCGCCCACCGGCCGGCGGTGGCTCGCCTCACGTGGCAACGGTACCGGCCTGCCTGATACGTCCATCCGACGCTGACTCGGCCGGGCCCACCATTAACCCCTTTTCTTTCTCATCGTACTGTACGCAAAATTATTCCCCCTCCACTTTCCCTATTCACGTACACGTACTCTCCACCTCATCCTCCATAGTTCTAGTTCCCCCACAGGCACCTTTATTTTCGTGTTTTTTTTAAAAAAAGTCCAATTTCTAATCATCTGTGCTACGTCAGGATCGTGCCGATCAGCACGGGCATGGGATCAGACGTACAGGATTAATTAGTAGAATAACTCACTCACCTGCAGGATAAGTAGCAGCATGCAGCGCAAGTTTTGTACTGATGCTTCAGAAAGAAAAATCGTGTGTGCTTCTGTACAAGTAGTAGAAGAATTCACTCGCATCATATGCACAACGGTCGTGCTGCAGCCTGCAGGCAGGAGTATCATGTGCATTTTGTGGTTTTCTGTCCTAGCTACACGTACGTACTTTCAACGTTTCTATGAGGAGGAATTTTCTACCTATTCTCAAGTAGTCAAGTTTCACATGTTCCACAAAAAAAAAAGCGAGTTTTACATATGGTACGAAAATTAAACTCTACGAGGAGGAGTTTGCTACCTGTTCTTAAGTTTCACGTGTTCCACCAGAAGGATGAGTTTTTCATATGGTACGATCTTTGCTAGCGTGCGAACGTCCATCTGTGTAAATGGATATTTGTGCTGGCAGAAGGTTGCTGGCGGGTATGAAACCCGCCGGCACAAAGCTTTTCTGACGTAGTGAAATTAAACTCTGGTTCCAAACACGCTACAGCTTAATTGAGCAACTAGCTCCTAATCTACTATATATGACGGTTTAGTCAATCTAAAGATTAGATGGCTAGCTACATTTTGTGTTTTTTCTGGCCTGTATGTACTTTTTACCATCTACAAGGATGAGTTAGGTTTCCACCTATTCTCATGTTTTACATCAGGTACCCTCCTGTTCCATCTAAAAAACAAGTTTTACATATACTATGAAATTAAACTCTTGTTCCAAACGCACCGCAGGTTAATCGAGCAACTACCACCCTCCTACTCCGATTCCATCAATCTAAAGATTATATGGTGAGCCTTTAACTAAAGAAAATTGAGTAATCAGCGTTAATATAAAAGCCTTTGAGCCCATGATCTTCAGCGAAATCCTGAGTTCCCGACGCTAGCCTTTGTTTAATAACTAGATAAAAGAGTCGATACTAATTCGATCAGCAATCACCTGTCGTAACTATTTCGCAGGTAGAGCCATTAGCTAATATACGGATTCACTAGAGAGCTGAGCACATTTGAAACTGCTATTTTATAAGTTTTTAACATGACATGTTTTACTAGGAATATACGTATTATCAATATATTTTACATTGACTTAATTGGACTTAGATGTGCATGCATTTTTGCGCATCATATTGCTCTCTGCAAATGAACAAAAAGAGCATGTGATAAGATTCAATTTTCCTTGCCTTTACAAAGGTTTGTTTGTCCCCGCACAGGTGCTAGCTTTTCAAACGCGTGTGCTCTTTCTTCTTCTACAATTGGATGAAATGAAATGAAATGCCGAAATGGGGTGCGGAAGAAAAAGGAAAGGTTTGTAAAGCTGCGAGCTCGCGCGCGTGGGTGGTATTGGGCCCCTTCAACCTGATCCGGGCCCTCGTGCTCTTTCGAGCTAAAGGATCTTCTATGCTTAATAACACACCAATAATATAAGCAACCTTTTAGAGTCTAGTTTTAGAGTCTAGTCTAAGATCATGTTTGGATCCCATGGCTAATTTACCTCTGTGTGCTCCAAACGGGAGGGTCAAAAGACTACTAATTTTTAGCTGGAGGTGGAGCTAACGATTAGTCCATTAGCCGCTTGCACCTGGCTAAAAGCAACTGAAAAATTGCAATTTACATTTCGGTCCTCCCACCTGCTCCTCCTCACTCCTCTGCTCCCATCCTCGCGGTCCCACTGACCCCGACGCCCTTGCCCCGCCGGCTGGAGCCGCCGTGAATCCACCGGGATCGACCACCGTCACCACCCAAGCCTACCCGAGCCCTCCGCGCGCGTCTCCAGGGCTGGTGTCGGAGACGTAGACATGGCGTCGACGTCGGACGGCCTCGGTCGAGGAGGTCGGGGTTGGGCGACGGCGTCCATGATCAAGGCCGGGCCGGAGATCATGGGCGGCGAAACTTGGGGCCTGGCTGAGGAGCTTTAAGGTGAGGTTGGGCAGAGGATGCGCGGCACAGAGGAGCTCTGGGGCAGGGCTGGGCGGAGGAAGGGGGCGTTGCTACTCAGGGCTGGAGGAAGGGGGAGAATGGATGGACGATGAGTGAGGTTTGGTTCGACTGGACTGCTGGAGGAAAAAGGTAGAGTGAGAGAGGGAAGGTAGGGTAAAAGTAAGGGCAAAAATGACTTTTCTTACTCTTGTAGCTAATTTCCATATCTCCAAACCGATGGTTAGCTAGAGCTAAAGTTTAGTTTTAACTCATCCAAACAGGGTCTAAATGGCTATCTCTTTTATGATGATTTAAAAGTATGTACCGCTACTTGCTGGTACTTTTGTCTCTTATTTTTATCCACCATCTAATCTGAAAAAAATAATTAAAACATAAATTTAAGAACTATTTTGGTGCTTAGTCCTACCAATTTGGTAATATTCGATACGTTTCTTTAGGCAAGGTATTTCCACCATTACATTTCTCATGATGGACGGTTCTTATCTTTACCAACCATTCTAAAATATGTGGTACCATTCAAACGAATTCGTAACATATGAATGAATGATGATACGAGACTACAGTTAGTTTGCGTTAACCGCTTACTAATCGACTTTTGTTCTGACCCTTAACACATTCAACCCGCTACTTAGAGCCAGTTTGGCAGAGTTCGACTCCTTTGAAAACGGCTCCGGCTCTGGCTCCTCACGTGGAGTGGCTTATCTGGTGGAGCTGAAGCCCTTTTGGAAAACCGTTTGGCAAAACGGCTCTTCCGTGTAGTTTAAAATGGTCAGATAAGATGAAATAACCATAATACCCTTTCCTTTTTCTTTTCTATTTTTCTTTTCTTCCTTCCTTCTTTCTTTTCTCTTCCTTCATTGTCCGCCTCCCACCGCCGGCTCAACCCCAGCCCCCGCCTCCCAGTGTCCCACTGCCGGCTCGCCGCCGCCTCCCGCGGCTAGCCCCCACCTCCCGCTGTTCGCCTCCTGGCCGTCTCCACCCCCGTCTCCTGGTCGTCTCCACCTCTTGCCACCTCCCGCCCGTCTCCACCCCCGCCGGCCTGCCCCCACCTCCCGCCATCCCCGTCGGCTGCCTCATCCTTCCTCCAATCCGCCGGTCCACTCCAACCTCATCTACTCCGGCCCGCCGCCTACGAGGAGTGGGCGTCGTGCGGCTTCGGTCCTTGACGCGCCGCGCCCTCGCCGCCACGTTGTGGCCCCGACGTGCCGCCCTACTCCGGCCCCATGGTGCAATCCTCATCGCCATGTTGTTGCTCCGCCGCCGCTGGTGCCCACCGCGCGCTCCGCCGCCATCGCTGCTCCTCACCATCGTACGCCGCCGCTGGTGCCTAGCTGCTGCATCTGCTCCTGCTAGTGCCTGGTCCCTTGGCCACCGCGCACGCCATTGGGGTTTGGTGGGTCGGGACGCTGCTGGCATGTGGGGGTGAAAAATAGTTGAACTCTTTAGGCATTTTGGTACAATTAATGTGGTGGGGGGAGGGTGGAAGGAGGAGCCACTGGAACTAGTATTTTTGGCTCCGTGGTCCGGGTTCATTTTCAGGAATAGCTCCACAAGTGCTTCAACATCGAAGCCGTTTTCTTTTTTGTGTTTGGCATGGCTCCTCCAGAAGCCAGAGCTGGAGCCGTTAGGAGAGCTCTACCAAAGGAGCCCTTAAAATTCACCGAGAGAGCTTAACCCTGCTTACACATGTGGGCCCGCCTGTGTTCTGGGCCCGCAAGTCATGGATGGAAGCCAGGAGCCCGTGTGGTGCAGGTACCCGAAGGGGATCCCGTACATGATTTTTACTTGAATCGTCGTCTACCTTGAACCACACTAGTACAGCGTAGGCTACAGAGAAGAGGAGAGAGAAAAAGAGGAGGGATCGCAGCCACCCGCGGATCTTGCAGCCCTTTGGCGGCGCCCACCCGCGCTACATAAGGTGACACCACCCCCCACACCCCCACACCGGGCGTCACAGCCGCACTCGCACACAGTCAGCCACCGCTCGAGCACCCGCAGGGGCGCGCGTGTGAGCAGAGAGCAGAGCACAGCACATCAAGGGAAGGAAAAGCCATGGGCGAGGTGAGCGAGGACGACGGTGCTCTTCGTGCTCCCGCCGGCGTCACCAAAGGCGGGGTTTTGATGGATTTCGTGCTGCTTTGCACTTGCAGGAGGCCAAGAAGGAGGAGGTGGAGAAGCCCAAGGAGGCGGCGCCGGCGGAGGAGAAGCCGAAGGAAGCAGCGCCGGCGGAGGAGAAGCCCAAGGACGCCGCACCGGCGGAGGAGAAGTCCAAGGAAGGCGGCGGCGGCGGGGAGGAGAAGAAGGAGGAGGCGCCGCCGCCGCCGCCCCCGCCGCCGGAGGAGGTCGAGATGCGGGTCTACATGCACTGCGAGGGATGCGCCAGGAAGGTCAAGAAGATCCTCAGGCGCTTCGACGGTAATGCCGCCATGCCCGGCCGGCCGGCCGTATCTCTGTTATCTCCTCCTCCCTTTGCTCGACCGTCGAGCATCCCATTCTCGAGAGGGTTTTTAGAGTTTGCTTTGGAAGTCTGCTAATCTTTTTTCTTGATTTCTGAATAAGATGCTTGACTGCTGTTGTTTTCTTTTGGCTGTGGGAAGGAGGCTAATCTGTATGCTCATCAGTGTCTTTAAAAGGCATGCTGGGATTGAGATTTCAGAATATTCTCTCTCTTTTTTTGAACAAAAAGAAAAACAGAGCTCCAGATTTGGGATGGTTTAAAGGCTATTCTTAGAAGAATTGCTGTGGTTCATGCCTTCATGGTAGGATTTGAAGGGGTGGTAGGTGGGCTGCGATTTAATTAATCAGATTCACCTAATCAATCAGTTAGATCTTTCGTTTTCAACTGTTGCAATTGCACATGAATCCAGTTGATTAATGCTGAGGAGAATGGCTGACTAGAGATCTGAGTGACTTTAACCTCCAGAAAAGGTTGGTAGATTCCAAGAGAATGACAGCCTTGGGCGCATGTCATTCAGAGCCCAAAAAGTGAAGTTGATTCCTCAGTCGCCTTCAAATTCTCAAATGTTCCAAGGATGATGCATATTCCCCATGTACCTTGTAGTTGCTATCAAAGGGAACCTAAGATTCTGTAGCTCATGGAATCATCCTTCATGACATCTGAAATGGAAATTCTGTGGGTTGGTACTGCAGGAGTGGAGGACGTGATTGCTGACTCAAAGGCACACAAGGTGGTGGTGAAGGGGAAGAAGGCCGCCGCCGACCCGATGAAGGTGGTGGAGCGCGTCCAGAAGAAGACCGGGCGCAAGGTGGAGCTCCTCTCGCCGATCCCGCCTCCGCCGGAGGAGAAGAAGGAAGAGGAGAAGAAGGAGGAGCCCGAGCCACCCAAGCCGGAGGAAAAGAAGGAGGTGAATGAGACAATTCTCATATGAACATCTTGCTAATTAAGCTCTTCCTGCATTGGCCCTTGCTGTTCCACATTGCAGTGTTTCTTATGCTAATTTTCTTGCATCAGAGGCTGATGTATGTTTCCTTCTCTTCTTTTTTGGTGTTGAAGCCACCGGTGATCGCCGTGGTGCTGAAGGTGCACATGCACTGTGAGGCCTGCGCTGAGGGGATCAGGAAGAGGATCCTCAAGATGAAAGGTGCTTACTAGTAACTGGCTGCAATCGGATTTCCAGTCCCTTTCATGCTATCCATATCGTCTTCATTCATGTCCTATGTAGTTCACTAGGCTTCGTGGATGCCATTAGCTTTGAAGATTCAGATGGCCAAATCCAGTCGTTTTCTCATGAAACGATTTGAAACAAAACTCTTCAAGTGAATAAAACAAAGTTTCTACAGACAAGAACAACTCCTCCACCCACCTGTCTGACTTAAAAATCAACAAGATTGTTAGGCTTGTCAAAAAATTTACTACTTGCTCTGAATGACAGATTTTTTTTTTATTCCTGGTTGTGCAGGAGTGCAATCTGCAGAGCCAGACCTGAAGGCATCCGAGGTGACAGTGAAGGGTGTGTTCGAGGAGGCCAAACTGGCCGAGTACGTGTACAAGCGCACCGGCAAGCACGCCGCCATAATCAAGTGCGAGCCTGTCCCTCCGCCGGAGAGCGCTGGCGGCGACGACAAGGCCAAGGAGGAGAAGAAGGCAGAAGGTGGCGGCGAGGAGAAGAAGGATGACGGCAAGGAGGAGAAGAAGGAAGGCAAAGAAGGTGGCGGTGAGGAGAAGAAGGACGAGAAGGAGAAGGAGAAGGAAAGCGGTGAAACTGCTGCCGGCGACGAGAAGGATAAGGCTGACAAAGAGAAGGATGCCGCTGCCATCGCCGCGGCTAGCCTGTACATGCACTACCCACGGTTCCCATTCCCCGCTGGGTACTACCCGCCACCCCCACTACCGCCGCCCGGGTATGTCTACCAGCCAGCCTACCCGCCGCCGTCATACGCCGCGCACCACCAGACGATGGCTCCGCAGATCTTCAGCGACGAGAACCCGAATGCCTGCTCCGTCATGTAAAAAAGGTAGAACCGTGGGGGTCTAGAGCAAAAAAAATAAGAAGCGGGGGATGGAAAGGAAGAGCTGCATAATTTGGAGGTTGTCTTTGCAAAAAATGCCCTTGAGCAAAGCAAATGGCAACTTGAAGAAAAGTACCAGGCTTTTTGAGGGGTTAGATTTCCATTTCTTTTTTTCTCTCTTCTTTTCTTTTTTGTAATTTTAACCCTTTTTTTTTCACCTTTCTGGTATAAAGTAAGTCTGGTCAGTTTATGGATGCTATCTTTATGTAGAATTTTGCCTTGTACTGCCTCAGCTTCAGACTTCTATAAAAACTGTACTATACTATAACAATTTACCTTGGTTCCCTCTTTTTAGGCTTCACTTTTTTTTAACCTTTTTCTCTAGGAGCAAAATAACTGATTCAGCAACTTTACTTTAGGAATCTGAATTTTTATCGCGGTGAATGATGTGAAGGTTCTAGAGGCGACAGGGGAGGGGGGGCAAGTGCTTAGCATGTGCATACGGGGCATGTGAATGTGATGGGTCCATGTTGCGTGGCCCAAAATCCGAGGTGGATTGCTGCTTCAATTTTGATGCTCCTCGCTTTTTTCACACTGCCCTACTGCAGGTGCAGAGCAGTACTCCTGGAACTCCAGTGGTAGCTAGAGCCTTGGAGTTTGCTCTGAATGTGAGGATTCTTTCCCATCATCATTGCAACGTCAACCCTCCAGTGGTGGCTACCACTCTCAAGTCTCAAGAGCTGTGGCTCTAATGATGGATCGATCCATTTCTTCTTTTTTGTTCTTCTATTTTTATTACGTAATTTCAACCCTTTTTTCACCTTTTCGTCATAAAGTAAGTCTAGATTTGTCATTTCATGGATGCTATATCTTTATGTAGATCTTGCCTTGTGTTGCCTCACCTTTCAGACTTAACTGTATTATACTGTAAGTATTTACCTTGGCGCCCTGGCCTCATTTGTTTATTTTACCCCTTCTGACTTTTTTACTAGAGGCTGCACCACATTCATTTGCAGTTTTGCACTTTATCTGTAATATTGATGTATTTGCAGTTACTTCTATATTGTGCTATTTCTCTGTCATACTCTGCTTGATGTTATGAGTCCAAACATCTATACTGGCTTTCAGCTTAATGGACTGGGTTCAAGTCACCAGATCCGTTTTAGCATTCCACAAGCACCGGGTAAACAGATCTTCTCTTCCAATTTTCATTGTTTTCTGTGCTTCACCTCCACATTTTGAGTAACCTTCGTCGAAGGGGAAAAAAACACTTTACATCATATAATGCATTTCATTGCAGCCTGGAAAAAAACATTTTTGACTGCCCGCTTGATCATCTTCTTATGAACCGATGAGGAGCTTTTAACTGTGAGCAACAGGTATGAATTCAGATGTACGAACTTGTTCCAGTTAGGTGTGTGCAAGGGTCATTATAGCTCACGTTCATCTTTGAAAGAAAACATGAATATTAATGTAACCAGAGGGGCCTAAATAAAACATAGCAATTTTTGTTGGCTGCACTAGTAAGATTCCCGTTTCCACATAGCTAGTAATTAAACTGTTCAAAACAAGGCAGTGCAATTCATCTGAACATATTTAAGTTAAAAAAACCAATGGTGCATCACAAATTCACAATTACTGAAGACTCGGGTGTCAGGCTCTAACTTTAGGAGTGTTGGTCTCAGAGTTGTACTGCCTACTTACTATTGATGCCTGGGTATCGTATAATCATTGGTTTAATTGAACATTTGAGATAGTGCCACAGGGTTGCAGCAGAAAGTGAGAAACACAGGGCAGGATAGGATTCCTGGCTGATATATGATATGCTGTGCAAATATGCATTATTATTTCCAGGCGTTGTAGGCACTGAGATGATGTGGATGAGGACCAAATTATTAAAGAAGATTAAAAATTTCAATGTACTTAGATCATATGGCTGGTCTCCAAATGTCCATATATCATCATCTTTAGCTGTACAAAATTTCTGAAGCAAACATAAGGAATTCAGAACTGAATTTTGTACCCTCCTAACTGGCCAAACTAATAGTTTTAGTTTCAGATGAAAAAGGTTTACGGTTCTCCTTTAGGGAACCGTAATCTTGATGTTTGGAGGGGAACTTGGAACTATAGCAGGCTCGCGGCTGGTAGATGCTGCAGTATCGGGAAACGAACGAGGCCCATATCGCGCGCTCAGTTACCTGGGCCGCAGAAAAGGAAGCGGCCCACGGGCGCGGCTGCCTGTCGTCGAAGGCGCCGAATCTGCGACTATCACCTAATAAGCGTGTCCTCGAAGTAGAAATCACTTGCCATGGGCCGCGTGTCGGTCCAATTAAATTGGACTGCTTCAACGTGGTTGCGATGGGCCGCGTGTCGGTCCAATTAATTAGACTGCTTCAACGTGGTTTGTTGCTTCCTTATATTGTTCCAGTGTTAGAGGTTGATTGTCGCTGAGCCGGTGCATGCATGCAAGAAGAGACAAAACTGCTAATGTCATGCCACATGCAAAACAGTTTGAAATTTAAAAAATATAAATATTAAACCGAGCATTAAAATTAAATTCTGATTGCACAATTAGATTTTTGACAACAAAAGCTTCGTAACAAGAATCCACTTGACTATAATTGGACGAACTTTTTTATTCATATTTTTTAATTAAGGTTGTATATTTATGTGAGATATATACACGTAGAACAAATTCTACAAACTCACGAAATAAAATAATCATACGCATCGAACAAAATATATGAACTCAAAGAACAAAAACGTATACCCTTAAAATAAATTATACAAACTCAAAAACAATTATAACTGGTACATGCTTGGAATGCAATGGAGGACGAAATTGATAACATCACCCCCACGTGCAAAGAAAGTTTGAATAAAAAAAAATCTATAGAACTCTACATCTAAATTAAATTCCGATTCCACCAATAAGTTACAACAAGATCTTCAAAACAAGACTCACTTAGTATATTTGGATAAATGTTTTTATTAACTTTTTATCAAGTTGTAAATTTTTCTCAAATATATATATCTAGAACAAATTTTATGAACTCACAAGATAAAATAATTATTATTGGCGGCAGAATAATTAGTTCTGACTCTATGGATAAATGACTATTTTCTATGAATAAAAAATTAAACATGATGAAAAAAAATGTATAATGCGAAAAAAGATTGAGTATCACGAACAGAATATTTGATTGTCTATGAAAAGAATAAATAAAGGATAAAAATAAGAAAACTTAAGGGGGAAGAGAAAGAAAATGAGAAATAAAAAAATAATTACGTAGTAAAGCATAGGAGGGACATAAGAGGAAAATTAAAAAAACATAAAAAAGAGTTAGTATTATCGACATCACAAGAGAAAGTATTTAAATTTTTTCCTAAATCATGCTAATCACAACTCATTGAGTGGTGTAGTGGTGGTTCAACTCACCCATCACCCAAGGGATAGGTCTTGAGTTTGAACCCTTCTTGTTGCAAATTTTTTCCAGCATTCTCATGAAACAAAAGATCTATATACCTCAAACAAATTGCAGCAACCAACACACGGGATGTAGGGTATTACGGTATTCAGCGGCCCGAACCTGTCTAAATCATGTGTCTGTATTCACTTTCGAGTTCTTGATCTCAACGAACCCCACTAACCAAAACACTATCTCGGGCATCACCTCGATCGGTTGCCGGGTTTAAACACCGACACCATGGAATAAAAAAAATTGTATGTATCGAACAAATTATATGAATTCAGATAACAAAAAATATACTCCTAGAACAAGTTATGCAAACTCATAGAACAAATATATGTATACAAAATAAATAATACGAGTCATGGAACAAAACAATTGTATGCATTGAACAAATGATATAAATTTGAACAAAACTAGAACAAGTGGCATGAAGTTATGGAACAAAATATTATACATGGAATAAATTATATGAACTTACAACTACACAGCGAGAAATTATACAGCCTCACACAACAAAATTTAACTCATGTAATAAAAAATTTTGTACTTGAAAAACATACATTATGCGCATGTGCAACATCAAAACCTTTTCGGTCCCAAATAAGTTGGTGTAAACTAGAGTAGAAACTCAAAACGAACCACTTATCAAGGTTAAAAATAGTATAAAGGGTATATTATTATAATATATGAGGAAGTAAAATATTAGTTTTAATTGAGGAAGAAAGATCAGATCGGAAACTACACAAAAGATGAAATAAGCGGATAAATTATAAAATAAATAAATAATGGAATAACAAATAGAATAAATTTTAAAAATAAGTATTTGATAGTAAGGAAAGGCAAGTGAAATGGAAGATTAAAGAAAGAAGAAGAGAAATAAAACAGGAAAATATGCATGCATTTTCTAGTTTAGAAAATAGAAAAAGGTCATAGTCCTACGTGGAAAGGAATGTATGAATGAATAATACATACAAGTACAAATCAGAGAAAGAAGGGGAATAGTAGAAAAATAAAAAACAAGTAAAATGAATTGAAAATAAAAAGGAATAAATGTAGAAAAAGAAGAAAAAATGATCATAATAGAGTTGTGTGAGCTAGCGAAATAGATTATAATATAAATTAACCTGTAAAAAGGAAAATCCCCATAAGAGAAAGGAAAAAGTAGGGAAGAAAATATGAAAAATAATGAAAAGAAAAAAGAATGAAAGAAAACACACTGAATAAAATGAAGCAAATAGTAGAAAAAGAATGAAAGAAACACGGAAGAAAAAACAAAAAAGAAAACATAGGAGAAATGGCTGGACGGAAAAAAAAGAAATAAAATGAGTCATTTTAATGTCCAGGGAAGATGCTCAACCATTATGTTAGCCTGTAAGAAAAAAATATTGTAAGGCATGTCAGCCTGTAAGAAAAAAATATTGTAAGGCATGGTACTCGTTATTCGTAAAAAGGCTATCATTTCAGTCCAAGTTGTAGCAATTCATCCTGCATGTCAGACCTTTTGGTGGACTGAACATTCAGAGAAACTAGATCTGAAATGACTATTGGCTGAAATAAACAAACCAACCCACACATAAATCCTTCAGGTGACAAATTGATTTCCATCGCATATGTGATGTGTAGTCGCAGTAGCGGCCCACACGTGTGGCTCCCAGGTCCGTTGGCCCAAATCGGGCAAAGCGCGGACGCGGAGTAGTGCAGGAAGACTTGCATTAGTCCCACCTCGCTGGCTCACAAAGCGAAAGACGTCCTCATAAGCCTACGTGCCCTAGCAACGTCTCTTCGGAGACATCCGATAAAATTGGAACGATACGAACACGCACAAATCAAGAAATGGTCCAATTTTTTTGAGATTTCACGATCTGGTCCCTCTCACCTTGCAGATACGTCCCTAAGGATTTACAGCCTAGTCCCTAGCTCTTTAGCTCGCTGCTCTTTCCTTCCAAATATGTCCCTGGAGAAAGTTTATGCGGTCCATGGCCTGAAGTTGTTCAAGTCATGCAACAGGCCCCTGGTTGTGTGTTTTTTCTTACAAATAGGCCCCTGCGTGTTGTTGTGGTTTCACAGATATGCCCATGCATGCTATTTTCTCTTACAGCCACATACCTGGATGCTGATTTCTTTCCATGGTTGTGTTTTTGAACATCTTTTCCAGCATTAATTGATTAGTTTTAGCAATATCAGATTTCGCGGTCTGGTTCCTCTTGCCTTGCAGATACGTCCCTGAGGATTTACGACCTAGTCCCTAGCTCTTTAGCTCGCTGCTCTTTCCTTCCAAATACGTCCCTGGAGAAAGGTTCTGCGGTCCGTGGCCTGAAGTTGTTCAAGTCATGCAAGAGGCCCCTGGTCGTGTGTGTTTTTCTTACCAATAGGCCCTTGCGTGTTGTTGTGGTTTCACAGATATGCTCCTGCGTGTTGTTTTCTCTTATAGCCACATACCTGGATGTAGATTTCTTTCCACGGTTGTGTTTTTGAACATCTTTTCCAGCATTAGTTGATTATTTTTAGCAATATCTTATTGTACTATGTGGCTATTATTCTCTTTTGCTGTTTTGACCTAATAAGTTTCGCCATGAATCTGATTACTCTACCATAGTTTTGTTTGTACACATACCTCAAAGGAATACAGTAATACGAAAGCTCTTGAGAGGCAAGATTTTCGATCCGACGTACTGCAAAATGAACCTACGGTATAAAGAACAAAATGAAATGTGCTCTTCTACCTCCAATTTTGTTCCCCAATGACTCAAATTCAATTGTTTTTCATTCATGATTTGAACTGTTGTATGACATATTTTAGATTTGAATGACCATGGTATAACTTCCTTCTTAAGGTATCGTCGGAGCAAATCTATTCCCCCTTCAACACGATTGGGTTGTAGAATTAGCTAATTTCTCTGTAAGTTCTTCATGAATCATGACACGTGCTGATTGGAGGGTATTAGCCATTTGTGTTTTCCACCATGGCAGTCACGGTGTGGAGCAAAAAAAAAAAAAACTCCACCTTAAAAGCACATTACCAGGAGTATTCGGCAAAAGCTCAGTTACTTATTATCAGGGTCCTTAAACCATGCAATCTCTGTGGAATCGTTCTTGTAATTTGACTCATTACCGTATGATATTCCGTGTGCATATCGTGTTTTACATTCACGATCACGGTTCGCACAAAATCTTTAAATTACTCTGCACAAACTGTGGTCCACACCTTTGCATGTGCACCATCTCTTTAGCGTGCAAAAAAAAAAATACAGAATGCTTGACTATTCCGGTCGTCACCATCGTACGGCAAGCGCCAAGCATCGTGCGACCAATCGTGTCACCGTACTCACCGTGCGCGGATTCTCTTGATCCGGGCCTACCAGACAGCGAAAGGAAGGGTCGTAAAAGACAGAGGAGAATATTTGCATGTCACGGAAACTGAAAGTAAAAAAAAAAACAGAGAGACGTGACGCCAACAGCCTTTGCAAGTCCTTTGCGTCACGCTTCCGGCGATACCCCCTCGCGCCCCCTCGCCCTCGCCGCCGCCACACTTCATCCAGTCCTCCCGACCCCAGCCCACCAACCACCGAGCCCTCCCACGAATCGCCGTCTCACCGACACTGGGCCCGGCTGGTTCCCCGTCCCATGCAAGCCGCACGGCCCATCCCCGGCCGACGCTGCCGCGGAGGATCCGAGCTCGCTCGGGAGCCGCACGAACCTGGACGCCCAGCCCAACGCTTCGAACCGTCGATGACGTGCGGGCCCCGCCCCGGGTCCCACCGGTTCCTTTCTGGGTACTATCACGTCGCCATCCCGGGTTAACTACCGAGCGCCCCATAATTACGTTGACATGTGGGCCCCGTCCGCCCCTTCGCCTGCGCCGCGTGGGGCCCGCACTTGGATCCCGTTACCTGAGTTCACCGTTGAGGAAACATACACTTGGTCCCGAACCGGTGGGCCCGTCGGCGGGTCTCGGATATCCGGCCCCACCCGTCATGGTGGGCAGCCGAATCGGCGTGGTATCGGTGCCGGTATCCGGTGGGGATTCCCATGGATTTCGCAAGGTTCATTAATGAATCGGCAAGGCACCCACTCTCCCTCTCGCCTCCGCCAGCCTCATCGTCGTCTACCTCGCATCACACGCCAAACGGCAAAACAAAACAAACTACTGGTAGAGAGAGAAGAAGAGAAGAGGAGGGAGATCTTTGTAATAGAGGAATAGGAGGAGGGGGAGGGAGGCATTGCAGTGACCCCTCGCCGGCGGCGACTCCGATGGGCTCGGAGGCGGAGATCACGGGCCCGCTCCTCGCGGCCGGCGGCGGCGGGGGCGGCGCGCCGGGGGCGGAGCCGGAGGCGGTGCCGCCGTGGCGGGAGCAGGTGACGGCGCGGGGGCTGGCGGTCAGCGCGGTCCTCGGGGTGCTCTTCTGCCTCATCACGCACAAGCTCAACCTCACCGTCGGGATCATCCCCTCGCTCAACGTCGCCGCGGGGCTGCTCGGATACTTCCTCGTCCGCACCTGGACCGCCGCGCTCGAGAAGCTCGGCGTCGTCTCCAGGCCCTTCACCAAGCAGGAGAACACCGTCATCCAGACCTGCGTCGTCGCATGCTACGGCCTCGCCTTCAGCGGTATATGCTCTGGTCGCGTTTTTTCTTTTTGTGTATTGGAAATTGGCTTATCGGTTGTCGGTAAAAAGAGGCCTTATTGCTGTCTATAGAGTTACAAAGTTCTGATGTTCAGTTTAGGCGGACTTAGTGCTAATTTACTCGCTGTTATTTGGGTAGGAGTTTGGTTTAGGACTGTTATCTTGATGTGCGTTTACTTCTGCTATGTTTCTGGGACGATTGATGTTAATTTGTGCTTATTTGGTTTGATTACCAGTAGGCCATTAATTTGTGGTGTTATCGAGATCTTCTTGAGTTCAGTCCAATTGTTCATAAGTTTCAGTCTCAGAGGATATAACAAAATGCTGTTAATTATTTGGTGGATTCAGGATTTTTGTCATGGTCAAAGAGCTGCACAAGGACTTGATTTTTTTCCCACATTTTTTGTTCAAGATAGTTTTTCTTAGGGTGAAGCCAAGTTCCTAATATATTGTTGATGTATTATATTCTGTTTGGGGAAATTTTGCTGCATTGATGCCTGATTTTGTTGTTTATTCAGAGCATTGGTCACACCGAATACTTTCCTCCATTTTCTTTGAATTTATTCCTGTTCTCAATAACCAATCTTGTGGTTGCAGGGGGGTTTGGAAGTTATATGCTCGCGATGGATCAGAGAACCTACGAGCTTATCGGGCCAGATTATCCTGGTAACAGGGCCGTGGATGTCAAGAATCCTTCACTAGGTTGGATGATTGGGTTCATGTTTGTCGTTAGCTTCCTTGGACTATTTAGTCTTGTTGCATTACGCAAGGTACTCATCCAGGACATGATCCCCTCTGCATCTTTGTATGATAATGTGATTATATGCTCATTCTTGAATGTAGTCGAGCAATTTGCATGACTTGTGCCTAATTTCTCTGCTGAGGTGTGTTCTGTTTTGATGCTTGTTAGGTAATGGTAATTGATTACAAGCTGACCTATCCCAGCGGGACAGCCACAGCTATGTTGATAAATAGCTTCCACACGTCCACCGGAGCTGAACTTGCAGAGTAAGATCTGGATCATCATTCAGCCGTGCTCCTTAATTTGTACACTCATTTGTCGGTTTGCAATATTTCATGCATCATGTAGAATGTTCCATCCTTAAGATCTCTTTCTTACCTGTTCACAATGCCAAGCTTCTCGCGGTGGACCGTTTAGAGCGTTGAACACCACGAGTTGTTTAAACCATAGTTATTGGGACCGGACCGGACATCGAACCGGTCAAGTGCTTGGTTCAATGGTTCATTGGTCCAACCGGTTGAGCCACCGGTTTAAAGCGGTTTAATTAGAGTTAAATTTTAATGTATACCACAGCAGATAGCGTGGTGTAGTGGTTGGTTTCTCCACTCTGGACGCCACAACTTGAGTTCGAACCCCCGCGCCTACCCATTTTTGCGCAAAATTCCCACCCCTGCGCTCCCCTGTCCCCACCTTTCTCTTGATGCCACGCTGCCAGCGGTCGAACCGTGACTCGGGAGCCCGGTTTTATACCGGTTTTCCCCCTAAACCGGGTGGTCCGAACGGTTTATCCCGGTTCAGTTGCACGGGCGATCTTTTACGTGGACCGGACCGGCGGGGGCTCCAGTTCCCGGTTTTTTCGGTCCGATTGCCAGTCCGGTCCTAATAACTAGGGTTTAAACTCCCGTCTCGACTGGGGTTCGAAGCCTGGGGGGAGTTTTATTTAGCAACAGTATATGTAGCATGTAGCAACCATCAAATTGAAAGGAGTACAATGATTCAACATGATTTTTGCATTACAAATGTTGTGACCAAGTCAGGTCATAGTTTGTAATCGCAAAATAATGAAAAGAACAACTAGAGGTTTCTGTGTCCTTTCAATGTTTATACTAGGTCATCCAAGTGACTACATCCCCTATTGCTTCACCCAATTTATAAGTTGGATCTCTCAACCAACAGTGAATCATCTTTTGATTTCAATACGGTAATGGTCTTCCATAAACTGTTCTATACCAATTCTAAATCATCAATCGTTTCCAGATTAATCTACTCAAGTTGCAAATGAGCTCAGATACCTTCCACATCCATCAATTTAAATGACAATAACAAGATATTACTAACAGTCCTCCATGCAAATCAAGTGCTAGAGGAAATGTCCAACATGAAACTTATGGATACCATGTGCAAGATGGAATGTAAGTTGTTTGGAAAATACTCCATTCAGACACAAAAAAGTTCACATTTTGGACATGGACAAGGTCTCCAAACACAATATTGACTACTATCTCTGTTTGCTCTGTATGTTCATAACCTAATAAACAGAAATATTTCTACCCAATATTTCACGCGCACACATTTCATATAGCCAATGTAAACACACATGAAGGTGTAGTCGTAGTAAAAATATTTAAACTGGTTTCAGAGTTCTACAAACTGGTTTCTTTTCGATTACTACACTTTTTTGTGACCCTAACTTTTGTTTTATGGATGCAGCAAACAAGTTAGGTGTCTCGGGAAGTATTTAAGCATCAGTTTTATTTGGAACTGCTTTAAATGGTTCTTCAGTGGTGTTGGAGATTCTTGTGGTTTCGATAAATTCCCTTCTTTGGGACTTGAAGCATTTAAGAATACGTAAGTTTGCTGTGACTGTTTTTGATATTCCATTAAAGTTCATGAGTAAAGGCTTGACTGCTAGATCTGATCTAATGACATGAAAGTACACATGGAATATCATTGGTACATCCTCCAGAAAAACTGAAAATTCCACTCTCTGTAGGTTTTATTTTGACTTCAGTCCAACCTACATTGGATGCGGTCTTATTTGTCCACACATTGTTAACTGCTCTACACTTCTTGGTGCCATCATATCGTGGGGTTTCCTTTGGCCATATATATCAACAAAAGCTGGGGACTGGTATCCAGCTAACCTAGGAAGCAATGACTTCAAAGGACTTTATGGATACAAGGTGTGGTGATTGAAAGTTTTATTTGTTACATGCCATTGGTTAATGCTTCTTTCCATACTTCATTTTGACAGTCAACTAGTAATCTTCTTTATTCAATTGTTCTAGAGGCAATGAATCACAAGGCATGAATGATAAAAGGAAATATTTTTTCTTCTCTCCATGCTTATAAACCTTAAAATCTAAAAGAAATTTTGGCTGCTGATGTGATCCTAGAGTAATCAATGTTTCATTGGTGGACATAGTGTTGGTGAGAACCGTGAAATTTGGTTCAAGACTGATAACTCAGTGCTGAAAGCATAGTGTCTAGTTGGCCTTACATCTTAATTGTATTTGTTATGCATTTATATAGTGAAATAACTTATGGATAGCATATCTAGCTCATTTAGTTCCTAGAGAATTTTTGGTTTACATGGTGATCACTGATCAGTCTTCACAACTTTAGTTCACCAACATTAAGCTGTATTTCTTCCCTGTGTTCCAGGTTTTTATATCTGTATCTGTGATACTTGGGGATGGTCTCTATAATCTCATCAAGATCATTTATGCTACTATCAAGGAAATAATGAATGCACGGGCGAAGCAAGGAAGACTTCCACTTGGCCGGGTTCAGGATGGTAATGTGATTTTCCTATGTTATGCTTCTTACATATCCATCAATATAGCAGGATCTTATGCTTCATTCTTGAACAGATGATGAAGGTTCTAAATTATCAGCTGAAGAAAAGTTTCTGAATGAGACATTCATAAAGGACAGTATCCCTCCCTGGTTGGCAGGATCTGGTTATGTTGGCCTTGCAGCAATATCAACTGCAACTGTCCCAATGATCTTCCCACAGATCAAGTGGTACCTTGTCCTCTCAGCATACGTTGTTGCTCCCCTACTCGCTTTCTGCAACTCGTATGGCACTGGTCTAACAGACTGGAACCTTGCATCAACATATGGAAAGATTGGCCTCTTTATTTTTGCTTCATGGGTTGGTCAGAATGGTGGGGTGATTGCTGGCTTAGCTGCCTGCGGTGTTATGATGTCCATCGTTTCCACAGCAGCTGATCTCATGCAGGACTTCAAGACTGGGTACCTTACACTCTCTTCACCTAGGTCCATGTTTGTGTCACAGTTGATCGGGACCGCTCTTGGCTGTGTCATTGCTCCACTCACGTTTTGGCTTTACTGGTCGGCTTTTGATATTGGCAACCCTGATGGTCCCTTCAAAGCTCCATATGCTGTGATCTTCCGTGAGATGTCGATTCTTGGCGTCGAAGGGTTCTCTGCGCTGCCCCAACACTGCCTAGCAATCTGCTCATTTTTCTTCATCGCGTCCCTAGTGATCAACCTCCTCCGGGATGTAACACCAAAGAATGTGTCCAGATTCATTCCCATCCCGATGGCCATGGCCATTCCCTTCTACATTGGCGCGTACTTCGCCATCGACATGTTTGTTGGGACGGTCATCCTTTTCGTCTGGGAGAGGATGAACCGCAAGGAGTGTGAAGATTTTGCCGGTGCAGTTGCTTCAGGCTTGATCTGTGGTGATGGGATCTGGACCGTTCCTTCTGCGATTCTGTCAATCCTTCGGATCGACCCACCAATCTGCATGTACTTCAAGCCATCCCTTGCCAGCTAATATTAGAACTATTGTGGTCCTTTATTTGGGTATCGTCATGGGACATCCACCTGTGTATATATGTTCTTTGTAAATTACAGTGCGAAGAAACTGCAGCAGCCATATTCAATGTGTCGATATGTCATTCTGCTTTTGCTTTAGTGCTTTGGCCGTGCTTATGATAATTCAGCGTTCTGTTTTTGGTTGTGTTTGCTGAGGGGGTTGAGAATTCGATCAGATCGACACAAAATTTACCGTACATAACTCACAAATATTCTTGTGGGGTGGCAGCTTTGACAAGAATTCTCAGTAACTCTTATTTTCAAAATAAAGGTGAGAGTTAAAATAAAAACAGGAGTATTCCTTTTATGCGCTCAACAAGCGTCTACTGCATTCGTTGCCACTAAACAAATTACCAATTATCAAGTATGATGCATTTGTAGAAAATGGTTTCATTTATGGTCGTGTGATAATATGGTGACTGTAGGAACATTTTAAGCATGATGATTTATTTAGTATAAAATGTAAAGTTATTCACAGTATTTGTTTCATAAATTAAACTTAATATATATCTAAATAAAATATCAAATATTCCTGGTATAAGGGAAAATAGTAATAAAACACAGACCAATATTGAGAAAAGCAAATTACTGTTACCTAGCCAGAGGGATAATCATTTTGGAACTAGGGTAGATAGTGGTTCCTAGGCATGCGTGCATGTTCATTCCAAGCATCAAAGCAAGCAAAAATATGGATGACAATAATTTTGTCGCCATATCATGAAAATGACTGAACGGAAAACATAATTACAAACAAGAAATTAAAATGGTAAACCGGCCATTTGGTCTCTAAGTTGGATATTTCTGTGACTTGAGATAGCTTATTTTGTACGACATGTTGTGGCCAGCAACAATAAATCCACCAAAGTCCTTGCGAGTATATGTGAGAATAGCTGACAGGGTAACACTCCTGCTCCTATTTGTCTTTCTGTGTCCAATTGATATATGTGCTAGGCATCCCTCCTAATTTGATTGTTGTTATGTACTGAAGCTAATTTTAGTATATTGCGGTTGTTTATTCCAACCGTCATGGTTGTTTTGCATTCCAACCGTCATGGAATATGTCTGGATGATTTTGAAAAAGGTCCTCACCCAAGATCTAGCCGTTGCTCTGTTCTTTTGTCCCGCCCACACAGCGTGCTTGCCGGCAATAGTTCGGGACGCGCGCAACTGCTCCATTGCTCGCGTGGCCAACTCTCCTCACACTCACCACGCACTATTGCTGCTCGTCCGGGACCTCACACTCTCAATCACGTCTATCCCCTGCATATCCAGAACTAAGGTCTCCACATCTAGCAATTGGGGGTTCGATTTTGCACTTGATTGGAACGATTTGGAGTGGATTATAGAAGGGAGGTGAATGGAAACGAGAAGAAGAGGAGAACACACTACTGCTCATGGCGGCCGAAGGCGCTGTGGCCTATCGCTCGAAGCAGGAACGAGGCTAGGCACGGGGAGGATGAATGCTTGCCTGGGCGATGGCGAGGACGGCAAGATGCGCATCGCCTGGGCGACGACGAGGATGGGGTAAAATGCGGGTGGCGCCAATGGACGAAGAGGCAGTGATTGGGTGGATGATGATGAGACGGGGGAAATCGAATGGATGGATAGAGCGGAGGTTAAGCAGTGAATTTTTTTTGTTTCCATATGTTGGTCCCACGTAATAAACACATAGCATCAAACCACCCACAAATTACCGGTAATATTTTGTGAAGCGAAACTAACATATTAGGAACAAGCAAATAATAATGTGAGAGTAAGTAAGGACCCGTAGCAACGCACGGGCATTTCTACTAGTAGTAATAAAACACAGACCAATATGAGAAAAGCAAATTACTGTTACCTAGCCAGAGGGATAATCATTTTGGAACTAGGGTAGATAGTGGTTCCTAGGCATGCGTGCATGTTCATTCCAAGCATCAAAGCAAGCAAAAATATGGATGACAATAATTTTGTCGCCATATCATGAAAATGACTGAACGGAAAACATAATTACAAACAAGAAATTAAAATGGTAAACTGGCCATTTGGTCTCTAAGTTGGATATTTCTGTGACTTGAGATAGCTTATTTTGTAGGAAACAAGGAATGTTAACACACTTTTGTACCAGACATCCATAGTTATCGCACTTCTCACAAACTTGATGCTTATGCTATTATCCTCCTCATCACAGAGGGTCCGCTCGTTGGTAGTGCTCATGGTGTACATGTTTTACTAATTTTAGTAACAACTTTTGTTATATTCATACCAAAAATGCCACTTGGCATTTGACATTGAACCCATTTTTGTAACATTAAACTTTGGTAATATGTTCACGGATGAACATGCTTTGGTCTAGAACTTCACTAAATCGGCCCCTATAATTGGTGAAATTTGAAAGTTTCGTGAACACATGATACTACATGAAGGAAGTTGTGTAAACATTGAATTATTAAACCTTATCATCGAGTTAAAACTATGAACAACCTAATATATGAATTATTGTTACATGATATAAATAAAATAATCAATGAGCACTGAGTTATATGAGACCTAGTGAGATAATCATCCAGACTAGGGTATATAGTGGATCTTTGGCACGCGCTTACTTTTCCTAATAGCAACTTTTTGAAAAACAAGTGAAGAAGTTGGGCAGCAATATTTTTGCACTGATACACCAAAATTAGTCAGTTGATTGGCGTGTTGGCAAATAACTCACATTTGACTGTCAGAATTGTATTGAAAATATCATTCTTATATAATTTGTCATGTCTATTAGATGAAAAATTATTTTGAAAAACAAATCTTGTCAATTGTTGAAAACATGGTAAGTGGCAATTTTATATTAAATACTATTGAAAAGCTAATTGCATATGACGTGATTTTTAATCCAAATTAACTGTTGGTTATTGAAGAATCTAATCTGACAAAGATCTTAGTGTCTGTTTAGCTGAGAAAAGTCCACAATGACAAAAACAATCGTCACACAACACATGATTTTGTGAAGCATCAGATTACCTTAATAGTGTTTTGTCAATAGCTTTGTAGGTAACTTTCTGTAGCTTGCAGGCAGAATTATTGTGTCGATATAATGGGTCATCATTACTAAAAGATAACTTGACCTCAAATGCCACATGATTTTAGCAAAGCATTAGAAAAATATATTTCCTTTACTTGTGTTAAGATATAGTACTCTGGCTATAAATATGGCCATAATATTGTTTAATACAATTCATACCTGACTTCCACACCAAAGGAGCGAGAGTGTTCACGAAGGTTAGTTTCTGTGTTAAGTTATTGCATGCATGTACTACTAGAGTAGTAACAATTGTTTTCTTATTAGTTTTTAGTACTTAAAGCCGGTGTGAATCTCTTGTGATCTTACATCATGTTCATGTGCTCATCAGGGTAATCATGATCATCAAATTTGCAAAACCTACACTTGCTGCCGTCATGGTGATCCTTTTAGTAGGTACCGCAGTTGTTGATGCCCAAGGGAATGCTGAAGCCGAATTTACTCTTCGAGGGATCAAAACAAATAATCCTACTACGTTTGGTGACAATATTCCCCACTCTAGTGACAAGGAAAAACGAAAACAGCTAACCTCTGCCCGTGTACTAACAGCCCAATTTGCAAAACAGATAATATCTCGTGAAGACTACTGCAGGTCGGTTAAATGTCCTTAGTGAAAAATGGGATATACCTATGGATGTCCTGGAGTAACAGCAGCTTTCTTCAGGGCCAATGTTAAGGCCAGTTAATAGAATAAAGCACCAGGACTTAATCATAAATGTGAAAATATGTACACACTGAACCCTTCTATGTCAATGGAAGACTGGTCATATATAATAAAATGAAAGTACGTTAACTCTTGTGTTATGGACTACTTTGTTGTTAGCTTATTTACTCCGCTATTGTTTGAAATGTGTTATCATGTATACACACATTAGACTGTCTTCCTTGAATAATTTTTATCCAATGTTCTTGTAGTGTTGATATATTCGAAATTATTACTGTAAACACAGCTTACAAATGATAATGTTATAATTGAATTCTGGGATCTAACGATTCTTAATGCTGTAATGCCTGCTAGCTCATCACAAGTTTAGGGGGTGTTTGGTTTGGGGCTGCTAAACTCTAGGGATTAAAGTTTATCCCTAAACTATCAAACATGTGACTAAAAGTTGCTAAAGTCCCTAAAGTTTAGCCCTTTAGTCCCCAAGAGGTTGCTAAAAGGGACTAAAGGAGACCTTGGATAAGATCCACCCCTCATTAATGCCGCCCGGCCCCCGCCGTCACCCCGACCGCCCTCCCGCCCGCCGTCACCGCTGCGGTCCTCCTTCCGGCCCGGCCCCCGCCGTCGTCGCTCCTACCGCCCTCCCGCCCGTCACCCCCACCGCCGGCCTCCCTCCCACCCGGCCCCCACCGTTGTGGAGGAGGAAGCGCGGCGGGGATGCCGGAGGGGGAGGCGCACATGACGAAGCCGGCGTGCTAAGCGTCCTTGTGGGGATGCCGGAGCGCGGCGGGGATGCCGGAGGCGAGGGCCATTGGGGGACGCGGCTGCGAGCGAGACGCTGCCGGCCGCGGCCTTCCTCCAGGTGGGCGTAGGCCACCTCGTACCCGTCCGGCGCGCTGTGGGTGTCGTGGCGGTGGGCATGCACGAACCCGACGACGGTGACCTCGCGCTAGTGGCCGTGGAAGTCATCGTCGACGAGGACCTCCACCTCTGCGCCGGGGGCAAATGGGGCCCTCACAGGGCGGCGAATGGGGCCCTCACAGGGCCCGGCGGCAGCGGCCATTGGGGTGGGGATTCGGGAGTGCGAGTGGGAGGGAGTGGAGTAGGGTTTAGTGGTAGTTTGATCTTTGTTCAACTGATTTAATGGTCTTTAGTTACTGGAACCAAACACGGGGAGTAAAGTTTAGTCCAGTGAATAGGTGTGGCACTGTGCTAGACTGCTAGTGCTAGTAGGTATGGGTAGCACAGTTCAGACGTAGCTAGGCACGTGTCGATATGTAACTGGGCACAAACACTGCCTCCAGCAATAGTTGAATCTTGAGTTGAATGGAACCTTTGCCCCCAAAGTAAAGTCACATGCGCAAAAGCTATGTGATTCTCATCCTCTCGCTCATGTTCAGTCTTCCATATAGGTCCCACGTATGACATAATATATCAATAAAACAAATTATCTGTTTAGGCTTTCTGGTCTTCCCGCTCCCAGACTCCCACGTTATCTCGTGCTAAGAAAAGCTATCGCATGTTTATCTTGAGCGTGAGAACACGTTAATAAAAAGGAATATACATCATAACCTAAAAAGATCATATCGATTGCAATTAATAAAAAGGTAAATTCAGAATAATAAAGCTATAGGCTGCTTCCTCCGGTTATTATACCTTATGGTTGTGATTAGTTCCCTGCACATACCATACCCCTGGACAAGCTTCGGCAATGCAGCATGCGCATGATTGGATACCTGCGTTTGCCTCTAAGCTTGCCTCAAATAGTGCAAAAGATGGGCTGTTGCCTGTCTTCCCGGCAACGCAGTGAGCGAGCGTTTCCACTGATGATGGCTTGCACAAGGCTCGGTGGTCTGATATGATGGGGTGGTAGCTTCACCTATAACGAATACAATGTCATCTTATCATATTGTGCAGCCAACCAAATATGAACATAGCTTACCAAGCTATCTTTAGCTACCCAACCAAACACGAGCATCTTACATTAATTTAGTCGGATGAAGATTGACATGAGTTAAAGCTAGCTTGACTTAGGAACTAGTGCAACCCATCACTACCTAAAGGATCCCAACTATCCAAACAAGTCCGAAGGAGCGCAGTCTGCGAGTCATGTCGACACCACTGCAAGTATGCAGAACAAGAGCGACGAGTCGACGACAGCATATACAGCAGACCGAGTCCAAAACAGACAGCACTCACAGCAGCACGCCAAGCATAGGAAAAAGATCAAAAAAAAAAAGAAGCCATCAAGAACGATTCTCAAGAAAAATGAATGGCATGTCGCAGCCGGTCTTAGTTTGTCAAGATTGAAGTGTCTTAGTTTTGTCTTAAGTCAAATTACTTTAATTACCTCAATAGGATTACTCTTCTATTAGTGCCTTTTCATAGATTTTAGATATGCTGGTTAATTCAGCAACGCCATCTCTCGTCACCACCATTGTTGTCAGATTGTTGTCAGGGAGCACGGCAAACTCTATTAAATTACATGCACTACGGAAACCAGAAACTTTGCCAAGTGCCACGGGCACTCGGCAAAGACACGAAAACACTCGGCAAACAGCACACGGCAAATTTCCTATCGGTAAAGCCTAGTTTGCCGAGTGTCAAAACTCGAGCACTCGGCAAACATTTTGCCGACAGCCAAAAAACACTCGGCGAAAATATGTACTCGGCGAAATACGCGCTGACGGCGTCGGGGGTAACGGCGGGTTTGCCGAGTGCCAGACGGTAGACACTCGGCAAACATAGCGTCTTTGCCGAGTGCCAACACTCGGCAAACAGGGGGTGTTTGCCGAGTGTCAGGGAGTGGGCACTCGGCAAAGCCGGCTTGTTTGCCGAGTGTCTTTGCCCCTGGCACTCGGCAAACATGGGGTCTTTGCCGAGTGTCAGGGGGTGGGCACTCGGCAAAAAACCTGTCGTGCAGCTGGGAATTAGGGCCTTTGCCGAGTGCCTTGTCCCTGGCACTCGGCAAACAAGGGGTCTTTGCCGAGTGCCTTGTCCCTGGCACTCGGCAAACAACCTGTCCTACACCTGGGAAATGCATCTTTGCCGAGTGTTAAAGTCAAAACACTCGGCAAAGGACCCTCTTTGCCGAGTGTTACACTCGGCAAAGTGACCAGAACCCCCCCTTTTTCCCCGTTTTCCCAGGTATAACGGACCCCTCTCAATTCACAATACACATCATCACAGGCATTTGTAATAAACAATCACATGCATAATTCACAACCACCATTAGAAACATTATTCATAAACACCACAGGCATAATTCAACATAAGCACGTAACAATCCATAAATTCAAGTTCAAGTCACAATGTAGTTTCAACCAAGTTCACAACCAAGTCTAGTTCCGTGGATAATTCACAAACACCAGCGGTCGAACCGTGACTCGGGAGCCCGGTTTTATACCGGTTTTCCCCCTAAACCCGGTGGTCCGAACGGTTTATCCCGGTTCAGTTGCACGGGCGATCTTTTACGTGGATCGGACCGGCGGGGGCTCCAGTTCCCGGTTTTTTCGGTCCGACTGCCGGTCCGGTCCTAATAACTAGGGTTTAAACTCCCGTCTCGACTGGGGTTCGAAGCCTGGGGGGAGTTTTATTTAGCAACAGTATATGTAGCATGTAGCAACCATCAAATTGAAAGGAGTACAATGATTCAACATGATTTTTGCATTACAAATGTTGTGACCAAGTCAGGTCATAGTTTGTAATCGCAAAATAATGAAAAGAACAACTAGAGGTTTCTGTGTCCTTTCAATGTTTATACTAGGTCATCCAAGTGACTACATCCCCTATTGCTTCACCCAATTTATAAGTTGGATCTCTCAACCAACAGTGAATCATCTTTTGATTTCAATACGGTAATGGTCTTCCATAAACTGTTCTATACCAATTCTAAATCATCAATCGTTTCCAGATTAATCTACTCAAGTTGCAAATGAGCTCAGATACCTTCCACATCCATCAATTTAAATGACAATAACAAGATATTACTAACAGTCCTCCATGCAAATCAAGTGCTAGAGGAAATGTCCAACATGAAACTTATGGATACCATGTGCAAGATGGAATGTAAGTTGTTTGGAAAATACTCCATTCAGACACAAAAAAGTTCACATTTTGGACATGGACAAGGTCTCCAAACACAATATTGACTACTATCTCTGTTTGCTCTGTATGTTCATAACCTAATAAACAGAAATATTTCTACCCAATATTTCACGCGCACACATTTCATATAGCCAATGTAAACACACATGAAGGTGTAGTCGTAGTAAAAATATTTAAACTGGTTTCAGAGTTCTACAAACTGGTTTCTTTTCGATTACTACACTTTTTTGTGACCCTAACTTTTGTTTTATGGATGCAGCAAACAAGTTAGGTGTCTCGGGAAGTATTTAAGCATCAGTTTTATTTGGAACTGCTTTAAATGGTTCTTCAGTGGTGTTGGAGATTCTTGTGGTTTCGATAAATTCCCTTCTTTGGGACTTGAAGCATTTAAGAATACGTAAGTTTGCTGTGACTGTTTTTGATATTCCATTAAAGTTCATGAGTAAAGGCTTGACTGCTAGATCTGATCTAATGACATGAAAGTACACATGGAATATCATTGGTACATCCTCCAGAAAAACTGAAAATTCCACTCTCTGTAGGTTTTATTTTGACTTCAGTCCAACCTACATTGGATGCGGTCTTATTTGTCCACACATTGTTAACTGCTCTACACTTCTTGGTGCCATCATATCGTGGGGTTTCCTTTGGCCATATATATCAACAAAAGCTGGGGACTGGTATCCAGCTAACCTAGGAAGCAATGACTTCAAAGGACTTTATGGATACAAGGTGTGGTGATTGAAAGTTTTATTTGTTACATGCCATTGGTTAATGCTTCTTTCCATACTTCATTTTGACAGTCAACTAGTAATCTTCTTTATTCAATTGTTCTAGAGGCAATGAATCACAAGGCATGAATGATAAAAGGAAATAGTTTTTCTTCTCTCCATGCTTATAAACCTTAAAATCTAAAAGAAATTTTGGCTGCTGATGTGATCCTAGAGTAATCAATGTTTCATTGGTGGACATAGTGTTGGTGAGAACCGTGAAATTTGGTTCAAGACTGATAACTCAGTGCTGAAAGCATAGAGTGTCTAGTCAGCCTTACATCTTAATTGTATTTGTTATGCATTTATATAGTGAAATAACTTATGGATAGCATATCTAGCTCATTTAGTTCCTAGAGAATTTTTGGTTTACATGGTGATCACTGATCAGTCTTCACAACTTTAGTTCACCAACATTAAGCTGTATTTCTTCCCTGTGTTCCAGGTTTTTATATCTGTATCTGTGATACTTGGGGATGGTCTCTATAATCTCATCAAGATCATTTATGCTACTATCAAGGAAATAATGAATGCACGGGCGAAGCAAGGAAGACTTCCACTTGGCCGGGTTCAGGATGGTAATGTGATTTTCCTATCACTACCGGAAACAGTAAATTCGCCGAGTGTAAAAATTTTGCCGAGTGCTTTCCTTCGAGCACTCGACAAACAACCTTTTTGCCGAGTGTATTGAACGCGACACTCGGCAAACATATTACACTCGGCAATAAGGTCATTTGCCGAGTGCCGTAAATTCGACACTCGGCAAACCTCTCAGTGACACTCGGCAAAAGTCCGACACTCGGTAAATCAACGGCGCGTGCATCGCACGTGCGCCGTCCGTCACCGGACTGGGGCGGCCGTTAGTCCTTTGCCGAGTGTTGGACTCCGACACTCGGCAAAGAGGCCCTTCGCCGAGTGCCACCCTCCCACACTCGGCAAATCCAGAAGGTCGCCGAGTGCCAACGCAAGACACTCGGCAAATGTGTCACTTCGCCGAGTGCCTCACCCTGGACACTCGGCAAACATATTACTTCACCGAGTGTAAAAATTTGGCACTCGGCGAACAAAAAAAAAATTTCGTCCCCCGGCCTCCACACTTTTTCTACTCCCCACGTAGGAGATTTTGTAATCCATAATAAAAGTTGGTATATTTTGTGGTCTGTTTGCTATTTTTAATGAAATGATTGCATTAATAGGAATTTTTTTATTCATGTCAGATTTTAACTGCAGGTACATGAAAGGATGGTTTATAATCAGTGGAAAAATTATATCCATATTATGGAGTCCGGATTGAGTTCTCAACCAGGAAATGAAAACAAATTTTCAACATTGTTATTAAAAAACACGACCACGAACGTGTGGTTGAATGGTTGTTAAATTCTAAAAAAAGCAAACGAAATCTGAAAATCACAAGATTTGTCAAGATGTCATGATATTATGTGTGGAGGCTGTGGTAAAAAATTGAGAAGGTTTCGCCCAATTTCTAACATAGGATGCTTAGAAGCTGACTCATCTCCTGGAAGGATTCATAGAAGTTAGAGAGGACACAATAAGATTTATAGTCCAAGTGACACTTGAGTTAAGGTTTGGCTTCAAATCTTTTTGTATAGACAACATACAACACAGATTGGTTCGTGTCAAAATTTGGAAATTTTTCGGATGCGTTTACTATTTTTTATTGATTAAATGCAATTATAGATTTTTAGTAGATATAAATGCAATTTGCGCTATAACTGCATGAAATAATAGAACATTATCTGTAGAAAAATAATTGTTGAGTGATGTTCACACGATTTTGCCCAAGTATATTAGAAAAAGATATGTAAAACAGGTTGTCGAAGAAGGTACATGAAATATTAGTCTATTTTGCCGAGTGTATAAAAAAACACTCGGCAAAAGCTACCTTACCGAGTGTTTTCCACATACACTCGGCAAAAAGGGGTACATTCGGCAAAGAAGGTACACGGGCCCACTGGCAGTATTCTCCTCTTCCTTTAAAAAAAGAAAAATGTGGCATTGCCGAGTGCCTTGGATCTGGCACTCGGCAAAGAAAGAAGGTTTGCCGAGTGCCAGATCGCAGGCCCTCGGCAATGTACCTGGCAGGTCGAATTTCGTGCGCCAACAGATTTAAAAAAAATTGAATCTTTACTTTGCCAAGTGCCAGATCGCGGGCACTCGGCAAAGAACCGGACTTACATTTTCAGCCGAACCGCCGCGCGCGGCCTGGCCTCTATCCTAAAATCGAAACCACTACGCTCCTGTCTCGCCCGCCACCGCCACCCGCTGCCCGCCGCCGCCGCCCGCTACCCGCCGGCCACCATCGCCCGCCGCGCTCGCCCGTCGCCGACGCCCCGGTGCCCCCACCCACGGCCCCGGTGCCCCGCCCCGCCGCCCCGACGCCCCGCGCCCTTGGCGCCCCGCAGCCCCTTGCCCGCCGCCCGTGCCCCGGTGCGCCGACACCCGCTCCGGCCCCGGCGCCCCGCCCCAGAGCCCCGGCGCCCCGACGCCCTGGGTCCGGCGACCCCGCCGCCAGCCCCGGCGCCCCCTGCCCGGTGCCCCAGCCCACCGGCCGCCCCCGCCCCAGCCCCGGCGCCCCCTGCCCCGCGGCCCGCCCCACCGGCCGCCCCCGCCCTGGCCCACTGGCCGCCCCCCCCGGCCCCAGCGGCCCCGGCACCGGCGCCCCCGGCCTCCCCGGCCCGTGCCCCCCTGCCACCGGCGTCGTGGACCTTGGTGCCCCGCCCCTGACGCTCCCGCCGCCGCTGGACGTCCATCGACTTTCTAGGCCGGCGTCCCTCACCCTCCCGGTAATGAATATTTCTTTTTCAAGTTACAAATTCAGAATTAGGAAGTAGGTTAAAATTAGAAATTAGAAATTAGAAATTGTAGGGCTGTAGTTGTAGAAATTAGAAAATGATGTTTTGCTTGAGAATCTAAGGTATAAGAATGTTTGTGGAAGTCAGCCATCGTGCCGTTCCGTCTTTTGTACATGTGGTTGTCGGCCATCGTGCCGTTTCATTTGATGCAGGTTATGGTAACCTCCACGTGCAGGGGAGGTGCTGCCGAAAATTTTAGTTGACAGTTGTATGTTCTTTTTTTGCAGGAGAGGCTACGTTACCGTCCTCGAGTCGTCACTTTGTACAATAGCAAGGTGAGTCATCCTATACCTCTATTGATACGTGTGACAGCGATGATGATGAGACTTATGATCCAGCTAATCCTAATCATGACGATTATTTCTAAGACATGTATGGGCCGTACAAATTTATTTATTATTTGTCATACCATGTTATTTATTAAGTATGTTTACTTTATTTTGCACATCTTATACATTATGTTTTGTTTATCTGTGCTAATTGGTTAACTCTTGGCAAATGCAGGTGACTTAACAATGGTGGGCAGTACGAGGAAGATTGTAGCGCTTTACGAAAAATTAAAAGTTGCAGCTTCAGGGTCAGGTACAAGGTCAGACGCATCTTGAGGTCGAGGGAGGCGTCGAGGGAGGGGTGGAGGCAAGGGTGATGCACAGGCCGAGGAAACGGAGGGAGCACAGGTCCTTGCTAGAGGCAGGGGTCGGGGCAGGGGTCGAGGAAAGGGTAAAGGGGTGAGGCCCCCCTCGCCTGCGCCTTTGTCGTCGTTGGAGGAGGAGGTACCTTCCGCGCACGCTTCTAGTGACGAGGCGGAGTTACAGCAGGAGCAGGAGCAGGAGCAGGAGAGGGAGGCAGTTGAGGAGGCAGGGGATTCGTAGTCCAAGATCTGGTTGCGAGGTCCCTCGTCCCTCCTGAGGCGACCGATCCCTCTTCATTTACGCCCACTGATTCAACCCACTGGGGCAAAGTAAGTTCCTTTACATATTCTCAGTACTTTTGATATGTTGAAATTTACAATAGAAACTAATAATGTATATTACTCACTTGTGCAGGAGTTGGACTAAGCTCAGTGGGGGTGCCCACAACCGCAAGGTCAACGGCATCATCGATCTTTTGTGTAGGCTACACTTCCCTGGTCTAGTGGTCTTCGCCGGACAGGAGGAGCCGGCCTACACGTGGGACCACTACGTCGCCGCCGCCGACGTCGGTGATCGTGACCACAGGCAATTTGCGAACAAGGCGGAGCGGGTGAAGGCTGAGCTGTGGGTAAGTATTCGAAGCACTAGATTGCTTAATACACAAGTTTCTCTAGACATTCTTGAAAAAATACTTGTTTGCAATGTGTCTATACGCAGGACTTTTATAGATGCCAAGAGGGATTCAAGGCTAGGGCGGCCTCCGTCATTGAACAAGCCGCCAAGAAGCTCGTTAAGGACATGCACTACGAGGCGCGGGTTCAGGCCATCATCGACTTCTATGCTGAATACAGAAGGATGAGGGTAAAAAAAGAAGAGGCCAGGACAATGAACCTGACCAAGGAAGAATTCATGATGGTACGTACAGAAAGTTAATATTTAGTATTTCTGAGATTAATTACGCTTCACTTCTTTTGTTATATGTCACACACTTGATGATGTAGGTGCCTCCGTGGTGGTGCCGATCCTTTACCCGGTGCTGGGAACAAATGGTGGACGTGTGGTTGCAGCCCGGGTGGTTGGAGAACCACATTGCTTGCCGGGAGCGGCGTCTGCAGATGCCATATGCACCACACCATCAAGGCAGCCTGAGCCTTGATGAATACAAGAAAAAATGGGTACGTGAATTCATTTCTTTATTCTCACATATAATGCACATAATACTGCATATTTTGTAATCCTTTTGTATTTTTGCCGCAGACGTCATCACATGAAGGCCAGGAGTGCTCCCGGTTCAAGGCATGGGTTATGTCCAAAAAGGGCAAGGCCTCGGCAGACATCGACTTCAACCCGGAGGACCCGCCCGAGGCATACAGCCATCCCAGCATCCACAGCCGCGTCACCGAATACACAGCAATGGCGAGGGAGGTTCATGGGCCAGAGTTCGATCCGAGCTCTCAGGATATTGATCCTGAAATTGTGATGAGGGTAGGAGGAGGGAAGAAGCATGGTAGATACTGGATTGGAGATAGCGTGATCGACACTGCCAGTACTCCCACCCTCTCCCAGATCCGAGCAAGGAGCACGGACTCGAGCCCCGCGATACGGGCACGGCCTACCGCTGCACAGTTACAGATGCAGGCTCTGCAGGTTATTCCTGTTTCTTTAATTTTTCATTCATTTTGTACATATCTTTTGCTTGGCAATAAGACATTGGGATGAAATATTGTAGGCCCAGGTGGAGGTAGAACGGAAGCGCCGGGAGGAACTAGAGGCGAGGATCGAGGCGGATCGGCAGCTAGAAAGGTAGAGGACGGAGCAGATGTTCCAATACATGCAGAGTGTCTTTCACAGTTCAGGTCAGACTCCACCACCTATGCCACCGAACCTGTTCCCGTCACCTCGACCACCTCCTGCAGCTACTCCTGTGAGTCACTCTCAACCTTACAATCAATCTAGAGTTAAACTAGAAAGTACATGCATTACAGACTTACACTAGAAAAGTGACTAATGCAATCTCTATAACTTTGTGCAGAATCAATCGGCGGCGTCCAATGCAGAATCTTCTTGGGGGCAGTGGCCACCTGCACATACTCCTTAGCCTCCTCATCCACCTCATCCTCCTCAGTGACTTGTGAACTAGAGGTGTTAGCTGTGGTAAAACTTGTGAATTACCTGTTTCGACGAGAACTTGTGAATATTATTTGTGTGCTTGTGGTGCAATTTATATGCCTGTGGTGTAATTTATATGCATGTGCTTCTCTGGTTGTTTTTTTGAGAGGGTCTTTTATACGTAACATTTTTGTTTTGTAGGAGGAGCTCGGGCACTTTGCCAAGTGTTAACACTCGGCAAATAGGCCATTTTCTGTTGCATCGACGTCTTTGCCGAGTGCATTGCCAAAACACTCGGCAAAGGCATCATAAAATTTTTGCAGGTTTGGCCCGTTTGCCGAGTGTCAAGAGGAAGGCACTCGGCAAAATATGCAACTTTGCCGAGTGCCACTAGGAAACACTCGGCAAACGGCTGAAATAAATCTGGCGGGGTGGGGCCTATTTGCCGAGTGCCGCATAAAATACACTCGAGAGTTCCTGTTTGCCGAGTGTCATCAAAAAATACACTCGGCAAACTGTGTACGTTCACCGAGTGCAATGTATAAATACACTCGGCAAAATTTAAGGGTTCGCCGAGTGTCTGCCGTCTGACACTCGGCAAAGTAGCTGTTACCATCGCTGACCGTTACCGCCTTTGTGCCGAGTGTTATATTTTGCCGAGTGTTTTGTGGCACTCGGCAAAGTCTTTGCCGAGTGCCCGATGGTCGACACTCGGCAAACACACTGTTTGCCGGAGGGAACTTTGCCGAGTAGAGTTCGCCGAGTGTTACACTCGGCAAACCCTTTGCCGAGTGTATTTGGCCCTTCGCCGAGTGCCTGGGGCACTCGGCAAAGTTACTGTTTCCGGTAGTGTATGTTATGCTTCTTACATATCCATCAATATAGCAGGATCTTATGCTTCATTCTTGAACAGATGATGAAGGTTCTAAATTATCAGCTGAAGAAAAGTTTCTGAATGAGACATTCATAAAGGACAGTATCCCTCCCTGGTTGGCAGGATCTGGCATTGGTAGAGAATTGGCCTTTAGTCCCGGTTGGTAGGGTGCATATCTCTCGGATATCCATCCGGGATAAACCAACCGGGACAAAAGGAGGGGGGTCTTTAGTCCCGGGTCTTTTAACCGGGAGTAAAGACCCCCCTACGCCACCAGAAGAGTGATCCTGGGGTCATGGATAGCAGAGTGACAGCACATGCGGCAACAAAAGAGTGACATGGATAGAAGAGTGACAGTTCTCAACAGGCACAAACTTATGACATATCGAACTACTCTCTTAGCAATACTAAATGCTAGGCTACAAATATATTACTAAACTTGCATAGAAACATGATGCTCATGGGCACTGAGATTTCCATACCTACCTCGACTGAAGAGACTCTTATTGTCCTTTTCTTGGGAATAATATATGCTAGGACACCAATATTT
>NC_028456.1:17948387-17967874 GCF_000263155.2 Setaria italica
CGCGGTACTACCGTCTACGCGACGCATGCATGAAAAATTCAGGCGCCACGCCAGCGCCACGCAGGCGCCATTCAGTCCCCGTTGAGTCCCGGTTGGATTTCCCAACCGGGACTCAACCGGGACTAAATGGCGCCTGCATGGCACTGCCGTGGCGCCTGAATTTTTCATGCATGCATCACGTATACGTAGTACCGCGGCCCTTTTAATTTGTTAACCTTTAGTAGTTGAGATTTTTTTAGAATGAAATCAACTAGTATTTAAACGAATGGGATTTGTAATTATACAATTACTATATATATACACAATCCTTATACACAATTCATATACACAATTCAACTAGCTTAGTACAAATCGATCATAATTAGCGCGTATTATATATACAAATAAATCAAAGTATCTGTCTACAATCTTCCCGTCGTGGTGTTGCTGATCGGAGTGTCTAATTGTCGTCCATCGTAATAAAATTCTCCTTTTGGATCTACCACCTCGTCCATTATGAATCCAATGAGACCTTCACATATTGCCGCTACTCTTTCTTCCTTCAAGAGTCCTTGTTGAATATTTAACATCTATAATTTGGAAATTTGTGAATGTTACACGAACAAATACATATAAGGAGCTAGAAAATAATTAACTAGTAATAGTTTTATTTTACATACTTTAAAGTTGTGCGGCGTCATCTTCGGTCCCTTGGGTCCCATAAAACTGTGCATGTGCTCACAGATGTAGTAGCCACATAGATTATTCCCGGGTTCCTGTCTTAAGCACTTCAGTGCGGAAAAAAATAAGTTATGAAATATTCGTGTTATACAATGTAATAAATGTGCAGACTTCATACGTACCGGGAAGTCTGTGTTCCATGTAAGTTTTTCTTTGAATGGACCTTTGTGTGTCCTTATGAATTGTTTCCATGCGCTGCGGATTAGAATAATGAATGATATAGTGTAACAGGGATAAAATTTAGGAAATAAACTTTTGCATGGAGATAAAGGTCCAGAATTATTACAAGCCTAGCATGTCTTGCAATTCTTGGTAGTCCACCGGATCTTTCCGTAACGAATCAAAGACAGTGACGTGGCTTCTTTCAGGCTCAATTATAATAAGGATCCAGTGGAAGCTGCGTGCGTAAAATGTTCATGCATATTAGAGCTAACTAACATGTAGAGATAAGGAAAAAGACATCAAAAGTAGACGGTATACACACACTTACTTGAAGTTGTATGGAAGTAGTATGAAATCCTTGAATGTTTGTTTGTCTAGGAAGTTGTATATTTCCGCAAAGGTTTTTTCCGGAGCTAATTGTATCTGTTGTTGGTTAACTACAGATGGATCCATGAAGCCTATATGTAGGTACGCCTCTCGGCGGCATGTCTGAATTAGCATCCTACATGAAATGGAAGATGAAGTTAGTACGGTGACGCACGCCAAAATTTACATGTAGAGATAAACGGACACTTGCAGAATCCAAGCGCTGATCAGAGAGACGTCCAGGGCATCATGATGGTACACTTCGTATATATCCTTGAAGTCTAGCCACAGCACTTTCTCCCCTTCACCGTGAAAATCTATCGGTTTTACCTTCATGCCGATCATCTCCCTCGAGTCGGCGGATGCCATCATGTACCATTGATGGAATGCGTACATCTTTGTTGATAGCTTCCGTACCAATGAAGGCTTTACTAGAGGTTTGCCTAGCTCATAAGGCCACTTCGGCTCAGGGGGCGGTGCAGTTGGCGTCTCAACCTGCCCTATGCATTCATCAAGTCCCAGACCTGTTTCTTCCATGAACTTCAATACATTTGCTTGTTGATCCAAGGGCATTGCTTTTACCCGTTGAGCATCTTTTTTTGATAAATGGCTGAGGTCGGGGACTGGACCGCTGGAAGATGACTTTCCTTTCCTTTTATCCTTTTCATCAGCCTTTACTAGAGCCCATTCATAGTTTGACAAGAGTGGTATCCTTTTCTTGGCTCCTTCTTCCATCCTGATAAAAAAGTTTAAATCTCGCCGACTTACTGGCGGTGGCTCCATCTCCCTTGCTTTTTTTTCTTCGGCTTGTTTCTTGAACCACTCACTGGCCTCTCGTTGGATTTCTGCCCACTGTTCCGCATGAGACATTGCCTCAAAGCGTTCCTTACGAGTCACTTCAGGCTCCTTTGTTTTCTTCTTTCTCTGTCTTTGCTTGGGAGGCGGTGCTCGTGACTTCTTTAGTGGTGGTGCAGGTTCCTTCAAGGGGGCCGCTCTTGGTGCCGGCGACGGTGATCGGGGAGGGGTGTTGTTATTGTCGTCGTCGCTCCCAGCACCAGGATGTGGTGGAGATGGAGACCTTGATATAGATGGAAGGGACGGTCCTGGAGCAGGAGATGACGGTCTCGAGGTATGAGGAGAAGGTCGCTGCTGGGGATCTACGGGGAGCGGTCTTGAGGTCTGAGGAGATGGCTCCGTGCCGGGAATAATGATGTAGCGTTTTTGCCATAGAATGATCCCATGAAGCGCATCTGCCAATGTCTTTCCCCGTCGCCTCCCGGGAAGTCGAGCTCTAGACCTTCATACTGGGGATCAACTATTTGCTCTACGCAGACGCTGGCGTAGCCTGTTGGAATTTCCATGCCATGACTGCTCTGCCCCGCCAGGGTTGCTAACGCACTCCCGTACGCTACCTATACATATAGCAGAAGTAAACAAGTTGAACTCCGATCTTGAGGCCTGGATCAATTGACAAGATTGCATAAATATTATGTATAAGTATACCTTAATAGTGAGGTTGCCGACCGGTGCATGCAGCTCACATGAGGTCCGTTGTGTGATGGCATCCACGGGGAACCGTTGCTCCTCCACGGGTAACCTGGGCGTCTGCGCATCGGGGACCCCTGTAGAAGCACAACTGCTCAAGAGGCGTTGAGAAGGGCTGGCGGTGTTAGGATTTGGCAATGCTCCAGATTGGGCCAACTCCGCAACTGCGTGGGCCACCCGCCGATTGATTTCATCCATCATTCTTTGTTCTAGCATCTGCCGCCAGCTCTCCTCGATCTGTTCCTTTCTTCGCTTCCGGCTTCTGTACGAGGCGCTGTCGCCTCGGAAAGCAAACTTCCACGGAACCACCCCGAACCCTCGGCAACGTCCTGGGTGCTCTGGATTACCGAGGGCCAATGTGAGCTCATCATTTTCTCGGTCCACCTTCAACCTCCTAGCCTTAGAATCTTCAATGTTCTTCATGAGATGTTCGGCCTTCTCACATATTGTGTCATTAAAAATCAACGTCCCATCCTCTTGGCTTAGGGAGCCTCCATGAGCGTAGTACCAATTTTTTGATCGTTCGGGCCATTCAATAGTTGCAGGTACAATTCTCCGTTCGATCAGATCTTGTTCCATCTTCCTCCACTTGGGAATTGCTGAGCCATACCCACCTCGCCCCAAATGATGGTGGTAGCCCTTCTGACTAGCATTTGCTGTGTTGGTCGTGATCTTTTTCACACCTTCTTCACTCCTCTTATATTCAACAAATGCATCCCAGTGGTCCCTCAACTTTGGCCACGCGTTGAAGTCTGGAGTTCGGCCCTTCTTGATGTAGTGGGTATCCAGCATCTTCTTGAATGTCTGGAATTGAGTAGCCATCTTCTTAAGCGTCCACGCTTTGACATCCTTCTCACTATATCCTTCGGGGAATGTGAAATGTCTCTTCACGTCTTCCCACAGCATATTCTTTTCTGTCTCTGGAAGGGCGTACGGATTAGTGCTTCTGCCCTTCCATTCTCTGATGCTGATAGGCACGTTGTCCCGGACGATTGCCCCGATCTGACTCACGTACTTCTTTGCTACTTTCTCGGGAGCAACCGGCCTGCCCTCTTCTGTCACTTCCGTGATGACAAGCCTCCCTTCCATCACCTTTGTATGCCCTTGTGTCGATCCGGAGGGCTAACAGTTCAAGATTTGTTAATTAGTACGTAGTAGTAACGGTGGCGTGAAACAATACAAGAATTGTTATATATACCTCGCCGGAACCTTCCGCCACGGCAAGTTGTTGCTGCGGCTGTTGCTCTTCATTCCCATCGGCGGACATGTTGAGGAACATGTCCGCCTGGGTGCCCTCTTCATCCGTGTATGATAGTGGAACGTTGTCGCCACTACCATCACCAGCGATTATCTGCTCCATGATATACCTTGCGGTCTCATCGTCTGCCATTTCAACTATTGATGGAAACATACATGGAATCATACATGACAGTCATAGAAATCGTCTTACTACAAATTTCTACAAAGTCCTACAAAGTCCGGAATCATACATGTATATAATGAAATCATAAAATAACATGAATCCTACAAAGTCCGGAATATTTATACAAATTTCTACGAATTTCTACGAATTTCTACGAATTTTGACGAATTTTGACGAATTTCTACGAATTTCTACGAATTTTGACGAATTTCTACGAATTTCTACGAATTTATGGTGCATTTGTAGAAAATGGTTTCATTTATGGTCGTGTGATAATATGGTGTGACTGTAGGAACATTTTAAGCATGATGATTTATTTAGTATAAAATGTAAAGTTATTCACAGTATTTGTTTCATAAATTAAACTTAATATATATCTAAATAAAATATCAAATATTCCTGGTATAAGGGAAAATAGTAATAAAACACAGACCAATATGAGAAAAGCAAATTACTGTTACCTAGCCAGAGGGATAATCATTTTGGAACTAGGGTAGATAGTGGTTCCTAGGCATGCGTGCATGTTCATTCCAAGCATCAAAGCAAGCAAAAATATGGATGACAATAATTTTGTCGCCATATCATGAAAATGACTGAACGGAAAACATAATTACAAACAAAAAATTAAAATGGTAAACCGGCCATTTGGTCTCTAAGTTGGATATTTCTGTGACTTGAGATAGCTTATTTTGTACGACATGTTGTGGCCAGCAATAATAAATCCACCAAAGTCCTTGCGAGTATATGTGAGAATAGCTGACAGGGTAACACTCCTGCTCCTATTTGTCTTTCTGTGTCCAATTGATATATGTGCTAGGCATCCCTCCTAATTTGATTGTTGTTATGTACTGAAGCTGATTAGCTAACCATCCCAATTAATTTAAGTACTTATTTCTTTTTTTCCTTTTAGAGGTTGCTGCTCAGTGTGTTGAAAAATATTGGTGTCCTAGCATTTATTATTCCCAAGAAAAGGACTATCAGAGTCTCATCAGTTGAGGTAGGTATGGAAATCTCAGTGCCCATGTGCATCATGTTTCTCTGCAATTTTAGTAAAATATTGGTAGCCTAGCATTTAGTATTGCTAAGAGAGTACTTTCGAATGTCATAAGTTTGTGCCTGTTGAGAACTGTCACTCTTCTATCCATGTCACTCTTTTGTTGCCGCATTTGCTGCACTGTGGCTAACGATGACCCCAGGATCACTCTTTTGGTGGCCTAGCATGTATACTTTCTTGTTGTTAATAATGTGGATCTTGCATTACATCCATTTTTAAGTAACAAAGGTCTGATGCCCTGGTATTGCAATATTTGATTGGTCTTTCCTCACGATTCCTTTTCTTTGTGATGGAATTGATTTCAGATGTGCATGGCCTAATCGTGTGAAAAATACATCGAAACAATCAAGTTCACCAGCGTGATTACTTTTCTTATTACCGCAATTTAGGTAGTTGTATAGTACAGTATCATAGATGAATAAACATTTATGGTAGTTGTATAGTACAGCATCATAGATGAATAAACATTTGCAAAGATGCTCTGAGAAAAAATAGATCTTTGCTTTTCTTTCCTATCTTATGGATTAAATATGCTTTCTCTCCTATCTCAGGTGCTCAGTGAACTCCATCTTTTGCTGCTCTCATGGTAGCTGTTTGTTACCATGTTAATCAGGTGGGAGAGTGGATTTTGTTCTACACAGCTTGGAGCTACACAATTGAAGTTTGGCACCTTCAAGCTGTTGATATTCAGGCTATATTGGTATGTGCACTAATGACTGGCTTCTATTTTGTTAAGCTTGTCATTTTTCATGATCTTTCTATTATTTGAATGTATTACATATTATCAGTTGTTGTCTTAGTGTATTAAATGTAGTTTGCTATTTTTTTGAGGTAAATTACAGAGAGGTAAATAAATATCATCTGCTGCTCTGGTTTATCATCTCTAACTCAACAACATGTTTTCTAGAGAGAATTTTTTTGTTAGTATTGGCCTCCGAACTGATTTTTATTTTTATTTTTATGAAAATGGCAGGATTAGATGTGCTTCTTTTTTACTATATTGATATTTCACCTCTTTTGTATATTCTGTTAACATTGTTAGTGCTGCAGCGAAGACATGCCGAATTATGTAAAGCAACAGGCTGTCATCATCAGTCACTTTAGGTGATATTATAATGTATGGAGGCAGCTGATTTCAGTTACATGAGTTTCTTAATTACAGTTCTCTGAACTTGGCAGGCGCATCACCTCTATTACTTCTGCGTTCGGAGATGACTACTTAAGCGTGCAGAAGCACTAGCTGCTTTGATATTTGTTAGGTAACCACCAACCATGTTTTCAGTGCCATGATGATCGATTGTTTAACCATTCATTTCACACTGGTCATGTTGACTAAATGTATTTATCATATTATTCGTTCTACTGTCAGCTCTACAAGAACAATGAGAAATCTAGAGCTGTTCTCCCCATAATGATTTTTATTATATGTTCTTTCCTGAACCCCTTTAGGTGTATAACTAAGTGATGCTTTTGGAATGATCTGTTAGGATATGCTGAATAGACAAGTTTTGTGCCACTCATTGGTTTAAAATCGATCTTACAAATTTGTCATCAACCATTGCTACTGTGGGTCCAGCAAGCAGTGTGTTCTTAAATGTGAGTGCCTTGCCGATATACATTAGTTTGCTTCCTGCAGCTATGAGAAACCAAGTGCTATCATGGAATTGTGCGGTCGTTTTCTCTTCGCGATGCAATGATCTTTTCCTGGGGAGGCTTGCCAGGGTGCTGCTGCTTTGTGCCTTGACATGGCTGCATCTTCCATCCGCACAAGTAAAGATAGGAGGTGTGGCTCATGGAACGGTTGAGGTAATGCCTTCCGCATCCTTTATGTCTGTGTTGATATGTGCAACAGTGGTAGTCGTGGGAAGCGGAGTAGAAGAATGCAAGATTCCTCAAGCATCAGAGGTCCACCAAGATCTCTTTGGTGCGATATGGCCACTGCACGCAACATGTTTGTTGAAATGCCTAGAGGAAGAGAGCCCGACTGACGGTGACTGTTGTATTTCCCTCTTGGAAGATTTAACATTCAAGGTGTGTAATATTAAAGTATATTGAATGTAAATTGTTTTTAGTGTTGATGTGACATAGAATATGGCATATCGCATCGTGTGAACTTTAAGAAATATACACTATTTTTTGTTTTATTTGCATTATGAAATATTACGTACCGTAGCATTAGCATGGGCATTTTACCGTACATATATCTACCTAATATTAAATTACGGTTGTTTATTCCAACCGTCATGGTTGTTTTGCATTCCAACCGTCATGGAATATGTCTGGACGATTTTGAAAAAGATCCTGACCCAAGGTCTAGCCGTTGCTCTGTTCTTTTGTCCTGCCCACATAGCGTGCTTGCCGGCGGCGGCTCGGGACACGCGCAACTGCTCCATTGCTCGCGTGGCCAACTCTCCTCGCACTCACCACGCACTATTGCTGCTCATCCGGGACCTCACACTCTCAATCACGTCTATCCCCTGCATATCCAGAACTAAGGTCTCCACATCTAGCAATTGGGGGTTCGATTTTGCACTTGATTGGAATGATTTGGAGTGGATTATAGAAGGGAGGTGAATGGAAATGAGAAGAAGAGGAGAACACACTACTACTCATGGCGGCCGGAGGCGATGTGGCCTATCGCTCGAAGCAGGAACGAGGCTAGGCACGGGGAGGATGAGTGCTTGCCTGGGCGATGGCAAGGACGGCAAGATGCGCATCGCCTGGGCGACGACGAGATGGGGTAAAATGCGGGTGGCGCCAATGGACGAAGAGGCAGTGATTGGCTGGATGATGACGAGTACGAGGGAAATCGAATGGATGGATAGAGCGGAGGTTAAGCAGTGAATTTTTTTTTGTTTCCATATGTTGGTCCCATGTAATAAACACATAGCATCAAACCACCCACAAATTACTGGCAATATTTTGTGAAGCGAAACTAAGATATTAGGAACAAGCGAATAATAATGTGAGAGTAAGTAAGGATCCGTAGCAACGCATGGGCAATTCTACTAGTAGTAATAAAACACAGACCAATATGAGAAAAGCAAATTACTGTTACCTAGCCAGAGGGATAATCATTTTGGAACTAGAGTAGATAGTGGTTCCTAGGCATGCGTGCATGTTCATTCCAAGCATCAAAGAAGCAAAAATATGGATGACAATAATTTTGTCGCCATATCATGAAAATGACTGAACGGAAAACATAATTACAAACAAGAAATTAAAATGGTAAACCGGCCATTTGGTCTCTAAGTTGGATATTTCTGTGACTTGAGATAGCTTATTTTGTAGGAAACAAGGAATGTTAACACACTTTTGTACCAGACATCCATAGTTATCGCACTTCTCACAAACTTGATGCTTATGCTATTATCCTCCTCATCACAGAGGGTCCGCTCGTTGTTAGTGCTCATGGTGTACATGTTTTACTAATTTTAGTAACAACTTTTGCTATATTCATACCAAAAATGCCACTTGGCATTTGACATTGAACCCATTTTTGTAACATTAAACTTTGGTAATATGTTCATGGATGAACATGCTTTGGTCTAGAACTTCACTAAATCGGCCCCTATAATTGGTGAAATTTGAAAGTTTCGTGAACACATGATACTACATGAAGGAAGTTGTGTAAACATTGAATTATTAAACCTTATCATCGAGTTAAAACTATGAACAACCTAATATATGAATTATTGTTACATGATATAAATAAAATAATCAATGAGCACTGAGTTATATGAGACCTAGTGAGATAATCATCCAGACTAGGGTATATAGTGGATCTTTGGCACGCGCTTACTTTTCCTAATAGCAACTTTTTGAAAAACAAGTGAAGAAGTTGGGCAGCAATATTTTTGCACTGATACACCAAAATTAGTCAGTTGATTGGCGTGTTGGCAAATAACTCACATTTGACTGTCAGAATTGTATTGAAAATACCATTCTTATATAATTTGTCATGTCTATTAGATGAAAAATTATTTTGAAAAAACATATCTTGTCAATTGTTGAAAACATGGTAAGTGGCAATTTTATATTAAATACTATTGAAAAGCTAATTGCATATGACGTGATTTTTAATCCAAATTAACTGTTGGTTATTGAAGAATCTAATCTTACAAAGATCTTAGTGTCTGTTTAGCTGAGAAAAGTCCACAATGACAAAAACAATCGTCACACAACACATGATTTTGTGAAGCATCAGATTACCTTAACAGTGTTTTGTCAATAGCTTTGTAGGTAACTTTCTGTAGCTTGCAGGCAGAATTATTGTGTCGATATAATGGGTCATCATTACTAAAAGATAACTTGACCTCAAATGCCACATGATTTTAGCAAAGCATTAGAAAAATATATTTCCTTTACTTGTGTTAAGATATAGTACTCTGGCTATAAATATGGCCATAATATTGTTTAATACAATTCATACCTGACTTCCACACCAAAGGAGCGAGAGTGTTCACGAAGGTTAGTTTCTGTGTTAAGTTATTGCATGCATGTACTACTAAAGTAGTAACAATTGTTTTCTTATTAGTTTTTAGTACTTAAAGCCGGTGTGAATCTCTTGTGATCTTACATCATGTTCATGTGCTCATCAGGGTAATCATGATCATCAAATTTGCAAAACCTACACTTGCTGCCGTCATGGTGATCCTTTTAGTAGGTACCGCAGTTGTTGATGCCCAAGGGAATGCTGAAGCCGAATTTACTCTTCGAGGGATCAAAACAAATAATCCTACTACGTTTGGTGACAATATTCCCCACTCTAGTGACAAGGAAAAACGAAAACAGCTAACCTCTGCCCGTGTACTAGCGCATGTACTATCTCGTGAAGACTACTGCAAGATGTTTAAATGTCCTTAGTGAAAAATGGGATATACCTATGGATGTCCTGGAGTAACAGCAGCTTTCTTCAGGGCCAATGTTAAGGCCAGTTAATAGAATAAAGCACCAGGACTTAATCATAAATGTGAAAATATGTACACACTGAACCCTTCTATGTCAATGGAAGACTGGTCATATATAATAAAATGAAAGTACGTTAACTCTTGTGTTATGGACTACTTTGTTGTTAGCTTATTTACTCCGCTATTGTTTGAAATGTGTTATCATGTATACACACATTAGACTGTCTTCCTTGAATAATTTTTATCCAATGTTCTTGTAGTGTTGATATATTCGAAATTATTACTGTAAACACAGCTTACAAATGATAATGTTATAATTGAATTCTGGGATCTAACGATTCTTAATGCTGTAATGCCTGCTAGCTCATCACAAGTTTAGGGGGTGTTTGGTTTGGGGCTGCTAAACTCTAGGGATTAAAGTTTATCCCTAAACTACCAAACATGTGACTAAAAGTTGCTAAAGTCCCTAAAGTTTAGCCCTTTAGTCCCCAAGAGGTTGCTAAAAGGGACTAAAGGAGACCTTGGATAAGATCCACCCCTCATTAATGCCGCCCGGCCCCCGCCGTCACCCCGACCGCCCTCCCGCCCGCCGTCACCGCTGCGGTCCTCCTTCCGGCCCGGCCCCCGCCGTCGTCGCTCCTACCGCCCTCCCGCCCGTCACCCCCACCGCCGGCCTCCCTCCCACCCGGCCCCCACCGTTGTGGAGGAGGAAGCGCGGCGGGGATGCCGGAGGGGGAGGCGCACATGACGAAGCCGGCGTGCTAAGCGTCCTTGTGGGGCTGCCGGAGCGCGGCGGGGATGCCGGAGGCGAGGGCCATTGGGGGACGCGGCTGCGAGCGAGACGCTGCCGGCCGCGGCCTTCCTCCAGGTGGGCGTAGGCCACCTCGTACCCGTCCGGCGCGCTGTGGGTGTCGTGGCGGTGGGCATGCACGAACCCGACGACGGTGGCCTCGCGCTAGTGGCCGTGGAAGTCATGTCGACGAGGACCTCCACCTCTGCGCCGGGGGCGAATGGGGCCCTCACAGGGCCCGGCGGCAGCGGCCATTGGGGTGGGGATTCGGGAGTGCGAGTGGGAGGGAGTGGAGTAGGGTTTAGTGGTAGTTTGATCTTTGTTCAACTGCTTTAATGGTCTTTAGTTACTAGAACCAAACAGGGGGAGTAAAGTTTAGTCCAGTGAATAGGTGTGGCACTGTGCTAGACTGCTAGTGCTAGTAGGTATGGGTAGCACAGTTCAGACGTAGCTAGGCACGTGTCGATATGTAACTGGGCACAAACACTGCCTCCAGCAATAGTTGAATCTTGAGTTGAATGGAACCTTTGCCCCCAAAGTAAAGTCACATGCGCAAAAGCTATGTGATTCTCATCCTCTCGCTCATGTTCAGTCTTCCATATAGGTCCCACGTATGACATAATATATCAATAAAACAAATTATCTGTTTAGGCTTTCTGGTCTTCCCGCTCCCAGACTCCCACGTTATCTCGTGCTAAGAAAAGCTATCGCATGTTTATCTTGAGCGTGAGAACACGTTAATAAAAAGGAATATACATCATAACCTAAAAAGATCATATCGATTGCAATTAATAAAAAGGTAAATTCAGAATAATAAAGCTATAGGCTGCTTCCTCCGGTTATTATACATTATGGTTGTGATTAGTTCCCTGCACATACCATACCCCTGGACAAGCTTCGGCAATGCAGCATGCGCATGATTGGATACCTGCGTTTGCCTCTAAGCTTGCCTCAAATAGTGCAAAAGATGGGCTGTTGCCTGTCTTCCCGGCAACGCAGTGAGCGAGCGTTTCCACTGATGATGGCTTGCACAAGGCTCGGTGGTCTGATATGATGGGGTGGTAGCTTCACCTATAACGAATACAATGTCATCTTATCATATTGTGCAGCCAACCAAATATGAACATAGCTTACCAAGCTATCTTTAGCTACCCAACCAAACACGAGCATCTTACATTAATTTAGTCGGACGAAGATTGACATGAGTTAAAGCTAGCTTGACTTAGGAACTAGTGCAACCCATCACTACCTAGAGGATCCCAACTATCCAAACAAGTCCGAAGGAGCGCAGTCTGCGAGTCATGTCGACACCACTGCAAGTATGCAGAACAAGAGCGACGAGTCGACGACAGCATATACAGCAGACCGAGTCCAAAACAGACAGCACTCACAGCAGCACGCCAAGCATAGGAAAAAGGTCAAAAAAAAAGAAGCCATCAAGAAGGATTCTCAAGAAAAATGAATGGCATGTCGCAGCCGGTCTTAGTTTGTCAAGATTGAAGTGTCTTAGTTTTGTCTTAAGTCAAATTACTTTAATTACCTCAATAGGATTACTCTTCTATTAGTGCCTTTTCATAGATTTTAGATATGCTGGTTAATTCAGCAACGCCATCTCTCGTCACCACCATTGTTGTCAGATTGTTGTCAGCGAGCACGGCAAACTCTATTAAATTACATGCACTACGGAACCAGAAACTTTGCCAAGTGCCACAGGCACTCGGCAAAGACACGAAAACACTCGGCAAACAGCACACGGCAAATTTCCTGTCGGTAAAGCCTAGTTTGCCAAGTGTCAAAACTCGAGCACTCGGCAAACAATTTGCCGACGGCCAAAAAACACTCGGCGAAAATATGTACTCGGCGAAATACGCGCTGACGTCGTCGGGGGTAACGGCGGGTTTGCCGAGTGCCAGATGGTAGACACTCGGCAAACATAGCGTCTTTGCCGAGTGCCAACACTCGGCAAACAGGGGGTGTTTGCCGAGTGTCAGGGAGTGGGCACTCGGCAAAGCCGGCTTGTTTGCCGAGTGTCTTTGCCCCTGGCACTCGGCAAACATGGGGTCTTTGCCGAGTGTCAGGGGGTGGGCACTCGGCAAAAAACCTGTCGTGCAGCTGGGAATTAGAGCCTTTGCCGAGTGCCTTGTCCCTGGCACTCGGCAAACAAGGGGTCTTTGCCGAGTGCCTAGTCCCTGGCACTCGGCAAACAACCTGTCCTACACCTGGGAAATGCACCTTTGCCGAGTGTTAAAGTCAAAACACTCGGCAAAGGACCCTCTTTGCCGAGTGTTACACTCGGCAAAATGATCAGAACCCCCCTTTTTTCCCCATTTTCCCACGTATAACGGACCCCTCTCAATTCACAATACACATCATCACAGGCATTTGTAATAAACAATCACATGCATAATTCACAACCACCATTAGAAACATTATTCATAAACACCATAGGCATAATTCAACATAAGCACGTAACAATCCATAAATCCAAGTTCAAGTCACAATATAGTTTCAACCAAGTTCACAACCAAGTCTAGTTCCGTGGAGACCAAGGAGACCACTGCGACAAATCTTGATCTTCATTATTCGAAGCCGCCGATTGATTCTACACATAGGATAGGACATTCTGAGCTAACATATAAAGTTGTCAAAATTAAAGTATTGAATGTAAAGCACAATGTGTCAAGTGACTCACAGGAGTAGTCGTGGGTGGTTGAGGCGGAGGGAACATCATCGGTGGTGGCGGAGGCAAAGACTGACCCATGCTCGAAGCAAAATTCTGCATGTACTGGAACATCTGCTCCATCCTAATCCGATTTTCTTCCTCCATCCTCCGCCGCATGTCCTCCATCTGCGCCGCCATCTCCTCTTGTTTCTTCCTTGCTTCTTCCACCTGGGCCTACAATATTTCATTGACATGTTATAATGCAAAGCTAAAGTATAACAACAAACGGACGATGAATGGAAGAGAAAGAACCTGGAGAGCCTCCATCTGGAACTGTGCAGTGGTGAGTCGTGGCCGTATCGCCGGGCTCGAGTCCGTGCTCCTAGCTCGGATATGGGAGAGAGTGGGAGTAGAGGCCGTGTCGATTACGCTGTCGCCAATCCAATATCGGCCATGCTTCTTGCCTCCTCCCACCCTCATCATGATTTCTCCATCAATGTCCTCGGAGCTTGGATCGAAGTCTGGCCCGTGAACCTCCCTAGCCATCTTTGTATACTCGCTAACGCGGCTGTGTATGCTAGGGTGGCTGTACGCCTCGAACGGGTCGTCTGGGTTGAAATCGATATCGGCCGTCGCCTTGCCCTTTTTGGAGAGGACCCATGCCTTGAGCTGGGAGCAAGGTCGGCCATCATGTGACGCCGACTGTGGCAAAAAATACAAAATGATTAGGAATTATGTAGAACTGAACGTTACAATAAAGAATTGAAGTTGCGTACCCATTTTTCTTTATATTCATCAAGGCTTAGGCTGCCTTGATGGTGTGGTGTAGTCGGCATCTGCAAACGCCACTGCCAGCAAGCAAGGTGGTTCTCCAACCACCCGGGCTCCAACCACACGTCGACCATCCTCTCCCAGCACGGCATATGCGCACGACACCACCACGGAGGCACCTACATCATCAAGCGTGTGACATATGAAAAAGAAAATGAGCCTAATTAATCATAAATAGTAAGTAGCAACGTTCTTTACTTACCCTCATGAATTGGTCCTTAGTCATGTTCATTGTTCTTGCCTCCTCTTTTCTAACCTTCATCTGTCTGTATTGAGCGTGAAATTCGATGATGGCTTCGATGCGCGCCTCGTAATGCATGTCCTTCACGAGCTTCTTGGCGGTCACATCACAGACGACCTTTGCCTTGGCCTCGAATCCCTCCTGGCATCTATAGAAATCCTGCATATAGATGCGTATACAGTTATTATTTCAAGAATGTCGAAAATAGGTGATGTATTGAGCAATTTAGTACGAGGAGTACTTACCCACAGCTCGGCCTTGACCCGCTCCGCTATGTTGGGGAATCTCCTCTGTTGACGATCAAGGACGTCGGGGGCGGCGACGTAGTGGTCCCACGTGTAGGCTGGCTGCTGCTGTCCAGCGTACACCACCAAGCCAGGGAAGTGAACCCTGCACAAAAGGCCAAGGATCCCGTTGGCCTTACGATTGTGGTCACCCCCACTGAGCTTAATCCAACTCCTGCACAAGTCATTAATATAAATTATTAGTTTTTGTAACTTTCAACAAAAGAAAAATATTAAGAATATTTAAAGTTACTTACTTGGTCCCAACCGGTTTAATGAGCGGGCGTAAATGCTCAGGTATCGGCCGCTTCGGGAGGGATGAGGGACCTCGCAACCATATCTTGGACTGGGAATCCCCTGCCTCCCCGCCCCCCTCCTGCTCCTGCTGCTCCTCCTCCTCCGCCTCCTCCTCCTCATCATCCCCAGAGGCGTGTGCGGAAGGTACCTCCTCCTCCTCCTCCTCCTCCTCCACCTCAGGTTCAGGCGACGGGGGCCTCGCTGCTTTACCCTTCCCTCGAGGCCTCTGGACCACCTTCTCCTCCTCCTCCTCAACCCTACGTCGAGGCCTGCCTTGATGCCTCCCTCGACCGCTCCCTGAACGTGACCCTAACCCTGAACCAATCCCTGACACGACCAGTCTCTCGCAAATCGACGTGAGCTTCCTCATACCGCCCACCATTGCTCAATGACCTGCAATTAAAAAGAGTAAACCAGTCAGCATAGACACACAAAACATAATTACAAAGATATGGAAATTATAATTAAATTATAACTAAATTAGTACGAATCATACATGTATTAGAAATAATCGTCATGATCGGGATTAGCTGGATCATAAGTCTCATCATCACTATCACGCGTGTCGATATAGTCAAGCCTGTGCTCCGAAGGAGGAATGTCGTCATCACTATCATTAGCTAACTGTAATCGTTGAAGTAATTCTAAGTCCTTCACATTCTGAACCTCGTCTCCACCGTCCTCTGTCTCAACCCTCTCGTTGTCTACTTCCATTCCGATCGCTTCGGTTAAATCTATCACAAACCTCCCTTCGAGCCCATCTTCTTGGAATAACTCTCCTTCGTACGTGTCGGGGTCTATATTGTAATCTTCATTGTTTGGTACAGGTAGTTTACCGTGTGGCGATACCTTGTACACAACATCCCAACCCTTAAGACGGCTGTCGGTTTGGCACGGGTATGACAAATAATAAACTTGCGTGGCCTGTTGAGCCACAATATAGACATCGTCTCCTGGTAACCTGGATGACTGTCGAATTTCGACTAGCCCAAGATTAGGGGCCCGTCTCACGACAGATGGATCAAACCAATGGCATTTGAATATAACTGGATTAAGAGGTTTGCACCCATGAAAAGTGAGTTCGTATATTTCTTCAATTCTTCCGTAGTACTTGACCCCATCAGAGCCTGGCGTGAAAACTCCGGTATTTGTGGTTCTTCGATTGGGCCGACTCTGCTCGTGCCTTGTTGTGTGAAAACGATATCCGTTGACGTCATAACCGGCAAACGACCTGACCCTATAGTCACAGCCATCGGCAACCTGTCTCAACTCGACATTCATAGACGCATCGGTTTGGCCCTGCAAGTTCAAACAGGGCGTTTCGATATATTAATCGTATGTATGAGAATGTCCGAAGAAATGAAATTGTACCTTTTGTTTGAACCAAGAAATGAAATCGGGCATTCCATTTCCCGCACCCTCTTTGAGAAGAGTCTCAGCTTCGTGCGGGTACGGTTGCCTTGATTTACGCCAGAATTGACGATGAAATTGCCTGTAGCAACGACAAATATACGTTTAGGTAAGAGAATGATGACTACTTCGAAACAAGTTTGTTGAGAACTTACATCATGTACGGCTCCACCTCAGAAAGGTTGGTCAACACATATAGCATGATAGAGCGCCACTCTTCTTGGTTTAGGGTCTTGCGGGTCGCACCACTTGCACTTCCGAGTTGCCCTCAGAAAATGCTAAGGCTCTATTCATCTTCGTTGGCATTGTAACGAGGAGGTGGATTATGCACGCTAGGAAGGTTGTCAGTGTAGTATTTTGATGTGAAGTTTGACACCTCCTCCAGAATGTATGCCTCCGCAATGGATGCTTCAATTTTGCACTTATTCTTACATTTAGTTCGAAGAACCTTTTGACATCTCTCAATTGAGTAGCACCAACGACCCTGCACAGGCCCCCCCATTCGTGCTTCATACGGGAGGTGTAAAATCATATGCTGCATTGGATTGAAGAAGCCTGGAGGAAAGATCTTCTCCAACTTACAGAGCAACAAAAGCGCCATTGTTTCCATTTCTGCAACCACGGTACGAGATAACTCCTTCGCACAAAGCCGGCGGAAGAAATTGCTCAACTCCGCTAGCACCTGCCACACATGCTCAGGGACATAGCCTCGAACCATCACTGGAAGTAGGCGCTCAAGCCATATATGGTAATCATGACTCTTGATCCCGTTGATTCGCATAGTTGCTAAATTCACTCCCCTCTTCAAGTTCACTGCATAGCCATCAGGGAACATTAATGTTTGTAACCATTCTGGAACATCCCTCCTTTGGGCCCTCGTCAGAACGAAATCGGCCTTAGGCTTCCTCCACGACTTGCCAGCTCTTGGAGGCGCCATGTTTAGCTGTGGTCTGTTGCACAATGTCGCTTGATCCACTCTAGCCTTAACGTTATCCTTTGTCTTGTCAGGAATGTCCATTATGGTACCAAAAATTGCCTTGGCGATATTTTTTTCCGTGTGCATTACATCAATGTTATGTGGAACAAGAAGGTCATCAAAATAGGGAAGCTTCCACAAGCACGACTTCTGCGTCCAAGCATGTTGCTCGCCATATCCCAAAAACCCACCTTCTTCATTATTGACCTCGAGAGCATCTAACTGAGCACGAATTGCGGCCCCTGTCATCATTAGCGGTGCGGGGTCTGTAACTACCACATCTTTGGTAAAGATCTTGATGTCTCGTCTGAATGGATGGTCAGGAGGGAGGAATTGTTGATGTTTGTCGAACGAAGAATATTTGCCACCTTTGACAACCAAATGAACTTCAAAGATGCTTTACATACTGGGCATGGGAACTTCCCGTGAACACACCATCCGCAGAAAATCCCATATGCCGGCAAGTCATGCAGTGAGTACTGGTACCAAATATGCATCTTGAAGTTTGTCTTTGTGGATCGGTCATATGTCCATACCCCTTCCTCCCAAGCACGGAGCAAATCATCAATCAGAGGCTCCATGTACACACTCATATTATTCCCCGGATGCTCTGTAATTATCAACGACAAGAATATATTATGTCGTTGAAAGAGGACGCCAGGGGGGAGATTCAGGGGGATAACGAAAATGGGCCAACAGGTGTACGGGGCGGCCGCCATTCCATAAGGATTGAACCCATCAGTTGCCAACGCAACGCGTACGTTACGGGCCTCTAGAGCTCTTGCAGGATAAATCGCATCAAAGCTTTTCCAGGCTTCAGCATCGGATGGGTGTACCAGCTTATCAGGATTATAGCGACAGCCGTTTTTGTGCCATGTCATCTGTTTTGCGGATTCTTCAGTCATGAAAAGCCGTTGGATCCTCGGTATGAAAGGAAGATACCGTAGAACCTTCACAGGAATTGCGAGCTGCTTTTTCTAATCGTCACCACAGTCTATCTCCAGAAACCTAGACGATTCGTACTTCACACAGTATTTTGCTTCCGCATACTCTTTCCTAAATAAGATGCATCCCTTCAGGCAAGCATGTATATGCTCGTATGGCATCTTAAGTGCACGAAGGAGTTTCTGTGCCTCATACATGCTCTTTGGCAAGATGTGGCCAACCGGGAGTAGGCTTCCAAAAACTGTCAACATAATATCAAACGCATCTCGACTCAAACTAAAATGAGACTTCACAGCCATTAGGCGTGCAATGGCATCTAGTTGAGAAACCTTGGTATGGCCGTGAAGGGGTTGCTGTGCCACAGACAACATTTCGTAATAAGCCTTAGCGGTAGCCTCTGGCTCCTCCTCCCTACGTGCTTCTTCGAAGTGTGCTTCATGATAGTCATTTAATATGTCTCCCACCCCGGCATCATCATCAAATTCCTCGATGCGTTGTCTCAACACCTCCTCTCTCCCACGGTCAGATTCACCATGGTAGATCCACCTGGTGTAGTCTGACGTAAATCCGTTCTTCACCAGATGTTTGCCCATGTCTAGCTTGGTTTGCCGACGCATGTTTCCACATTTGCTACACGGACACCAAGTCGATCGAGCTCCATTGACACTTGCAAACACCCGTTCCAAGAAAGCATCCGTCTTGTCAAGCCATTCATTGGTCAACGTATTCTGACTAGTGCGACCCGTGTACATCCACTGACGATCCTCCATCCTCTACCATTTAAGTGAGTAATACAAAATTCACATTGCATATACACGTTCCTATATTGTCTACTAGGTAAAGATAGGTCCTAATCCCACCCGAGGATGTG
>NC_028456.1:17967974-17968485 GCF_000263155.2 Setaria italica
CCTCCCCGCTGTTCTCCAAACACACGTACTCCATACTAGATAGAGTACAAGAAGAACAACAAGGAGGTGCTGCTGAAACTCTATCTGGGCCCGATATAGATCATGGATACTAAACCCACCTACACATCCTCGGGCTGTCCAAAAAACGTGGACAATTCGAAACAAATACGATTATAGATATGCAAAAATCTGCATATTTCCAACCGTATCTATTTCGAACGGGAGACGCCTAACTAGGTTACGTGATATACGAACATTATACGGAAAGAAAGGTGTAGGATGCCTCACCTTGCTATCCTGCAAAGTGACGACTGGAGGACGGTAACGTACGCTCTCCTGAAAAAAAAATACTCCTGTCAAGTTAAAATTTCGACAGCACCTCCCCTGCACGGGGAGGTTTCCTACACCTGCATCTAATAAAACGGCTCAATGGCCGACAATCACATCTACAACATCACAACGGCATGATGGCCGACTCTACAACAAGCATGATAATATTGCATCAATTCAC